>NW_027493608.1:0-375720 GCF_021521415.1 Bidens hawaiensis
GCGCATCCCCAGGATAGGCGCATATCACACATGCACATAATCAACCACGTCCTTATCCAAGTCAGGATAAGGACAACCATGATTGTGCTCATCAGACAACCTTCCAGAAGGTATCCTTTAAGGAATAAAGAATATGCTGATGTTGACAGCTGCCAATGAAGGGTGGACAACTCAGCAAAGCCCATGTGCTACCACGTGATTGCACATGGGTCAGGTGAAATACCTTGGTCAGAGAATATTCAATGAAAAGCACCAGGTGTCCTAAGGACACGTGGCGCGAAGCAATAGGAGGAGGCCAAAAAGGCCCTAATTGGGTCTGAGCCCAATCATTGGAAACCCTAATACTATAAATACCACACCACCCTCCACAAGGGGAGGTAAGCAAGAAAATATATTCTAAGTTCTTACTCACTTTCAGATTATTATTATCTTCTCCTACAATATCTTATTCTCACACCGGAGGGTTACCCCAAAGAGGACCCCTCTGTCCCTTTCTGAGGGGTAAGTTCACGGTGCTGCTCGTTTTGTAGGTGGAAGAACTCATATTCGGAAAACCATCGGTGATATAGCACACTCATACCCGAGGAAAGTTGATCGTATACTAGTAAGTCGATCCACGTTTCTTCAGGGAGCGACCACAACGCAACACATAGGATTTTATGGGTTTCGTTTATATATATTATGGATTATAGATAAGCACTTTAAAAGTTATATAAGCATACGAATTCACATTCACATTACACACACACACAAAGAAAAACATACAGAAATATATTTAAAAAGAGTAATATGATTGTTTTCAACTGATACACTTTAGTGTACATTCTACAATTTCGCCTACAAACTCTAATCACTACTACAACACACAAGCTATCGAATAAGATCGTCTTCTTAGAAAAAAACAATAATATTGATATACAACATAATTGCAACTCGGTTGCGTATTTATGATAAATATTGAAAAAATTAGCATATTTATTTAGTAAAGGTTTAAGTTAAGATTTATGGTTGTGTTTTTATTTAAGCATACTCAGGATTATGTGCTAATGCCTCCTGATAGATCAATTCTTTGATCTGTTCTTCTCCTAAAACTTGCTCAAAATCAAACGAAAACGGATTTGGACAGATCGGTTCATCATCAACGTCATGTAATCTTTCAAGATAAGGGTGCGCCAGTGCCTCTTCGACTGCAAATAATATCAACATTTTAGTTCCATTTTGTGTAGTTTAGATTTTAGAAGTAAATGGTTATAATTAAAGTAATCATTTCTACTCATTTAATTATTAAAAGGTTAGCGGCCAAACGGGTTTAAAAGGTTAGCTAAACGGAATGGTTTGAAACTCCCCAAATAATTCTAATGCATGAAACCTCCTAAATTATGTTATTATGGAAATAATATAACTTTAATAGTCATATTTAGCACGGACTATTTATGAAAAAAAATTAAAAAATTACAAATTTTTGGGGAAAAAAACTGTTTTGTGTCAACCCAACCCGTATAAAAAGGTTAGCTAAAAGGAAACGGTTTGAAATTTGCAAAAATTGCATTCTACTGCATTAAACCTCCTAAATTAGATTACTGTGAAAATAACATAACTTCTATAATCATACTTGACACGCTAACACGTTTGACCCGTAGCCAGTTTTTCCACTCTAGGAAATGTTAACTGTCAAACAGGTAAATAAAAGATTGGCTAAAAGAAACTTGTTAGAAACTTACAAAGATTGTATTCTTGTGAAAAAAAAAAAGAAAAAGATTATAGTTTTGGGCAAAAAGTCTACTGTATCAACCCAACAACCCATGAACCCAAGTACCCAGCTGATTTAAAAATTACCCGTTTTGACTCGTAACCTGTTTTTTCCACTCTAGGAAATATATACCTGTGATACGTTTAGCTGGGTCAAACGTTAACATTTTTTCAACTAAATCAATGGCTAACGGGTGAACATCAGGAAATTTATCTGGCAACGATTGCCGGGGGTGTCGAGGTAGCTGAGCAATAAATCTTTTCGCATCCTCGTTCTTGATAAACCCTAGCTCAGATTCAGAAGGAGTGCCAAAAGCTGAAAATCAAATATTAAAAGTTAATAACATGGTTTAACTTTCTTGAACAACTTTATTATTAACTTACGTACCTCTGTTAACAGTCTCATTTGATGCACGTGATCTTTACCAGCAAACAAAGGTCTTCTGTTCATGAGTTCCATGTAAATGCAACCAACTGACCATACATCAATGGCAGCTGAATAATCTGAAGAGTTAAGTAGCAATTCGGGTGCTCGATACCATCGTGTGACAACATATTCAGTCATGAAGTCGTTATCTGCGTTTGGGCGCGCAAGTCCAAAATCACAAATCTTTAAGTCACAATTTGCATTTAGCAATAAGTTACTAGGTTTAAGATCTCTGTGAATGACTTTTGCAGAGTGAATGTATTTTAAGCCTCTTAATAGTTGATACAAGAAGTACTGCAAGCATGGTGAAAACAATATGATTATCAGAAATGCGGTTAATTTATTATACCTTAAAGTCACTTAATCTGTTATTTAGAACTTAAAAGTAAGAACACCTGGCAATGTTCTTCTGATAAGTTTTGATTTGACCTGATGATTTGGTGAAGATCGGTGTCCATTAGTTCTGTGGCTATGTAAACATCAGAGAATTCTCTACGTATGGGTGGAGGGACTACATCCTTTAAGGCTATTACCTGAATTATACTCAAATTTTTAATCATAAATGGTTAATTGAGGGCATATAATATGTTACATGCACATATAGTTATATGAAATTCAGTTCATCTATAAGACTGTTGATATATATCAGTCTTAAAAATTCTAGTCATCTCTATTGAAGCTTTTTACTGTCTCTTTATAATACAAGTAATTAGCATTAAATCTCTTAATTAGTTGATCATATGCAATGCCATGAGCCAGAAATCAAAATGATAGACCTAATAACCATATGATCTCTCAAAAAAATTTAAAAAACTTAAATGGATTTCTTATTTCATAATCAATGACATTATACAGATTTAAATGATGATTTGTATTATTAGTTTCTAGGTCTAAAACAATAATCCACTTGAAATTTAATGATTTTAAAATTTTCCAAAGGATTTTTAAGTTTAAGCAGGTCTTCTTTCAAAGTTTGAACACTATAGATCATAACCATTAGCATACAAACTGCGTGTGTAAGCGAGCTGAGCTGCTCATGAGCTACCGGAGATCTGTTCTCTAAAAAGTCGATTCAAACCTCACTTAAATGAGTTTATGCCCGAGCTCGAGCTTTTAGTAAGGTTCATTTAATAAACGAGTTCACATATTGAGCCTGCTTGCAAGCCTATAAGAGCTTTTTATTTATATAACTTTTATTTAATATATTTATATAATAACTATTACTATATATAAACATATCATAAAAATATATAAATAATTATAATATATATTATATTATAAACAAGAATTATAACTATGATTACATATGTATATAATTATATAAATAAAAACAATTAATAATTATTGAATAATAAACGAGCCAAGCTTGAGCTCGAGGGTTAGAAATACAAAACTAAATGAGCTGGAGCCCTCTTAATTAATTAAAACAAGCTGAGCTCGAGCCTAAACAAGCTTATAAAATCATGAAACAGAATTAGAATTCAACATGCATCAACAACAAAGCTCAATCACTCACATTCTCATGATCCAGATGTCTTAGAAGCTTAATCTCACGAAGCGTGCGCTTGGCATCCATGTAATTATCAAACGCATTCATAATCTTCTTCATGGCAACCATCTCGTTCGTCTCCGTGTTCAACATCGAACTAAAATCAATTCACAACCACAACGAAATCAAAATGAAATCCGAAAAGTCACCGAATTCAATGAAGCCTAAACCTAAACATACCAGACTATTCCGTAAGCACCACGGCCAATAGGCATGATCGGAGGATGATACTTTGAAGTGATCTCGAACTCGTTACCGAATATGTTGTACCGGACGAACTGACCGCCGTATGTCGGCACCGCCGGGAAGTCGGTGTACTGACCGTTTAAGTCCGCCATGAGTTAACCGTAACGGATTCTGTTAGGCAGTTAGACGTCGGAAATAATAATATGAGATGCGTGTGTGTTTATGGAGAGTATAAGTGAAATGAGGTGTGATTTATATATGTAGAGGAAAGTTGAGGGTGTGGAATGATAAATGAAGACGAACTACAAAAACGCGTTTGGACTTTGGACATTTGGAATTTGTCGTCGTAGAATTTGACCATTGGATTGGTGTCCGTGGAAAATCATATGATAATATTATTATTATTAATTAATATGATTTCAACTCTAACTTCTATTATTTCGTCAATATGGTTCTTTAATGCACACGTATACATACATATGGAGGTGGGTTGTTGCTAATGAGGTTTTTTTTAAAGAGCATAAAAAGCTTTTTATAAAAATATCAGCATAACTAAATACATAACATATAGATTAGGGTGCAAGCGAGCCGAGCCCAAGCTCGAGCTCGGCTCGTTTAACTTGTACAAGGCTCGAGCTCGAGCTCGGTTCGTTTCTCACAGGTGTGAATCGGTAAATCAAGAACAAACAACTTGAATAACTCCCAAATTCTATTGATCAAGAAACTTACTCAAAAACTTGATTACATGGGTTTATATAACCTAACCAATCCTAGCTAGGCTCAAAATCCCTATTAGATACAAACACAAACTCATCTATATTTAAACATTAAATTTGAGATAAACCTGGATTCTAATACACATTAATTAGTAATCCCTAAAATACCCTTAATTCACCAAACTTGTAAATCAAGGAAATAACCCAACCCAGTTACCGAACTTGCGGCGGGTCGGGAATTAGTTAACGGGCCAACAATCACCCCCCTAATTCCTGACTCGAATTAGTGAGGTCTTCTACTCCAAGAAGCTTTCGCATCTCCACGAACTTAATCTTCCCGAGTGCTTTAGTTAAGATATCGGCTCGTTGTTCTTTCCCGCTTATGTGTTGAACAGCAATCTCTTCTCAGTCAACGCATTCTCGAATAAAATGATATTGGGATTTTATATGTTTGGTTCGGCCATGAAACACGGGATTTTTCATGAGGGCTATAGCTGAAGTGTTATCGACCCTCAACACCACCTTATGTAATCCCTTCCCGGTTACCTCGCTAATCAAATCTCTAAGCCACACGGCTTGACATGCGGCTGCACTTTCCGCCTTATATTCTGCCTCACATGATGATAATGCCACAGTACCTTGTTTTTGTGAGCACCATGTGATCGGTGAAAGCCCGAGATAAAATACATGACCCGTTGTACTCCGCCCGTCATCCTCATCGATGTTATGACTACTATCTGAATACCCGTTCAACACCCCCTTATCCCGACAATATTTGATTCCATAACCCGTTGTTGCTTTCACGTACCTTAGAATCTGTTTGATTGCATTAGCATGGGACACCTTAGGAGCTTGCATGTACCGGCTAGCTACCCCGACAGAATACGCCAGATCGGGTCGGGTTTGGAGTAGGTACCGGAGAAAACCGACCAGCTTTCTGTACTCCGTTGGATCTACATCATCCTCGTCTTTGGCTTTCGATAACTTCAGGTTCGGGTCCATCGGAACATAGGCCTTATTACAGTTTTCCATCTCGGCCTCTTTTAGGATTTTCCATGCATAAGCTTCTTGTTTAACCCGAATTCCGTCTTCGTCTTGAGAAACTTCGATCCCAAGATAATAGTTTAGCAAACCGAGATCACTCATCTCAAATTGGTTCTTCATCTCTTCTTTAAACCTTTTAATTTGAGCCACGCTCGATCCTATTACGATTAGATCGTCCACATACACACCGATAATTATGATCTCGTTATCGGTATGTCTCGTGTAGACAGCTTGTTCTTCAATGCATCTTTCATACCCAAGTTTCTTAAGCGTTCCATCAAGCTTGAGATTCCAAGCCCGAGGGGCTTGTCGGAGTCCGTACAAGGCTTTCGCGAGACGGTAAACTTTGTCTTCTTTTCCTTTTTTTACGTAACCCTCCGGTTGAGACACGAATACGACTTCATTCAAGTTCCCGTGTAAAAACGCTGATTTAACGTCGAGATGGTGGACTTGCCATTTTTCTTGTGCGGCTAAGGCGAGTAGGACTCGTACGGTTTCGAGTCGAGCCACCGGAGCGAATACTTCGTCATAGTCGACACCGTATTGCTGAATGTAGCCTTTAGCCACAAGCCTCGCTTTATATTTAATAATTTTCCCAGCCGCTTCTCGTTTTAATTTGTAAACCCACTTGAGCCCGATCGATTTATGGCCCTTAAGTAGGTCCGTTAAAGTCCACGAACCGTTTTTTCCAATAGACTCCAACTCCACCTCCATTGCCTTTACCCAGTATTTACTATCTTTTGCTTCCGAGTAATTCTTCGGTTCGTCCTCGGTGAGCAACATTAAAGCTTCTTCAAACTCTTCTTGTTCTCGGTTAACCCCATCATTTATTACGAAGTCCTTGAATCTTCGTGGTATCGTATGGGTTCGGGCGGATCGCTGGAGAGGTGTGATTAGTTCATTATCAGCAACTTGATCTGACTCATTTGCAACTTGGTCTGACTCGTTTGTAGTTATTTGATTTTGCAGAGTTTGGCCCGTTTGATCATGGCTATGTGCAGAATTAACAACCTGTTATGCTGTTCTAGGCTCATTCTGGGCCTGCTGCCCATTTTGGGCCTGTGTAGCTCGCTCGGTTTCGACATGTTGATCAGCCCCTACTTCAGTAATAAACTCTTTTGGGTCGGGTTCAGACCTGTAAATTGACCATTCCCAGCTCCTTTTCTCATCAAAAGTTACACTTCTGAAGACATGAATTTTCTTTTTAATTGGGTCGAACATTCGGTAAGCTTTCGATCCAGGTTTTGACCCAAAATAGACCATGGGTCGGCTCCTATCATCCAACTTTTTCAGGTTAACTTTAGGTTCGATTGCAAAACCCACACACCCGAAAACTTTTAGATGACCGATATTCGGCTTTCTCTCGAGCAACGCTTCATAAGGTGTTTTCGAATATACGGCTTTTGTAGGAACCCGGTTCAGGATGTAAACACTGTGTATTGCCGCCTCTCCCCGATATTCTTGAGGAACCTTCATCGATTTTAATAAACACCGGACAGTCCCGATTACGGTTCGGTTTCGCCTTTCAACAACTCCATTTTGTTGAGGCGAATACAAGGCTGTCAATTATCTTCGTAGGGCTTGTTTTTCACACCAATCATTGAACTCGATTGATGTAAATTCACCCCCACGATCAGTTCGTAGCATTCCTACCTTGAGACCCGTGTCAATTTCGACCGCGTTCTTGAAACGTTTAAAGAACCCGAATGCTTGGTCCTTTGATTTTAATAAATAACACCACATGTATCGTGAATAATCGTCCACAAGCAAGAAGATATAGCGATTTCCAGCCGGGGTGCTCGGTGTTATCAGCCCGCACAAATCACCGAGCGGTTTTATAGCCCGAAAGGAAGCTTGATTCGGGTATGGTTGTTGAGCCTGTTTTCCTACTAAACAACAGTCGCATATGTTAGTAGTATGATAAATATTAGGTATACCACGTACCATTCCTTTGGTGCTAAGAGACTTCATGGACTCGAAGTTAAGATGACCGAGACGGGCGTGCCACAACCATGCCGGGTCATCAAGCTTTGAAAGTAGGCAAACCGGTGTTCCAACTGTCAATTGGATTTTGTAAAGCCAGTTCTTCGTCCTTTGAACTTTCATAATTAATTTTCCTCCACTATCATGTAGGAGAAGGTAGTCGGACCTCATATGGATATCACATCCGTACTCCGTGGCTTGTCCGAGGCTAATAATATTACTCCTTAGACTCGGTATGTAGTAGACGTCGGCTAGGGGTCGGTGTTCACCGGTTTTGCTTGTGAACACGATTGACCCCTTTCCTCTTATTTCCACACACGAGTAGTCACCAAATCTTACTCGTCCCGAAACCCGCTTGTTTAACTCCGAAAAATACGACCGGTTTCCGGTCATGTGGTTTGACGCTCCGTTGTCAAGATACCACGTGTTAGCTGTTTCAGATTCAAATTGACTTGGAATCACTTTCTTTTCATCCAAGAATACACTATCTTCGACTCGTGCCATGTATAGGTTCGGATCCAGTTCCTCGGTTTTCGCGAGATTAGCCTCCCGCTTGGCCCTCCTTCGTTCCGGACACGCGGATGCGAAGTGTCCGTATTCGTCACACTGAAAGCATTTGACTTGTGATATGTCCTTCTTCGGTTTCGAGCTCGAACCCTCATCGGTTCGGTTTTGAGATGGGTTAGTTGAACCCTGACCATGACCTGATTCTTTCCCTCGTCCTCGACCCCTTAACCCGCCTCTACCGCGTCCCCTATTTGACTAGTAGGATCGGTTCTTGGCCCCGGTGTCATAATTATTGAACATTAATTTACTTTGATTCTCAGTTAGATCGTCTTCGTCTTTAATCCGTTCTTCGAACGCCTTTAAACGACCTACAATATCATCAAAAGTAATTTTTTTTAAGTCAACAGTTTGCTCAATGGATGCTACCATGTGGATGAAGCGGCGTCTTGGTAGTCCATTAAGGAATTTCTTCACGAGTTTGGACTCTTCGATAACTTGACCGAGTGAGGCGGATTTTGCTGCTATACCAGATATTCTTGTTGCGAACTCATCGATCGATCTTGAGTCTTTCATCTTTAACCCATCGAGCTCTGAGCTGAATGTTTGAAGTCGCGCCTCCCTTACTCGTTCTGCCCCTTGATGTCGGATTTTAATGGCTTCCCACATCTCTTTGGCAGTAGTCAAGTTCCCGATTTGCATTACCAATTCTTCGGGGATCGATTGGAACAATAGTGCAATTGCCAGATTATTTTTCTTGGCATCGTCACCTGTCCCGGGTTCGATCATATTCCAAACATCGTGTACGTTGAAAATTGCCCTCATCTTCATGCCCCATATTGTGTAATTCGTTTGATTCAACATAGGGTAGTGAAGCGTGGCTGTGTTGGTCTCCTTAACCGTAACCCTAGCTTGGTTATTCGGTTCCCCCATCGATCCTCTTCTCCGTTGCCTTCTGTACTTAAGAAGAGTAGATGGTTCAAGGTCCAGACATTGGATCTTTTATCAAAACAATTACAGTCTGATTGTTTTGAATTCTGCCGTGACCACCCTTTCCTTCTCAATTGCCAATTGAAAATCAATTAGCGACTTCTAATCAATCCTCCTTGCAATTGAAGACCACGACTTGTGTTATCCCTTTCGTTTCTTGATGTCGGCTCTGATACCAATTCACAGGTGTGAATCGGTAAATCAAGAACAAACAACTTGGATAACTCCCAAATTTTATTGATCAAGAAAACTTACTCAAAAACTTGATTACATGGGTTTATATAACCTAACCAATCCTAGCTAGGCTCAAATTCCCTATTAGATACAAACACAAACTCATCTATATCTAAACATTAAATTTGAGATAAACCTGGATTCTAATACACATTAATTAGTAATCCCTAAAATACCCTTAATTCACCAAACTTGTAAATCAAGGAAATAACCCAACCCGGTTACCGAACTTGCAGCGGGTCGGGAATTAGTTAACAGGCCAACAGTTTCGAGCTCTATTTTCAAAGCTCGAGCTCGGCTCGTGAGTATATTTTCAAGCTATAGCTCGGCTCGGACTCGGCTCGTTTACTATATATCAATTATTTTTTTATATAATTATAATAATTTTTATATATTTTTTCTATTGTAATTTTATATATAAAATAATATATATTATTTAGTTATTTTTAATTATTTTTTCATAACATTATATATATTAATTAATAATTATTAAATATATATTTAAAAAAAATATATAAATGGCAAGCTCGCGAGCCGGCTCGAGCTCGATAAATGAAGCTCAGGCTCATTTATTAAACGAGCTTACTTTTAGACTTGAGCTCGGGCTTGATTAAGCTCGGCTCGATCGAGCTTTTTAACGAGCCTATTTTGAGTAGCTTGCGAGCAGCTTGGCTCGTTTGCACCCCTATTATAGATGAATTGAATTTTAATAAATACTAGTTAGTAACCGGTAGTATTACCGCATTCTTAATTTTGATTTGGTTGACAAGGGTAATCTCGCCCTCGTAGTGATCAAAGACACTTGATTTTGATCACAATATGCGTTTTTATGTTTCACTTACAATTTATAATTATCTATGTAAGCGAAATCAAGTGGAAATTAAGTTTAAATCTATGATCATTAGTAGTGTATTTCGTTTAATTGTTAGTATGAAACATTATCAATCAACAAGTCATAGTTTTGTCACTAAAATTTAGTTTTTCTTTTGCATATTGTAAGTTTGCGCACCATACAAATGTATATAACTATGTAATCTATTAAAAAAACTAAAACTTATAGCATATAGTTTTAAGAAGTGACCAGTGAGGTATATAAAAGTTATTTGATTGAAAAAAACAGTGAAAGTAGATTTAAATTTAAAAGGCCGACAATTAATGTAATTTTTTTACCCTTTCTTTCATTATTGAATTTTTATTATTTTCATTAAAATAGTGAGATCCATGGTTCATAACTTCATATCACTCTTACCGTTCTTAAGAAAATATAAATTTATTGTTTGATGACTTGATCAGATTCTATATATGATGTATATTTTTATTAAATTATGGTTGTTCAATAAAAGACTATTAAATTATGGTTACGAGTCAAGAATGAATTACGATAAATGTTTGGTTTGTTTTAGTCAAACATATATCTTTCCTTAGTTCTCACAATTTATTTATGACTTCTGAGACACGACTATAACAGTGGTGGATGCGAATTCAGTAAATTAGTCTTAAAAGAGGGTTTATTGGTTATATATACTACTAGTTTGATTCCTTCATGTTAGGGGAGTGCGATTTGTATTTGTTTTTTTTTTTATCGTTTTGTCATCTCATATTTTGTAATGATTTGTTTATTTTTAACGTAATTTTGTTTTAATTTAATACGTATGTATTAGTTATGTTCGTTGTATTTATTAATGTATGCGCTCTTTCAATTGAGAGGTGTACGTTTTTATAATGTTTAACGAATGAACATAAACAAACACAAGCATGTTTATTTTAAACAAACAAACATGAACACTAATATTTGTGTTATGAAAACTGGGTTGTTGATGTAGGTGACGATGGTGGTTGATGCATGAGAGGAGAGGTTGACGACGGTGGGTGGAAATTAAGTTCAAATATACTAGCAAGCGGTAGCATTACTGCATTATTAATTTTGATTTCGTTGACAAGGGTAATCTCACCCTCGTAATAATCAAAGACTTGATTTTGCTCCCATATGCGTTTTCCATTTCACTTACAGTTATTATAATTATCTGTGTACGTGAAATCGAGTGTATTTGATTTAATTGCTAGCATGAAACATTATCGACCAACAAGTAATAGTTTTGTCACTAAAAATGTAGTTTGACTTTTACATATTTTTAAGTAAATTACGCACCATACACATGTATATAACTACGCAATCTATTAAAAAACTATAAACTAAAGCTTGTATAGTTTTAACAAGAAGTGAGGTATATAAAGGTTATTTGTGGAAGCAAAATACTGTACAATGAAAGTAGATTTAAATTTAAAAGGCCAACAATGAATGTAATCTTTTTTACCCTTTCTATCACTATTGAATTTTTATTGTTTTATTCATTAAAATAGTGAGATCCATGGTTCATATCACTCTCATCGTTCTCAAGAAAATATAAATTTGTTGTTTGATGACTTTATCAGATTCTATATATGATATTTTTATTAGATTTAAGGGATATGTTATTGGTACACCCTTTGATTATCCATACACCCTATATACCATACGATCGTATGAAACCCACTTGAAAGGTGGGGTGTATAAGTCAAAGAGTGTGTAGATAACCAGAGTCTTATTATATCATGGCTGTTCAATAAAAAATTATTCAATTATGGTTACGAGTCAAGAATGAATTACGATAAATGTTTAGTTTGATTTAGTCAAGCATATATGTTTCCTTAGTTCCCACAATATATTTATGAAGACACGACTATAATAGTGGTGAATGAGAATTCGGTAGATTAGTCTTAAGAGGGTGTATTCGTTATATATTGTAGTCTTTAACAGCATTTCTTCATCTGTATTTCTTTAACAGTATTTCTGAATATGAGATAAACAAACAAAATAATTGTTGTCACCAAATAAAGTTTAAAAGAGACCAAATTATAAGGGTGTTTAAAATTCGGACGTGATTGTAAATTACTTACTTATACATCCGTTATACAATGACCAAAATGAACAATTTTATGAAGTGTTATTACTTCAGATTTTATTTGTTTTTTTATTTCTGAAATATTTTTTCAAGCTTCTACGTTTTTGTATTGTCAGGACGTCTACATTATAGTCTTTAGAGCTCATTTTTATCCTATAATCATGTCTAGTCACTTGTATTAGCAAGATTCACAAACATTTTTCTCAACTAATCTATCTATTTCGAAAAATACTTTTATGTTTTCTACAGTAGTAAACTTTAAAATTCATTTTTATAGATAAATTATTATTATACTAAATTATTTAGTTTGTATATCGTTTAATGCAGAATACACCTATGGGTTAGGTTCAAATAAGAAGTTTGATTTTCCTAAGAAGGCCAGGAAGGATGGTATTCGTCTAACACTTAAATATCAAAACCACTTAATTTAATTCAAAAACTCACTTACATAAAACCTAATTGCATATTTACTCTCTACAACCACCACCACTCCACCACTCACCGCCACCACAACCGTCACCCACCGCCACCACCTCGGCGGAAAAGTCCGGAAAAACACAATGGAAAACACTATGAAAAACACAATGGAAAGAAACACAATAAAAAACACAATTGTATGACACAATGTAAAAAATACAATGAAAAAAACACAATGAAAAATACTATTGTATAACACAATTTTGTAAAACACAATTTGTAAAAAAACCCACTAATTTTTTTAAATTTTATATTACAATATAGTACTCATATGAAAGATAAAAAGACACTCGTTATTATGGTGAATTTGTTTTTCAATAAAAACGTCGTAAAAAAAAGTTATGGACGTTTTAAAATGATGAAGGAATTTGGTATGTGCCTTGCATGTGGAGAGAGAAAATCAACAAATGTGTTATTCCTTTTATGCCCTCCTCCTTTCACACTTGATTTCCTCATAAACTAATCTCAACCCTCCATATTCAAAAATCAAAATCAATGGACAAGATTACTTCTTATCCTTCCTACAAAAACTATACTTTCTATTATAACCTAACCCATATACCTATATCTTTCATTCTTTCGTGATTTTCGTACTTCTTAGAATTAGAAAAAAAATGCATTGACCATTCTTTTTTTAAAAGGCATAGTAAGCAAATTGTGCAAGTAATATAATTAACAAAAAAATAAAAGCCGCCTATATCACAGGATGACATCGAATTGATTTGTCATTATCAAAGCCCATCATCTACTTTAACCTTGCAATGCGGTGTCAGCCCGCCTTGCAGTGTACTTTCGTCCCTCCTTGCAAGTCACGTTTTATAGGAGTATACAATTTGTGAATATTTGGGTGTCAATCATATCAGGTTCAGTTGTTTCATCTGACACACTGATTTTCGTTTGTGTCAAAAATATCAACCAAAACCCAAACACATTTAAAATTGTATAACCCGACATGACTCATTTTACTCATTTATTTAAATGTGTTACAACTATAATATGAAACTAGGATAATAGCCCGTGTTACACACGGGTGAAAAACATATCAACAAACAATATAAAATATAAACTACGTATTCAGTCAAAACAAATATTTGACATAAGTTTTTTACCCTAAAATGTTACAAAAGATGTTAAACTAATAAACAATGCAATGAATAAGAAATAATATAACATAAATGAACCATTAGACCTGAAAAAAATAAAAAACACATATTAGTAAAAGATTTTGTAATATTAATTGAAAAATAGGTTTACAAATACATACAAACTTTAAACTGTATCACATTACGTTTTCGAAAATCTCTTTGTAAATAGCTTTATTTAATTTTTTTTAAGTGTTCCTAATTGTTCTAAAGAACGTTCTTTTCTTTTTTCTTTTAGAGTGTTTTTTATAAATAATTTTCAGAGATATCTATATTTTTATAGCATTTTTCATGTCATTTCTTAATAAATAAATAAAACTTAAAAAACATTCGGTTTGATCACCATTCACCGGCTCTTCTTCTTTCCTCAAGAGTAAATTAAATCATTGACAAGGTGGTTATTAATTGGAATAAATAGACTTAATCATGGAGTTAATTGCATTAATTTGAATAAATATATTTAATTGCAGAATTAATTGTAAATTGGAATGCTTATTTTAATTTAGTGGATTAAAAATAATTGTGAATATGTGAAAATTATTGATATGGAAATGTGATTACATGGAATCCTATGTGGATAGGCTAGAATAAAGACATGTGGAGAGAATCATCTTGCTTTAATATATTAGTAAGATAAGATGTTCCTAATTGTTCAAAAGAACGTTCTTTTCTTTTTTCTTTTAGAGTGTTTTTTATAAATAATTTTCAGAGATATCGATATTTTTATATCACTTTTCATGTCATTTCTTAATAAATAAAACTAAAAGAACATTCGGTTTGATAACCATTCACCGGCTCTTCTTCTTTCCTCAAGAGTAAATTAAATCATTGACAAGGTGGTTATTAATTGGAATAAATAAACTTAATCATGGAGTTAATTACATTAATTTGAATAAATAGATTTAATTGCAGAATTAATTGAATTAAATTGGAATGCTTATTTTAATTTAGTGGATTAAAAATAATTATGAATATGTGAAAATTATTGATATGGAAATGTGATTACATGGAATCCTATGTGGATAAGCTAGAATAAGGACATATGGAGAGAATCATCTTGCTTTAATATATTCGTAAGATGTTTCTAATTGTTCTAAGAACGTTCTTTTCTTTTTTCATTTAGAGTGTTTTTTATAAATAATTTTCAGAGATATCTATATTTTTATAGCACTTTTCAGGTCATTTCGTAATAAATAAATAAATAAATAAAACTTAAACAACATGCGGTTTGATAATCATTCACCGGCTCTTTTTCTTTCCTCAAGAGTAAATTAAATCATTGACAATGTGGTTATTAATTGGAATAAATAGACTTAATCATGGAGTTAATTGCATTAATTTGAATAAATAGATTTTAATTGCAGAATTAATTGAATTAAATTGGAATGCTTATTTTAATTTAGTGGATTAAAAATAATTATGAATATGTGGAAATTATTGATATAGAAATGTGATTACATGGAATCCTATGTGGATAGGCTAGAATAAGGACATGTGAAGAGAATTATCTTGCTTTAATATATTAGTAAGATTAATATATCATTGTGTTTGGTTGGAGGATAAAAAAAATGGTTGAAATGAATTTCGACCAAATCTCCAAACAATAGAATTCAATTATGCTAAGAGCGTCTCCAATTGTGAATAAGTGCCCGGTGAACCGCTCGTAAACTGTTTAGCGGGAAGTTTGTTTATGTTCTCCGTTAAATTAATGAGCGGAACATGAACAAGAATTTCGTTTGGTAAACTTAATGAACGAGCACGAACAAAGGTCTTGTTTGTTCAATCATGTTCGCGAAGGTTTGGTAATGTGTTCGTTTAAATTTGTTAACGTCCATTCACGTTCGTCTGGTTCTGTTTGTTTCGTTGCATTCTTTTAGTTACATATGTTCATTCATTAGCATTTTACTATGACTGCTTTTATTTATTTTACCGTTGCTATCTTGATATAATTATGTTTATGATTACTATGTTAAGTTTTTTTGGATATTTTTCTGTTCTTTTACTATATTATTATTCTCTTTAATATGTTTCCGTTTGTGTCCGTTAGTGCCCAATTACATTAATATGTGTCCGTTAGTGTCTCTTTGTGTTTGTTTACAAAATTAATGAACGTAGATGGACAGACACTAAAAATCTCCATTCCTTAACTAACAAACACAGACATGATATTATGTTTGGTAAAGTGTTCATGAACCATTTGTTAGTCCTATAAAAGTTTAGCAGGCAAGCACGAACAATGTCTCGTCCCGTTTGATGCCCCCACCCAGCTCACAACCTCTGTCTAGTTTTTTTCTTATCCTTTTCTCTTTTCTCCCTCCCTCCCTCACATTTATCATCTAGGGACATTTTAACTCCGTACAATTTCACCCCATCTCCTCCACCATATGTCGCATAGATGCTTGGTCTGTCATCATTGATACTGCAAAGAAATGTACAACCGTCGAAAGTTACCGAACTATATAAACTGAAAATATACCGATTTGAAATATATTTGGTCATGTTCAAGGCCAGGTATAATAATTTGATAGTTTGCGAATTAGAACTTAGACTGATCGCGTAAACCAAACCAATCGTATGAACTTTTTTACTACTCATTTTAGGAATATAAAATTATGTTTACACATTATATTATCAAATATTCTAATCATTTTTAAAAATTTAGTGTAAACTCGTATTTTTAAAAATATAATTTTTTTTCTAGGCTTGTTAAAAAGTGTAAAACCAAACTCAAAGCCATGATATCCTCAAAGTCATCTGGTTAGGCTGACCCAATCAGCTCGGTTGATCTGATTGTTTTTCCAAAGACCGTCGATAGAAATTCGGCCAAAACTTTCCATCAAAACTGTCCAAACTATATCTTAAACATGCCTACCTACTAGCACGACAACCACCATCAGCATCATCATCGGTGTCACCATTAGCATCATTGCCATCGCTACCATCACTACCATAATCAAAACATCAATACAATCAGCTACCATCCTGCCACTACTTCGCCAAGCACACCACCACTATCATCGTGACGCTACCATTATTATTTGTAATAGCCACCTCCAAACACACTGCTACCACTCTCAAACACAACCACATTTTTTTTTTCAAATTTACTAAACATGATTATTTTATCAATAAAACACATCAAAGTTTTCATTTTTTTAAGAATCTAACTCCAATTGTTATACAAATCACAAATTTCAAATTTACATTCTTTAAGTAAAAATACATGAACCCAAGTGATCACTGTTAGGGATTCGAGTATTGCAAAACACACACAAGCACAATAATACTGCAAGAGAAAATATAAACGAAGATGAACACGCGAGATTTACGTGGTTTGGTCGGCTGACCTACGTCCACAGGCTGCAACCAGGATACTTTTATTATTGTCACTGCCTCACTCGTGTTGAGGAATTACAAGTACACAACAAATATAACTAGAGAACTATCTAGGGTTTACAATTTAATCCCCAAGAAAACTAATAATGAGCTTTAATTAAATAAAGGGGCCAGGCCTGCCACTAGTCTTCAATTTAATTAGTCTGCCACAAAAGATGTCTTCTAACCCGACCCAATTAAGCCTCCATAAACCCAACAATCTCCCACTTTGAGGCTTGATAATCTTCAAACTGCCTTCCGATATGCTAACGTGTGCCTCTTGTAATCTTCCTCGTTTTCCTGGTTGCATCTGCCTTTTCATCAGTTAACCTGAAGGCACGTTGAAGCTCCCCCGAGCTCTAACACATCAGTCATGGTTACAACTGCCACTGACTCGTTCTCTGTCCTTACCGGCTCCCACTTACACGCACTGCCGAAACCTGGAATACCTTGAGAACAAACAACACTCTCCATATTAAGCAGGTAATCTTTTGGAGAGACTTTAACCGCTGAAATATTGGTTCTCTTAACCCACTATCTGGTAACTCTGGCTAAAACTTTGACTGACTGACTGCCAGTGCTCCCACTTAGGGCTGACATATCGTGTATACCCGTACACGATAAGATACGAACACGAAATGGGTATACCTGTACACGACACGAAAACTTTTCGTGTACCTGTATCCTAAACACGAACACGAACACGAACACGAACCTGTTAATACCTGTAATACACGATAATACACGATAAGAGCTGTTTAGTAACATATATTTGACAACCTGTTTAGGGAAATAAAAGTCGTCAAAAGTTCATAAAAGTCTTAAAATAAAACATAAATCCATGATCCTTAACAATTTTAAGACAAAAAACCATATAAGCAAACAATAACAAGCAAACAAAAGTCGTTGAAAGTTCATAAAAGTCTTAAAATAAAGCATTCGAATTCTAATCAAACAACATCAAGTTCCAAACTTCCAAGCTCCAATTGGTCTTTCTTCTCAAATCTTCAATTCCAAGCAAGCAAACAATCAAACCTACACACAAAATAAGTATAGTCAATTAGTCATATTAATCATATGGACAATTGGGCATATTCATATAGTTTTATCAAGCAACATTACTAAGTAAAAGGAAGCACCGGCGGGCGGCGGCAGCTCTGACAACGGAGAGGAGAAACTGAGAAAGTTCGGTGAGGAAGTGGTGCCGGCTAAGAAGTGGTGGCAGAGGAATCACCGGAGAAGAGAGGCGGGCGAAGAGAGGTTTGGTCGGAGAAGTGGTGGCGGCGATGGAGAAGTGAGTTAGGGTTTGGAAACGTGAAAGTGGAAAAGTGAAAGTGGAAACGGGAGTTAGGGTTTGGGGATAAATGGATAATAATAGTTTATAATTATAATATTATATATATATATATATATATATATATTTAATTATAAAAATCTAACCAGGTACTTACAGGTAAACAGGTATTTTACCTGTTTAGACACGAAAATTAACAGGTAAATTCGTGTCTACCTGTTTAGTACACGAAACCTGTTAAGGCCTTACCGTTACCTGTTAAAGTCGTATAGGTACGTGTCGTGTATTCGTGTCTCGTGTATAAATTGCCAGCCCTACTCCCACTGCCACGAAAACCCCTGACTAGTTTATCTGAACCTCTTCTAGCAAGTTCAACCTGAATCTGACCTGTGGCTCTGGGTTTATCTCCTGCAAAACAAACCTTCTTCTGCCCATCAGACTCTGTGAACTGGACTTTGGTCTTCTTCTGAACTGGGTCGGTCAATCCCTCAGACGATAAACTGACCATATACAACGAACCCTTCTTTCTTCCTCGAGCTATGACAAGATTTCCCTTAACAACTTTCCACTGCCCGTTCCCAAATTTAACCTCATGTCCCTATTCATCCAACTGCCCAACAAAAATCAACTTTTTCTTTAAGCTTGGAATCACTCTGACATCCTTCAAGGTCCATGAACCGGCTGAAGTAACTAAATTCATGTCACCCATACCCGTAACATCAAGAACATCATTGTTCGCCAGTTTAACCTTACCAAAATCACCTTCTTTCAAATTCTGCAATGCTTCACTGCCGTGGGTAGCATGAAATGAAGCACCATAATCCATGACCGAGAAATCAACATTACCCTCAACACTAAGAACTAAAGCCTCGTCCTTTGAGTATTTTTTTCGCTGTGTTGACTTCTTTCTTTTCATTCTTTTTATTAGGACACTGATTCCTAAAATGTCCCGCCTCGTTGCAGTTCCAACATACCACATCCTTCCGAGTCCTAGACTGACTCCTTTTCCGTTCCCGCTCCCAGTACCTTTGTTATTTTTCCTTCCTCTGCCAACATGCATTAAATCACCTGATGATTCACCTGAATTTCTTCGTCTGACGTCTTTGCCTAGAATAAGATCCCGAATCCCATCAAAAGTGAACTCACTGGTAGAACTAGTAATCGCTGTAACAGTCCCTGACCAGCTATCAGGCAAGGACGATAAAAGTAGTAGAGCTTGAACCTCATCCTCGAATTTGATACTGACTTACCCAAGTCTTAACAAAATTGAGTTAAAGTTGTTACTGTAACTGAACTTCCTTATTTCATCTTTGTATTTACCAGTTCACGAATCAGAAAAACCTTATTAGCTGCCGAAGGCTTCTCGTACATATTAGACAATGCATTCATTATCCCACGCACGGTGGTTTCCTTCAAGATGTTGAACGCAACATCCTTCGATAACGACAATCTAATAACTGCCTTGGCTTTCTTATCCAAAGTTTCCCACTCGTCTGGTTGTATCTTCTCTGGTCTTTCACCCAATACCATGTCCAAATCTTTCTGAACCAGCAAATCCTCCATTTGCATTTTCCACCAACCAAAGTCTTTACCATCAAACTTCTCAATCTGAAGTTTCCCATTCTTAGCCATTAACTTAAACTAAGAATTCCCAACTTTGGATATAGGTAACAATATCAAGAAAAATAATCTCGGACAAACAAAATAACCCCCAAAAATCACCACAAAACCACTCGGCTAAACTGCCCGACAACCGCCAAATCCCGATGATCAAAACCCGTGGCAAACTCACGAACCAACCACAAACCTAATCAATAATCAGAAACTGAAACCAACTAGAAACAAAAACCTGTTCCCGGTTTCTTTCTGATTAAAAGATGATTAAAGTACAAAGTAATAAAATTACTTTGGTTTCTGTCAATGTATGCTTACAATTGATAAGAAAGATAGCAGCTTGCAATTATTGATCGATGATGCAATAGTATATTATAATCCAAAATTCACAATTTGTGAACAATGACCAAAGCAGAATACTATTTCTTGTTGGCAGTGGAATTGTAAATCACAAATAACGAAACAAAAAACAAAGAAATATTGCAAACCGCAATATATTTATTTCCTTATTTGATGTAAAATTATGGAGGTACCTTTAAACAAACTGTCGACTAACGGGTGGTAGGCGGCTAGGATCTGCCGGCCTTATACCCTAGACCAACCAACTATTTTCTCTTGCGATCGTGTTTCGTCCGTGTGTAACCGTAACCTCGGCTCTTGATACCACTTGTTAGGGATTCAGGTATTGCAAAACACACACAAGCACAATAATGCTGCAAGAGAAAATATAAACGAAGATGAACACGCGAGATTTACGTGGTTCGGTCGGCTGCCCTACCTCCACGGGCTGCAACCAGAATACTTTTATTATTGCCGCTGCCTCACTCGTGTTGAGGAATTACAAGTACACAACGAATATAAATAGAGAACTATCTAGGGTTTACAACTTAATCCCCAAAAAAACTAATAATGGGCTTTAATTAAATAAATGGGCCAGGCCTGCCACTAGTCTTTAATTTAATTAGTCCGCCACAAAAAATGTCTTTTAACCCGGCCCAATTAAGCCTCCATAAACCCAACAACCACTTCCCGTTCTCCTAATGCTTTTACTTCGTACTTTAATAAGAAATAAATCTTTAAATAATATCTGTTAACAAATTATGATATTTAAGTGTAAATCAAGCAAAAAAACATGAATGCTTTAAACGAAACTGAATGTCAATTAGACATCAATCAAGTCATTTTTATTTTATTTTTTTTAAACAACAAAATTTCATTGGACAGATATTGACACTTTAAAAAGAAAAATTGTGTGATACATTGGACAGATATTGACACTTTAAAAAGAAAAAAAAAATAGAAGCAAGATATTACACTTAAAAAATGCTCATTTATTTTGGTATGACCAAATCCTAGCGGGTGTATTTTGACCGAGTTAGCCTTGACTTAATTAAATGCATTCTATGGTCAACGATCTTCGACCTATGGCTATATTTGGGAATAGTAACTACATCTTTAACATTGTTTCTAAAACCGGAATAGATCGGCTAACCCTATTTGTTTAACTAGATAATGTTAGTTTTATTGTGCATCAGTTTGGTTACTAGATAAATGACAGGACAAGGAAGAGTGCTATGCCGTTCAAGTTATTTTGCGGTTACATATTAAGTGCTTTAGAAATCAAGAAATAGAAGAACATTTAATGGAAAAGAGTTCTTGGTAGCAGTCGTGATTAATGAAATTAAGACATCGTCTTTTCATAAGGTAAAGCAAAGGAGTAGAAGGGGGTCTTTGGATTGGGATTTGTGAGAAGCTATTTTTGCTTTTAATAAAATGCTAGGTTTGAAGCCCGCAGCGCTGCGGCGACGGCTTGACGCAAATTCGATCACTATCAATTAAGTTTGTCATGACACCTACACTAAATCAAAAAATTATATGTGAACGCCAGAAGATACGCATGGTCTTAATATATTCTATTTTCAAAAAAAAAAAGGAAAATAACTGGACGAACAAAAAAAAGTCTACTTTTAGTAAACCGGAAAAGACCGATGAAATTACAAATGGTTGTTTGGGTGTTTAAAGGAAAAGGAAAAAGAGCCAGCAGATTTGGACAAAATCTAAAGGTTCAATGAACCTACAAAAAATGACTTTATTAGATTCCCAAAAGCCTAAATTGATGTAAATATCCACTCAAGTTTCACACTTAAAACAACTATATTGTTTCCATTTAAATATCTATATTTCCTTTTAGCTACCAAAATCCACAATATGGCGTGTTGGGAAGAACCTTCGTGGACAGTTTGCAACAATTATTAGGATTTCTTTAGAAATCATCTCTTTAATTTATATCTAATTAATATATATATATATATTCATGGTCACGTGTTTAGGGATGAGCATTTATTTAATATGGCATTTATTCAGCCCGTGTAATATACGAGTGTCTAACATGTTTAAATTATAATTTTAATTATAAGCCGATACCCGAATATTGACATGATATTATATGCATTAACATTGTGTCATCAAAAGAATTAACGTCATATATTTGAATGAAAGTCATGATTGGTTTCGTTCTTTTAACTCTGTTGTGCAAATTGCAAAAAAAGACTGAAATTCATTAACCTTGAAATTTAAATTCTGATTTTTAATATGTTTAGTTTGTAGAATCAGTTGGAATTGGAATCTCAATTCCATTTGGAATTAATTCCCTTGAATTCTTTAACATAAAAAAAACTCAACAGTTTATAAAATGTTAAAGAATTTTTTCAGGGAAAAAGAAATCTCTAATCACTTACAATCGTCGCACCTGTCATTAGCTGCCCCAACACACCATCCTTGCCTGGCCACATCGCATACACTCTAAAAGCCTTTAGAGCTTGTCTAAGAACCTCAAAAGCTTCCTTTCGATATGCCTAGTTGGTAGAATCGTTCCTTTAGTACATATGAATGCTTCCTTGGATATAAGTAAGAATTGAACCATCATTAGGGGCTTATTTATTAGTAAGAATTGAGCGATCAATAATAACTAGCTATCAAATATGAATGAGTTGTTATAATGAGTTATGCATTCAGTTGGAATTGGTCTCGTTTTGATTGAATTTTAACTATAATGTTGACAACCAACAATGGTAGGGATGTTCACGGTTCAATTCGGCTCGTCTTGACATGATGTTTTGGTCGAACCGGTGACGATGGTTCTTAGAGAAACTAGGGTTTGGTCAGTCGCACCCACGTCGGTTCTGGCAGGTTGTTGTCTTGGACCTGCTTTTTAGGGAAAAAGAGAAACAAGCGTTTTATCCACAAGTATTAAAGGGTTTACGAAAAAAAGTTAAGAGCACGTAATCATTTAAACAATACACGTGTATAATAATTCAAATTCTTATTGGTGTTACAATTGTTAAATTTCTATACATGAAAAGCTTACATTACTTTATTTTGATTATGTAGATTTAAAAAAATTTATATCACAACAGTTCGATTTACACAATCGGTTTCAAACCGTAAACCTAACTAGTTCAGTCCCTAACTCATCTGATTTAGTTTGGGTTGGAAGATTTAGGAAATCTCAACGGTTTTTTAAGGTCCTAACAACTACTGCATTAAACTATCTAATAGAGGATCCATATATTTGATTAACAAAAAAAAGTTGAAATCTTTCATAAAATTATACATGAATCTTGATGTTGAGTATAAACATATGGTGTCAGGCTTTAAAGATCAGTTGTTGGTATCTGACTTTCAACTCATAGCATAGCACCTTCGGCATTAGATTGTGTCTGATCTTGTTTTAGAGCAAGATGCCAACAAATTTTAATTAGAAACACAAAAAAGTAAGATCAGACAGAATAATTGGAAGATTTCTAGTCCATGAATTCGAAGATCGGTATGCCTTTAGACCAATGGAATGCGTTAAACCATGTGTCTAAATTAAAGATATCCAATTTATATAAAGAAATAGTTCATGGTAATAGAGGACGTTAAAAAAACATTGAAAACAACCGACCACGAAAATTGAGATAAATTGGCCAGTTTGGTTGGTTAGAGTAACACGGGTTGGCTTACAGTTTACTGTTTAAAAGTCGTGTTTTATGGTTCATTTCATGGTTAAAGCTGATATATACTGTACCAACTAAGCGGCATGGTAAACAAAGTTAATTTTAATCTACATAACTATAGTAAAAAAATAATTTTAAAAATTCACATATAGAAATTTTCAACAATTATAATACATATAAGTAATTTTAATTATTGCATATAGATAATTTCGTGCACTTAAGTTTATTTTTTTCAAGTTTTATTTTCATACACCTTGTAATAATTCGAAGGTAAGATGTTCAATTTGTTTTTCTTAGTGTCTACCATTTTACTAGATCTAATTGTATGATTCTGTGTTTAAAAAAATCTGGCTCAAGCAAACTGCTTTGGCTTGTCCACCCTACGCAACCGACAAGGTCTGTTCAGTTTAGTTTTTCCAAAATCCGTAGTTATAATGTGGGCCCGTAAATCCTTTTGAAATCAGCCGAACTTGGTCGTAAGCATCCTTATAATTAGAGGTGGCAATCAGGTTGGATTGGGTCAAATGGGTCATGGGTTAAAACGAGTTTGGGTCAGAATGGTTCAACTAAAAATAGGGTTGTTTTGGTTTGGGTCAGAATAGGTTGGGGTCGAAACGAGTTCGGGGTTTTTTTTTGGAACGAGAATAGCGGTGGAAACATTTTTGTTTTTTATTTGTATTTTGAGTTATGATTTTTTTATTATTTTTTAAAAAAAATTTTCTGAGGAATTTTCTATTAAGATAAAAACCCCTTATGAAAATATTAAAAAAAAATAATAAAAATATTATAACTCAAAATATAAATCAAAAACAAAAAAAGTAAAAAAAAAAAATGTTTCCTCCGTCGTCCTCGTTCCATTAAAAAAAACCACCGAGAAATCGAACCGAAACCGAAAAATCGACGTAAATGAAACAAAAAGCCATAACCGAACCAAATCAATCGAAATAAAAAAAATCGATCAAAACGAAACTAAAAATATTGAAACCGAACAAAAACGAAACTAAAAAAGTGGACAAAAACGAGTCCGGAATCGACCAAAAGAAACCAAAACCGAGCACGTCCTGTGTGAAAACTCGTGTTGGCTTGAAACCTGAGCCGAATCCGTTCCAATCTCAAACCCGTTTCGTGCCGAAATCTGTCTCATGCGGAACCCATACAATCCAAAACATGCCACGTTTCCTTAGAACACTAACCCACATCGACCCATTTTGACCCGAAAATAAAAGATGAAATTTCAAATGACCCATTTTGACCTATTTAGTTAAAATCTTTGACCCAAACCAATCCATTTAATTTTTAAAACAACCTAAATTAACCCATTTAAAATGGTTTAGGTCAAAATTGCCACCCCTACTTATAATCAATTATGCATAATAGTGATGCCAATATCCCTTTTTTATCCTAATAAAATTGAGAGCATGGAGCCCAAAAAAGTATGGAGCAACGCATGAAACCTTATTGTTTGGTAAAAAGTATAAGAGGGCAGCTAATTCAACAAAACAAAAACATTGTAATTGAATATAATTACGCAACTAATCTATTGAGTCGCCATAAAAGAGCTACAAGGTCAGGGTTGCTTAGTAGTCCCTTAGTGATTTCATTATGTGTCTGTTTTTGAATCAATCACCATCATGTGTGTTTAGTATTGACACCTTTGAATCAGTCGACAAACCTTTTACCCATGAAGCTTCAAAATGATGCTAAATGAAAATTTTACCTCTTTGTTCATTTGCATGTGTTTGTAACACTCAATAAGCCAATCTAACACTCACGTTCCACCTCCTCGACCCACTACCAATCACCAGCTCACCACCCACATTGATGTACTCAATACTTTACTGGCTCAAAGTCTCTTAACTACTGAAACCTCTTTCTAATTGAGCATTTACTGGTGCGAAGGTTGCCAAACATCCCGCCAATCAAGTTTGGTTATACCACTTGTATATATTAATATTTTATGATCACTCCTTTCATCTTTCTAAAATTAAATTCTTAAACCAGTTTTGAGATATACAAATAAATTACTAAATAACACGGATGTCCAAACGAATTATTGATACCAAACAAAGTGGATTCCGAAAAGTATGAATTATCTAAACATAATTGCATGAAAAACATGAGGAAGGAGTTCTAAAGTAGCAAGCATTGTATGGTCAATTGGTGCGATTATGCAAAGGTGCAATGGCGTCATGGCGACATGGCGTACAAAGACTTGTAATTATAAAGTGGGCTTTTCAATTTCAATGTATATGCAATTTTGTTAAATATTTATATCATTATATTTCTTAATTTACTCCCTTTTTATATATCTTAACTTTTTCTTGTTATATTGGACAAAAAAATAGAATTGCATCCTCTTGGATGTGTTATTCTACTTTTGTCTCACCTTTACTCAAAACCAAGTGTATGTTTGGTACGGGGTAATGAAATAGATGAGAGAATGGAATGGATGTGGGAATGGAATGGACAAAGTAATGAAATGGATTCATTACCATTCCATTGTCATGTTTGATTATCATTTAAGAATGGAATGATTAATCACTTTATTATTATTAATATTTTTATTAATAATAATAATAAAAAATAAATAAAAATAAAAATAAATAAAATTAATAATTAATGAATATTCGTAATAACTATTTTTAGGACCCTCGTACTAAAACGAGATCGTTAAACCGTAGATGCGTTGTGAATGTTAACTCATCAAATTTAAAAAAATATATATTGATAATGTAGTAATAGTTCTAATATAATAATAGTTATATTATAATATACAAAACAATAATGATGATTATATAATAATTAATATTAATAATATAACTATAATTGGAAAATAATAATAATTATAATATAATTATAACTTTATAATAGTAATAATGATTGTTGACTCTTTTGACTTTTTCATTACTTGAATGAATGAAAAAAAAACACTTATATCCAAAGGAATGAAAATCCTAAAAATGGAAGGAGTTTCATTCCATGTGGAATGATCTATTCCATTCACACATGGTAACTAAACATGTTTTTTTTATTCATTTGGAAAGACTTATTACATTCCACCTTTCATTCCTTCATAACAAACACTACCCAAGTATTATTTTTGTTAATATAGTGTTTAGTGAGTGTATAATGCACGCAAGATAAAAAAAATTAGAGATTGAGGCAACATGTCTTAACTTCATCAAAAGATAACACAACTTGAGGTGGTTATTGACCTGGTTGGGCCAACCACATCAGCTCTATATTAGAAATAAACATAGCTTTCTTAGTTTCCTTCTGAAGATGGAACAAACACTTTTGAGTATTTGGTATATTGGGGAGGGCAAATACTATAAAAAAACCAACATAATTTTTGTTTTTTCTAATAATCTTCCTTCTTACGGTTGGCAATTCTGACATATTAAACCTACTACGAATCCTCAATTTTGCAATGGAAATGTTCATGTATAGATCGAACATGTGTATATGTGTTTTTGTGTGTTTTATGATCATAATTTTTTGTATTTGATTGGGGATAACTAAAGCAAAAAAATGTGCCCTGATGATGAACTATTGCATTCATTCATTAGTTTTCAAAAATGTTATGCACTTTCGGTCTTTTCTAGGATTTTTTTCTTCTAGCCTTCGTGGATATTTAACACTGTGTTATGCGTTATGAATGAGAAGCCTCAACCTAAATAAGAAAAAAGAGGTTTTCACATTTGTGAATTTGTGAGACAAAAATGGAGTTATGTAACCTGTTCATATGGCAATAGAGGATAGACGAAGAAGACACCAACACAATATGCAACTTGTTGGAGTTAAACGAGTCTTGATTATTTTACTTTTTTTAGTTATATTTAACCAAAATGACGTGGGTTTTAATAGGTTTCATATATAACTTAGATGTCTAGCCCTATATTCACTTTTCCCTATATCTAATTGAAAAAATCAGTTACATGTTGTTTTTATAAGCTATGCCACATTTTTGTTCAAATTTAACATGTTGATGGACTTTACCGTGCAAAAAATTGTTGAAGGACTTTAAGGAGAGAAAACAAAAAGTATGTTGGTTTTTTATGTTATTTACCCTATTAAAAACTATAGATGTAGGTGACTAGGCGTGATATTGTAAGAGTCATCCCTTAAGAGTATTAGTCATGGCTGATAATTGTATATATATAGTAATGTCATGTCTTAGATGTTCTAGTCACCTAGCTCTCTATAGGTTCATATTTGTTATAATTTACTTGCTAATAGTGTGTTTAAACATGTATATGTATAAGTTACAAATAATGACCATCATACTTTGCGTCACACAAAGAGAAGTGACCATTATTCATAAGTACCATAAACCAAGTTGTACTTCAATATTATTGTTTACTAAGTAAAAACAAAAGAAATCATGAACGAGGATGTAGCATGTCCGCCTCCCTAATTATCAACAAATCTGCCAAATAACAAATAGTTAAATTTTATTTAACAGCATGCAATAGCATAGATTTTATTTGCAAAGCTTACCCTAACTCGCTAAGCTTCGTGTAGGACTCTGCAAAAGCTTGAAAGAAAGCATTTTGATCCTATCATTGTAAACAAAGAATATTATGGTATTAGTTTTGTAAAGCTCATATTTTTATAATTTAATAATAAAAACATGTACTTACTGCAGCAAATTTCTCGACAAGAGGTCGAAAAGCAGGGTCTGTAACAAGTGCCTTATCAGAAGGTAGCTGAATCAACCCGGCCTTCTCACCAGCTAAGATTTCTCTGTTACGTGACCAATAAGCCAATACTTAATAATCATAAATAGTGTAACTTTTCTTAGCATGGCATACCGAAATTTTGAAATAAAACTCACTTGAAGTAACTATTATCAAACACCATCGGGTTGGATGTCCACGATCCATCTTGTCCGGATCGGTCCTTGTGGGAAGATCCCTAAAACAAGTAAACGTGCTAAAATAAGCAGGTTGGATAGCATATCAAAACATGTTTTATCTAGGATTTTGTTCTTTATAAATATTTATATGTAAATGGAAACCAACCAAGGTATGACCACCGGAGAGAGCAACAATATCTTGGTCGGTGAGACCCATGGTGTTCACAAAAATGTTCCTTAACTCGTTTGGACCTAAAATAGATAAATATAAAGTATTAATGGCAGTCACTTTTAAAATCCAAATATAATCAATTTTTATAAACTTTTAAGTTTATTCACAAACCATGGCTAGGAAAAGGAAGGCGACCATCTGGAGCGGGGGCATCCTTGTCCTTGAAGAATGAAAATTAATAAATTAAATCAATTATAATTAAGAAAAAGTAATTATATATAATTAGGAATAAAGCAATTTGTATTAGCAAAGGTTAATAAGTAAATAAACTACACCGATCTTTTGAAAACCCAGCAGATCATAATATCGACTCATTGGTCAAAACAATTGAAACGGATATAAAACGGGATGATGTCATGATTGTTTTAAAAATTATTTGCATACTACACAAAATTTAAACACCATACAATTTTTATTGGATCGAGCGAATAAAAAGAAGTATTTAAAAAGTAAATAAAAAATAACAATGATATTTTTTTTATATACATATGTTTTAAAATATTCTCATCAAGAAAATATTCTTAACTAAGCCGGCCAGTCCAACAAGTGAACTAGGTTGCATCACCAGTAAAAACCAGTCAGTCAAACAATGTCAGTTCAACATATACCAGCCTCCCAGGATGAAATGTAATCAATGGTCCACCGGTGCTTTCAACCGCAACAATACCAGCCAGCTATATAAAAATAATAGATTAATGTTAATCCACAATATAACTTTATAATTTCATATAATTACATTATATTATAATCGTAACTACCATATAAAAATCAGCAAATGAAACAAGCGGGAAACGTTGTTTCAATGGCTCTAGCATATCAACAGCAATGTTAAGTCCAACATTAGGGCCATGGATTTGCTCTTCTTTATGCCTCAACGTTCCAAACGGACCTCCGGTCCTCGTCTTCACATCGAATGTAGCGGCAGAGTGAAATCTGAATATTAATATTAGTATCAACATCATGAATCTAATGATAACTTGAAGAGTTTCATACTTTCATAAACAGTCATCTCAAAAGCAATAATAATTAAAAATCCAGTTTAATCTTACGCGAGTCGGAGCATGAGAGGAGCACATTGCTTCTCGGTGATGAAGGCTCTGAGCTCATTCTTGGCTTGATCGACAGCGAGCTTGTGCTCCTCAGCTAGGTTCGGAAAGATCTTCGCCATCTTCTCAATCTTCCAGAAAATCAAACATCAATGTAGTATGGCCTCAAGGGTGTTAACATTCGGATATCCGGAGTTTCAGGTGTTCGAAAATTTTGGATAGTGAATTTCAATATCCGAATGTGTATCCAAAAAGATATCTAAATGCTTAAAAGAAATATTTAAAAAATGTAAACAAAAATGGTCGTATTAAACGATTCATGGGGAAATCATGATTCGTGAATCAATCGAAGCTTCGATTTGTTTCGTATTAAACGATCAATTAGAGAAAGATTGACTTACCGGTTAGTTGATATATGAATGCAAAAGTATAGCTCAAAGAGTGAGTGAGATGACATTTCTCACAAACTCTTACCATTTTATAGTCAAGGGGGTTTCAGTTGGGAGGTTTTGACGTGAATATTGTGAGCCGTTGGATTATGAAGTTGTGTGAACTGGACTTAATTGACGGACAAGATTAACTTGAACTTTGGGTTGACGGTTTGGATGTATAAATGAGTGAATTAAAATGGGATGTTTTAACTTATTTATTACGGTTGGAGTTATGCTCACTTTGATGTTTTAAGCTTTGTGCGTTTTTTGTTCGGTTCAATTAAATTCAGCATTCCTAATGTAATTTCTAGTTAACTTACAGACTTACAGTCACACTTACAATAACTATAAACATCAAAAAGTTTTGACTCACGATAATAGGTAAAACATAGAGAACTAAAAATTTGTGTGATAAAATTATCAAAATCATGTTCATCTTTTAACCGATTTTATAGCTCGTGGACCGTGTCTTCATAGATTACATGTTTGATCTCTTTTAATTACAATTGTGTACGTCAGCGCGCGTAAAACACTTTTACACACAAATCCAATGAAAAGTTATTTGGGTTCATGAATTTAAATTATTCAGCTGAAATTCATCATTTTAAAATCATATTTCAATATTCATGCTTGGCCTGTAAAATATCTAATTACTCGATAGCCACATGATCGGTTCATAGATTTCAAAGGACTATGACTAGTAAAAATAGGTCTTTTTTAAAAATAGAACCTTTTTGCAATGAACATTGAACAGAATTAAATATATTGATGACTGGGATTTTTATGGGCCTAGAAATAACATAAAATCCAATGTTTGTTTTGTCCCGGGAATAAAAAGCAAATAGATTGCTTGGGATTATATGGGCCTTGAAATAAAATCTAAAGAAGCCCTCAATAGGAATTAACTGAAAAGAAAATGGGCTGCAATAGTGGGCTTGGCTGAATCAAGTCGGGACAGCTGGGCAATTGGGATTTGGGAAGGCTAGATATGGCATAGAGCCCGGTTCCAGACCCGACCCGGTATACCCGATCCACGAGTACGAACCAGGTTCCAGTTTCTCATAGAAATCGGGCCCCGACTCGAAACCAAACCGGACACGCCATAACCAGTTCCACACCTACCCATCCAAAACCCAAACCCGACTCGGCCAAATACCAGGCAAAACCAGTCGAAAACCCGACCATACCCAGAACCGGTTCCTAACCAGTACCACCTCTAAGGAAAACTAGTTTTTTTAAAAAAAGGTTCAACTAGTGGTGCAAAAAACGGTTTTGGTTCGGGTTCAAACTAGTTTCAATTAGATTAATTGACAAGTATTTGCACCTCTAAGTTCAACGACCCTAGCAGAGTTTATTTCTTTCAAATAATCAATTCCACAAATATGCGATAGGAATTTGTCATCTCATGTTTTGAATATGTTTTCTTGATGTGATCAATAAAAATAACCGGATGGTGTTAATGAGGAAGACTGGGATTTTTGTGATCTTTAGTTCGATCATGAGGGTGTTCGAGTTTTACCATCAGTTGGCCTTCGGGCGGGTGGTTTTTCCCCGGAATTGAAGTCACTTAAAGGAGCTTAAGGGCTCCGAACCGGCCGTTAAAAAAAAATCTCACTAATAATATGTCGTTTCTCTTTAAATTATAAACTAAAATTAAAACTCTACAAAATTCCAATAATTTATCAAAACAGGCGATTTTCATTCACTGAAGAGTTGGATTTAAACAAGTCTTCTTTTATAATGGGGTGATCACTAATAAGTATTTGACTTTGACTATAAACCATTCATTGTTTTGGGTGGGGGCTGCTTATTGTATAAAATATTTGATGTTGACTCAAGACTTGTTAAAAGCTTTAAACTGATTTTCGACGTATGAGATGGTACCTGGTACCAATTTTGAATGAGTTTTGAGTATTTAATTATCCACAAATATTCATAAAACGGGAAACAAAGACATAAAAATAGAAAAAAGATCAACAATAAGGAAACATAATTTAACTATAATAAGGAAAGTAAATAAAAGACAAACTTAAATAATAATAATAATAATAGGATCGTATCAATTCCCGACCCCTTGAAAACGTCCTTGTCCTCAAGGACGGAATGCTATTGCCATGGTGGTCGCCACTTGAATCGTACAACGATAAATGGGGAAGTCTCAACGTAGCACCATAGTGGCCACCATTCGAGTCTTCCGGTGTTATTTGGCCCAATGTCAACGGACCACCACAAGGGGCGCAACACGGGTTGCCTTATTGCACCTTTTAATGATGTCATTGCCAACGAGCACGAGCTAATTGCATTGTTGTAAATTTGATTGGCATCTTTATTAACCATAAAATTACCGTTTTGTTGCTTATATTTACCAGTTACATACCCACCTAAGGTCATATCCCCAATCATTGAGTAACTTCCTCCTTAATGGTTTCATGATCAAACTTGGCAATTACACTAACAGAACTAGCGTGGAATTGAGTAAGCATTGATGTAGTGAAAATCATCCCAGGTGAGGAAGTTTGAACTCTGAAGCCAACCATCGAACCACCAGAATGGTTCATCATCGAAGGATTCAATGGCATAGGGAAACCGCTCGTCGCTATAGATCACGTAAAAGAGAAAATATCGTTTAGCTTGAGAGATCCATAGGGCGGGATTAGATCCAATGAAACGAGGTAATAATGGATGTTCCCACAATAGTTCTTCCAAAGCCATGTTGGCTAAGTCTCAATGAAAGCACCAATTGTTACGGTTTATTCGAGACAACCGTCAATCTCCCAAAAACACAAGAAAAGAAGAGAAAATAGACAAAAAATAATAATTAATTCTTATTATTATTCTTAAATGAGATTACAATATATAGGAAACAAATACATAAAAATAGAAAAAAGATCAACAATAAGGAAACATAATTTGACTATAATAAAGAAACTAAATAAAAGATAAACTTAAATAATAATAATAATAATAGGATCGTATCAAACCCCCTTCCTCTTCTTGGACCGCTTCAATTACATATGCTAAAAAGACATATAACCTTAAATAATCAACTTAAAATCCCATAATAAATAATGTAGAGAGATACGACTTCGACACATAACACAAGTCCCTAAAAACATAGATATACACAAGAAACCTCATGCAGGCACTACACACATGCATCATTATCGGCGCAATATCAAGATAAACAACAAATAACACTCATAATATTATACCAAAAGTGTATGCATCACTTCTCATACTCCACACTCTTACCGATCAAATGTCTAAAAACCTTATAGTTATAACAGGACGAAACCAATGATCCATGAAATGAGCATCCTATTTCACCTAATTCTTGTTCTACAAGCTTAAAAAAAACATTATGAAATGTGATTATTTAATAAATTCTTGTAGTAATCATGCCCAACCCAAAGCCTTCCATGATGCTCGACAAAAACCGGGCCACACCATATCGTAAATTCATCCAAATCAGGGCACAAAGTATATAAAATCAAGTATATAAATAACATAATTATATCATAATAATAAAATAATATATATATATAGAAATAACAATCATAATAATAATAATACAAAAAATAGAAATAGAAAAACAGAGAAAGAATAAGCTTAAAAAACAAACACATACACACATACATACATACATACATACATACATACATACATACATCCGTATACGATCGCCTCTCTCTTTCATTTCAATTAGGCTTTGTGGTTCTCTCTCTCTCTCTCTCTCTCTCACATCCTCTCTCTTCATCTACTCTCTCTCTGTTTCGTTGATCCGTTTGCCTTCTACTGTTTGTAAGTCTTCAATCTCAATTCATCAGTCGATCAATCAGATCTATTTATTCTTTCGATTTTAGATCCCTAATTTTATTATTATTATTAATTTGCTTCAACGTCGTCGTTTTAATCGCTTTTATTGTTCTAGTTTAATGCTAATCGATTGTTAATTGTCTGTATGCCATGGTTAGTTTACATCGATGCTGGTTTATATGACTTTGATCGATGAAAAGTTAGTTGTGGATTTGATTTATAAGAGTATTACGATTCGATTTACTTTCTATTTGGTTAATTGGATGAGTTTGATTGAATCAGTTGTGGATTTATGGATACATAGGGTTTTATGGATTAGATTTGGGGGAATAGCTTATGCTTATGTAATTTAATAATCTGTGTTATTGATTGGATTAATATCAATGTGTACTGTCTATGAAGTTGGCTGCTGAACAGTATAAATTATTGTTTTTTTTTTGCTGAAACTTTATTGACTTGAGATTTTGTTTGGGATTAGGTGAGTGTGTCTGATCTAAGCTAATTGATAAATAAGATGAACTTGCATTATTTTAAGCATCAATTTGTGCTATTTGTATTTGTGTCTGTATTCTTATTAGTTATTATTGAGCAGCTTGCTTTGTTCTATATAAATGAAAGCATAAATTTTTAATATGCATCTTCATTAATAATTAAATATCTGTTATTGTTGCGGACTCTGTCTTTTGCACCTTTGTTTATACTGATCTGTTTGTATTTTTGGTTAAGGCAATCATGAGTGATGAAGGTGAAAAGACTTGCCCACTTTGTGCTGAAGAGATGGATTTAACTGATCAGCAGCTGAAGCCTTGCAGATGTGGCTATGATGTATGCTTCAATCTATTTTTTTAGATGCTGATGCTAAAAGTTAAAACTGGTTTTTGATTTAATAGTTTTTTGTATCATTGAAATTCTAATGTTTTCTGGTAAACAATTAGTCTATGTTTTTTTGTGAGCAATCGGTTAGTTGATGATTATTTATTGTTTATGCAATGCATGGTTTATGTGACTTATTATTAACTCAAGCAGTTGTCATCTGCAGATTTGTGTATGGTGCTGGCATCACATTATGGAAATGGCTGAGAAGGATGATACAGAACGAAGGTGTCCAGCATGTCGTACACCTTATAACAAGGAAAAAATAGTGGGGACTGCATCAAAATGTGAAAGGTTTGGTCTTGGACATGTTTTACATTGAAAGTTGTGACTTTTATTTGTTCCATTGGTTGAATTTGGATTTTTTATATTGTGCTATCAGATTGGTGGCTGAAATGAGTGTAGAGAAGAAACAAAAGTCTCAAAAGGGGAAAACCAAAGCTTCTGAAGGTAGAAAGCATCTTAGTAGTGTGAGGGTTATACAAAGGAACCTTGTTTACATTGTGGGACTGCCTCTCAATTTAGCAGATGAAGATGTAATCTCTCTCTTTTTTTCTTACAAGTTCACAATTAGTTATTTTTATTGAGTTTTTGTAAACTAATTCATGTTTTATGAAACAGCTTCTGCAGTGGAAAGAATATTTTGGTCAGTACGGAAAAGTGCTAAAAGTTTCTATATCCCGGACAGCAACTGGTGCCATTCAGCATTTTGCAAACAATACTTGTAGCGTGTAGGTTCAATGTGTTTTGAGTTATAGTATATTTGGCATTTTTAATTTATATTTATAATATTTATACCATGCAGATATATTACTTACTCAAAGGAGGATGAAGCAGTTCGAAGTATACAGTCAGTACATGGGTTTGTTTTGGAGGGTCGACCTTTGAGGTTAGAACCTAATAACACAGCCGAGTTTTTTTAAGAATTATTTATTTATTGTTGTATATATTTAATAAGTTAATGTATTGGAGTGTTCTTGCAGAGCTTGTTTTGGGACCACAAAGTATTGTCATGCATGGCTTAGAAGCATGGTATGCTATATCAATAAATTGGTTTTGTCAGTTTACTTTGTTTTTTCTAACCCGCCTTTATTAAAAATTTGATCTTGTTTATGCAGCCTTGCACCAATCCTGATTGCTTGTATTTGCATGAGTTCGGATCACAAGAGGATAGCTTCACTAAAGATGAAATAATATCTGAATACACAAGGTATACTGTTATCGAACATAGTAGTCAAAACAGCAGAGTGCAAAGGGCTTGCTTATCATCTAGACTCAAGTTAAAAAAAGAGCAATAATAGGAACATTTTAAAATTATATAACAGTCATCACAAATTTAAAGTACATAAGCAAAGATAATCTTGATTGCATATGACTACCCTACGATTCTATAAATTTACATTGAATTTAACTCTCTGCATAGAATGATACATTACTGCAACATAGTTATAACCAAATATTGGAAGGAATAGTAGCTTCATAGTGCAAGTGTGCAACTGATTAATGTCTGAAGCACCCCTTGATTCAGAGCTGAAAATTTGCTTGAGTTTTAATGATAGAGGTCCAGTAGATCCGATTATAGTGGTTATAGTGGTTGCTTTAACATGTAAGCAAAACAGAAGATAAGTGACAATCTAGAACAATCGACTGAAAGGAACATTATTTAACAATTTTAAGAACATTATATAAGATAAAATAAGTGAAGCGACACATCTTAGTTTTGTTTTGGCTGGTAATTGAAATGAGACTATGGTATTGAATATTGATATGGCTCCATGTTTTCTTGATTCTTGATGGTTTTTTTGACATGAATTTTGATCAAAATTGTTGCCATAATTACTAGTATTTTGGAAAACATTTAGTTCACATTGCAGTATCTCGTATCATGGTTGAAAGAGTTTTGATATTTTGAGATGGTTGTTGGATGCCTACAAATTTAATTTTCCAAGACATGGTTGTGAGTATCATTCTAATTTATAGGTAAGCTGTGTTTTGTTTGACTTAGGTTAAAGGAGTAACACACTTGGAACCGAACAAAGTCTTGTTCATGTTCGTTCGTATAGCATTAAACTTGTTCACGTCAGCTAACCGAACAAAAAATTTTGTTTGTGTTCAGTTGTTAAGGAATTCAACTTTTTCACGAACACAAACTTACATGCACTATCTAAGAAAAAAAAAGCAACATTCTCAATCCAAAACATTAGACATAATCACCTTAATTAAATATAACATTAAGCAATTGAGATAATAATAATCATAGTTATTAAAAGCGATCGATTTTTGCGCATAGGCACAATTTTCAGGCGAGTAGATGGTAAACAGACTCTTACAAGAAACGCATTTTCATAGGAGAAAAATCCGTTTTTTGTTTTTTATGTTACTTTTGATTTCTTTGGATTGATCATTAACCGATTGATGATAATTACCTAAAAAACGGATTTAGTTAATTTAGTCTGATCTCTGTATATAATTATCGATTATTCTGGTTTCTAATTATCGATTATTCTGGTTTCTGATTGTTTATTTGATTTTCTTATTGTTTACTATTACAATATGCTTCTTATATTATGTTTTTTCTTTGCTTTACTGATTTTAATTTGAAAGATTGCTATAAAATAATTTGCTTTGTTTTACTGATCTGAATTTTAATTAGAAATATCGGCATAAGTAATTTGCTTAGGATATTTTGGGGTTTTGTACTTTTGGTATTGGTTAATTTTTGGTAATTGGTTAATGTTTGGTAATTGAACTATGTTATTCAAGTTTTGGGGGTTTTAAACTTTTGATATTGGCTAATGTTTGGTAATTGAACTATGTTATTCAAGTTTTAGGATATATAATATAATTTAAAATATTTTTTTCATTGTGCGATTTTTTTTCTCAGGCCCTCGCTTTTTTGCACCTTGCGCCTAGGCCCTAGGCAAGGCCTATGTGCCTTGAGTGCACCTAGCGCGTTAGATAACTATGATAATAATAATAATAATAAACATTATTATCCCCCCCAATTACAGTTTTATTCTGATAATGCTAAAGAAGCACATGCTAGATTTGTGTTAGTAAAAGTAAAACTTTATAAAGCAAACACTTAACGAAACTCACTGAACATAAACATTAAAATTATAAAATGTAAATGTTAGGCTGGTTATTTTAAATAAAATACCAAAAATATAAAACAAACATTTAACTAACGAACTTTAAACTGACGAACGTAAACGGACATAAATGAACATGTTACCGAACGTTCATGAACACAAATGAATGAACGTAACGTTTGTTCATGTTCGCTTATTTAACTAAACGAACACAGTTTTTCTTCGTGTTCGCTCATTTAAACAAACGAACACGAACGAACTTTCTGCCGAACGGTTCACGAACTGTTCGCTGAACTTTCGGTTGTTTACACTTTACAGCCCTACACTTGATTGCTATACTGAAATGAAGAAAAAATACAAGTGTAATGATTTTAAGAAAATCTATTTGTTCTTATTACAATTGCGATACTAATCTATTAATCTATATAACAGATATTTTAGATTTACATTATGTAACTTTACAACTGACGAGGCTTCACGCGACTATTTTTTTTATCGATGTTTTGGGATAATCATTGCTAGGGACATTCGGATGAACACATACTTTCAACTTTTCTATTTTAGGAGTCGTTAACACATTATATGCTTTGGTCAAGTTATCACTAGAACGCTCTTTCCGGTTATTTCATTCGTCAACAGTTTTTTGCGTTCACAAATTTATATATATTTCACAAGTTTTTGTTTGGATTCATATATCTTTTGAAGTGAGAGGGAAGTTGTTACACTCATGGTTCAATAAGAGTTACTGAATAAAACATTGGTTACACTTGATAGTTAGAATGAAGTTGCCATGTTAAGATAAGTCATCTACCCTCAAGCATAGGGTTAGATTGGTTTCTAGATACATTTGGACTTTCTTTTAGCTAAAATCATGTAATGATTTATTAGCCCATAATTAACCTAATTAGTGGGTTTTAAAGGGGTAGAGTACAACAAGTTACTGGTGCTACAAATGAATTACAACGGCGTTCAGGGAATATATTACCACCTTCAGCAGATGATTACTCTAGTAACAACACTTCATGGGGAAAACCTGTTGGTAAAACTGCTACAAATGTAAGATATTTTATGTGACTTTGCAATTTGCTTTGAAGTTTTTTGACTTTATTTTGGTTACTCATGTTTTCTTAATTCCGTCTTCTTATTCTAGTCTTGCTTTTTAAAGCTCAAGTTTATATGTTGAGTATGTAAAATATGAACTATTCTTTGTTAGGGTGTACTTTGTTACATTTTAAACATTGATGTAGACTTTATTTATGGTCAACAGGAAACAGTAAACAGTAAAGTGTCCCCACCAAATAGTAGTTCCGGGAGATCTTTGGCTCTTCCTGCAGCAGCCTCATGGTATGCTTTTTCTCGCGTTATATCTAAGCTTGTAAACGAACTGAATTCATGTTTGTGTTTGTTTGTTTAACATCAACCGAACATACAATCGGACTTGGAACAGTTAAACAATTGCGCTTTTATGCCCGCTTGTTAACACTATAAACGAACAATTTACGGACATAAATGAACAAACATAATTTGACATAGATGAATGAACATAACTAAGCGAACACTAATTAAAAGCAAGTATCAGCATAAATCTGATTGTTGGGCCTAAAATATTATTAACTAAGACTAAAAGGTAGTTGACGTATTTTAATAAAAAAAGTAGCGTAATTGTAACAGGCCTAATAAACAAACATAAACTAACTGGAATAAATGAACATAAACGAACAAACATAAATGAATGTTCACAAACGGTCCAATGAATGCTCGGTTTGTTTGCAAGCCTAGTTATATCATTTGTTTGTGAATGGATTGGTCCTAGTTATGTTTTATATTGGACTTGTTTGTGTAGGTTAAATGGGTTGAAAGTTGTCCAAAGTGTGTTGTCAGCACATACAACACATACTTAATCGTGTTATTTTATAAAAAGCTAAATTTAGTTATACAATCTTATGGTTTTCATAAACTTGGTAACACATTAATCATTAAATGAGAACTAAGAAGTCTAAAAAGTGGACATAAAGTGGCTTTGTGTCAACTTGCTCCTTTTGATATAGCCATATACTTTTAGTTATCTAATAATTGATAAGTTTTTCAGGGGAACACGTGCTTCAAATGGTCAACCTTTTGCTTCAAATACCGCGGGCCCCAATGGACCCTCTAAGCAAAAGGAGGACATCTGTACTACACAATCATCTTCACTAGTGAGCCCTTCATCACATAACGAGATGCAAAAGAAACACATTGAAGAAATCCCAACAGTAGATCCAAAAAGTAAAGCAGAACATTTAGAATCTGCAAAACAAGTTATAGCCACAGACCACAGAGAAACCATATCTGAAATACCTGCTGAACATAGCGATCCGTATGCTTCTGATGAAGAACAAATCCACCAATTATCGTCTGACATGTCTGCAATCAGCATCGCTACAAACGATGAATCACATCCACAGGATGATGAGAAACTTAAAGAGTTGCAAGAAGCTGCTGTTAATGAAGTTGAAGCCGATTTGTTGTCTTTTAATAATCAAAGGCTCAATGATCCAGAAGTCGTTACACACAATACTCATACTCATACATACACAGGCTATGTACAGAATACGCCTCAATCTTCTCATATGAACTCTAATATTCCAGTAGTTAATGGCAATTATAGTAAACAGATAGGAATATTTGATGATACAGTTACAGTTACACCTCTATCAAACGGGGATCATAAAACCGACTTGGATTTAGGGGAGAAAAGTATAATATCTAATATTTTGTCAATGGATTTTGACCCATGGGATGAGTCATTAACCTCGCCTCAAAATCTGGCTAAATTATTAGGTAACAACAGTGATAAACAACAGGCGTCCCAAGTTTCAAGTTCAAGAAAAACACAAAACTTTAATCAGTCACGGTTTTCATTTGCACGAGAAGATGATGAAAACATAGATCAAAAATCAAATTTCAATCCAAGTTTTAGTGATTTTGGTAACGGTCACAATCTAAGGAACTTAAGTACAGATGTTTATCCACGTCAGCATACTGAAATGAATGGTTTCTCTTCTTTTAATTTTGAGGAATCTGATCGTACTGCAGGCAGTTATTCATCTATGCCTCCCAATAAGTTTTCAGGTAATTTCCGTTAATAACTTAATGCAATTTCATTACTGTGGTTTCTATTATTATTCTCTGCGAATATAATTTGTTTATACATGGGCTCGTAAATGAAGCGAATATTTAGTGAACCATTTGATGGGAAGTTTTATGTTCGTTTATTAAATGGAACTAACATTAACAGATTTTTATGTTCACGAACTAATGTGAATATTTGTTCTTTTAAGTTCGTTTATGTGTGCTTTGGTTCTTTTATATATTCGTTTAGAGTTTTTAGGTACATCTACTTTAAGTTTTGATAGCTTTTTAGGTCCAACACATTGTACTTCACATTTACTTTTAACTGGTTTTAGCTCAGTTATGTTTGTTCATTTACGGTCTTGGACCTTTCGTTTATATGGTTAACTAACAAACATAAACGGACATGAACATGTTCATTTTCTTAACGAACAAACACAAACAACTGAACAAGAAAACTCGTTTTGTTTAATTGTGCGTGTTCAATTGCTTGTTCAGTTAAAGTTGAACGAACGAACACTGCTCTTTCGATTCGTTTACATGCTTATTTATTTAATATCTTCAAATGTGACAGTTGCAAGATCTCAAATTTCCGCCCCTCCTGGATTTATGGGACCCAGCCGAGCTCCACCTCCTGGCTTCACTTCTAATGAGAGAGTTGAACAAACTTACGACAATCTATCTGGTTTGTTCATTACATTATTTCTCTTTTTTTATTATTAAATTATTATAACTCATATTTTCTTTCTTTCTTTCTTTCTTTCTTTCTTTCTTTCAGGGAACCATATGTTTGACAGTTCATTTCTATTGAGGAAAGTGAACCAAGCACCCAGTGCGGTATACAGCGATAGTGGTATTGGTGAGCTCGAGTTTATGGACCCCGCCATACTGGCAGTTGGTGGTCGGGTACCCAATGGGGTCACAAGTCCCGGGTTAGACATGAGACCAAACTACCCTTCACAAATAAACTCTTATGAAAATGATAGTAACCGCCTTCGACTCTTGATGCAAAGATCTTTCACACAACAAAACTTATCTTTCCCTCAAAGAACAGATAATTTTGGAGTTCCGGTTTCTTCTAGAATTATGGACCAAACAATACCCAATAACAACCACCGGTCTCATTATCAGCAACCGCAAGTGGGCGGTTTCCGACAGACGAGGATGGGGTCTGGTAATTGGGGAGACGGCTGGAATGAAGTTCAGAACGGGAATGATATTACAATGCTTGGCGGGTTTAATAAATATTATTCTAGCTATGAAGAAGCAAAGTATCGGGTACCTAGTTCTGGTGACGTATATAACCGGACATTTGGGATTTAAACAGCAGTTATTGGTGGTTATAAACTTGTCTTGAATCGTCTTCACTGGACTGGTGAATGATCGAACCTTCTGAAACAAGGGCTTCCAGAAACCAGCAGGTGATTGCTTAATTCTTTTTCTTTTTTTATATTTTTTTTATTAATCTTTTGTTAAATAAAGCAGGCAATGCAAGTTGTGAGATATGAGGACCTTGTTACAGAAGTGTTAGTGGAGAATATGGTGTATATAAAGAATATTTCAATTGTGGGAAATAATCTTGGAGCTGTCACTAGTCTTGATCGGTGTGAAGAAGATAAGCGAAGTTAAATCTGCATCTAAACGGTCATAAAGTGGTTTTTCTTGTTTACTTGTTTTAACTTATAACATTCGTTGTCGTGTGATTAAACTAACTATATACTACTACTTTCTACTACATATACAATTGGTTTTCATACATCAATTTTATTTCAGGTGGTTTTCATACAATAGTTTTTAACCAGATAGCCGTATAATCACTTGCACCTTTTGCTTTAACTGCCAACATGGTTAGATTCTTAAAATTGATTTTGTATGCCTTAGAGGTGGGCCAAAAAAAAAAACAAACCCGGCTCCGGACCTGACCCGGCGGTTCCTACCCTGAACCAGGCCTGACCCTACCCTACCTGCGGGTATAGACAGGGCTTTGGGTTTCCCGGAAACTATTCCCGGAACCGACCCGGACCCGGTGGAACCGGTTCCGCCAATACCCGGTCAAAACCCGACCCTACCCGAAACCCCAAAAAAACGTGGAACCGGTCAAAAACCAGACTGTACCCGGAACCGGTTCCTACTCGGACCCGGGTTTGATATTTGTTGACTATACCTAGTTCAGGTTCCTGAGAATACACCTCTAGTATGCATGCTCCATTTAAACAGTTTAAACAATATAATTTATAATTTCTTTTATTAGATAAAGTTTTTATGAGACAAAAGGCTTTCTTTGATTAAAAAAAAGTTATTTGGTAGAAATGGCACTTCTAATGTTATGTAAAACGTTTGCTATCAAACTTTGGCTTTTCATGGAAAAGTAAAAGCCTAAAGTAGAAAATTTAAAGCCAAATATTAAGCTCTAGTTCATAGAATTGGTCATTGACCATATGGTTCACAAGTATGAGAGTAAAGCAAATGATTTCCAAGTACGAGAGAACCCCACACGAGCTATTTTGATGAGGACAAAGCTGGGACTCAAAACTTTTCATCCGCTAAAACGCATGGAGCCTGACCGATCAGTACCTCATAATGATTCTTATGGTAGGGTAGTTGTTGAGATGCAAGACTATCTATAGTGTGCGCATTTTTGTGAGCTAACAAATGTTCATCTTGATTATGGCGAAGCTTGACAAAGTCTGTAACGCTTTGGATTTAAGAGATTGGTTGCATCCTTAATGAGTGAAACAGTCGGAACTACTAAGATTCTCAACGAGCACTTGTCGTGCAAGTTTGAATGTTTGATATGCCCCTGTTGAACCTTTTAAATGCATCTATTTATCTGATATGCCAACACACACTTCCCATGAATTTCTTTTGTGATACGTGGGAGTTGAACCCACTACCTCCTAAATCCTTACAAGCTAAGGTGTTTAAATGCTTTGTCGTTTTCAATGAACCATCAACCTATTGACAAAAGGTGTTTAAGGATCTACTAACCAATCCATCCACCTTGCTATTAGTCCCTCTATTGCTATTCTTGATGCATTCATCTCTTGTAATATTTCCTCACATAACACGTCGGTTACGGACTCTAATAATAATTGAAATAAATATGAAAGTTAATAAAAATAATTAGGTTTATTGTCAAAGTTCTTATTCTTGTTATAACATTTGCTAATAGTTTATAGACTTATGAAGAAATTGATGCATAGCCGACGCCTAGGACTATAGGGCCGTACAAGAGTTCGGATCAGGATTGATGCATAGCCGACGCTATAAAATTGATCACATTGCTGCGCCCCTCCAAACTTAATAATTGGTGCCTCTACTTTAGGTAGATAATCTTACTTCTCTTTATGATTTGAATTTATAGGCTTTAGGTTGGTTAATATTACTTCTCTTTTATAAATCAGGTCTGTCAAAATAACAAGTTTAATAAATGAATTAATATGCACGCCACGCATTTAATAACTTTGTTAACCTATCAACCCGATTACGGGTATATAAAAAAAAGTTCATATGTAGATTTAGAAGGGCGTAATAGTGTTGAATGTAAAGTTTTGTTTTTTTTTTCTCCCTTCAAACTATTAATTTTCAAAAGTGAAGTTAATTTCTGTCTTGAAATCTATATCACCTCTTAACTTCAAAAACAATATTCATTAACTACCCATTCTCCAATCATTTTCATTTGCATCTTCTATTCTCAATCTAAACATAAAACCAAGTTTATTAATTCGGAACATTACAGGAAAAAAAAAAACAATAAAAAAAAAATTAAAAGCACACTTATTACAAACGAAATGTTTTAATTGAGCCGAAATATTTAATTACTTTTTTTAAAACGCCGACTTTCTTGTGTGTTAGGCCACGACACTCTCAAATTTGGAAAGTCCCGTTGCCCGACTCTGGTCAGACTATGATGTCTTAACATGACCCTCGCTGGCTTCAGAGTTTGGCTTGGGCGTTCCCTCAGGAAACCATACCGCCGGCTGCCACTTGACAATCGTTGTGCCACCACAAGAGCATAACTATCTGGCGTAACACACAGTGGACTAAAACCCAGGTGGGCTCGGGATTTGAACTGACAACCTTGCAAGGCCTAACTCAAATATTTCACTGTCAATATCCACCAAAGTGTCGTAAGTGGGAATCAAACTTGAACCTACATTAGAGAACACCACTAGACAACAATTGAGGGATAAATATTTAATTATTTAATCTCTTTTTAGTTACTATTCATATTCACAAACTAACATTAAGTGACAAAATTCACAACCAGCTGGGCTAGCCCAGTTGGCCAGGCAAAGGACGGGAAGACACGAGGAGACTCGAGTTCGATCCCTGATGCCGACCGGATTTTCCCTGATGCGTAAAGCTTGTCATGCCTTCGGGCGGGGTGAGCGGGAGTTTTACCAGGAATGCCAAATGATCCTTAGGTTCCAGCGTGGGTCCCAATAATGTCAACATACTCTGGACCGAGGGTGATGGGGCCATGAATGCGGTCGCGTTATCACTTAACTGAGAAAGTCATCGTTCAAAAAAAAAAGTGACAAAATTCACATTGCTACAAAAAAAATTATTTTATTTGTTTTTCTCGCTCTATTTCATACAAGATAAAGCTTTTGACAATACTTGATCATCACCACAAGTACGCAGCCTAGCATTAACCAAGTTTATGTGTCTCAAATTGTTGGATTAGTTTGAAAATATATTCAAACATAATTGTTAAGCATATCTTAGAAACTTTGGCTAGATATAGATTTTAGTAGCATTAAAGTAGAATTTAAAGGGAAAGCCATACGTTGCAAGTAGAGGGGTGGCTAGACTCGAAGCTATAAACGAAAATTGCTTGCCCTAAGAGGGTTGGTAGGTGTCCCAATGAAGTATGGACATGTTGCAATTTGAGATGTCAAACTTATATGAGTTTCAACTTAACTGTAGTTAGATATTATGGTTATAAATATTCATGGCTAGGGTTAAATATATACAAAATAAACGAGTTGTCTTTGGTCTATGTTGAGTGCATCGATCTCATCAATTAACTAAAATACATAACTTCTTTACATTCGGTATACTTTTCTGGCTGGCATTGAACCGTTACAACCCCAAAAACAAAGCATTCTAGTAAAACAAAGTTATGAGGATTATGTAACCGCATTATGAATTAGTTGTTTTTTTTTTTGTCATTAGATCTCTACTGACATGCTTATTTTTACACATGTAGCCTTCATTGCGTAAAAAACATGGGAAAATTAGACACCTTCATCAAAGTGGAGGCTAGAACACCCCTAGCCTAGAATAGATGGAGGCAGGTGTGTGTTATTTTAAGTTATAATTATTATGCTAAAACTTATGTCAAATATGGAGAAAAGGTAAAGTCAATGAAAAATTAAATCGAGTGGGACCAAGGTTTAGGCTTTCGGGCGTGGCCAAACCCTCTCCAATAAACTATCGACTTGACCATATTGGCATGAAACATCTTTTTTCAAATGTAACAATTATTGGGTCAAAAGGAGGCAGCATAATACTTGTTCACCCACTTTACCTTAAGCCCTTATTCTCCACCAATAACATGTTATGAGAATACTTTTCTATACGACCGTTATATTATGTTGTTTTTCTTAATAGATAAAGCAAGCAAGTTCATAACAAAGCCCATCGAATGGGAAAAAATGAAATGAAAAAAACAAAGTAGTGAGGACCCTTTTCCGAGTGCTTTACTATATTCATGACATATTGAAAAGCTTAATCGTGAATATGTGTGTATACACGCGTGCCATACTATAACTACAGACTAGGGGTGTGCAACGGGTACAACCCGGACCGGAACCAGAACCGTTTACATGGAATTTTGAAACCCGGAACCGGACCATCTACAAATGGGTCGGTCCGGGTTTTGAAACGGGTTCTACGGGACGGGTTGGCGGTTTTCACGGGGGTGACCACATCCGCCGTCGCTTAGCCGTTTAGCTGTATTCTTCAGTTAAACTTTTAGGGTTTCTAGATACAGGTAGACTAACTTAACCAGTAAACAAAGAGGAATTTTCATGAAGCAGATGATAAAAATATTTTAACCAGTAACTTGAAATTAAAGAAAAATAAAAATTATAAACAATAAATAAATGAAGTTTGAACCATGAAAATTTAAAATATTAGCGATTTATAAGAACCATAATATATAAAAGATGCATATGCCTCACCAATGCATGCTTAAATTTTTGAAAAACAGGTGTTTAAGAAAAGCATAGAGAAGCCGGAGACGGGTTTCACGATTCCGACTTGGTCCGCCGGGTACAACCCGGAACCGACCCGTTACCCGTTTCAAGCTGAATTTCAGAACCGGACCCGTACATGGTTTCAAATAACGGTTCCATTATACGGGTTTTGTAAACCAGGTACACAGGTTTCACGGGTTGGAACCGTGACCTGCACACCCCTACTACAGACTTGTGTGCTAACATGCATATGATACGTGGTCACAACTAGCGTATCAACTTAAGTGCGCAAACTCATGCTAAAGTTATTGAGTATGATCTTTTTGTCAAACGCCTTTCTCTATTAGGAAATGTGTTACAATCAAGTACCATATGCGATACCAAGGTTGCTTTATATTATCAACATCAGTTGCTAAATTAGTATGGTCACAACAATTAGATGCTTTTGACTTTATACGAGAATATGTGACCATCAAGGACAATGTTGACAAGGTACAAACCCTTAGAAAAGTATGTTAGTTGAATTACACTAGGGATAAGATTTTTTTTCTCGTATATCAATACTGTAATATAGCCTATTCGGTTAAAACAGTATAGGTACCAATATGTTTGTTGGTATTTTAGTATTATGTACTGATTGGAATATGTGGTATTTTTCTTGGTATTAGGCACCCGTACCTTTCTTTCTTGTTTTTCTAGATTAATTTAAGATGTGATAAAGCAAACAAAACAAAAAAGGAAAAGGGAAAATGTGAAGTGATTAGTGAGGATTAAATGAAAGTTAAATTTCTGTGGTTTGGTTTATTTTTTATAACATTTTGATATGGTTTATGAGATATTTTGTATGCTTTGGCTTTGGTATTATGGTTTCTTGAGTACAAATAAATTTGATACAAACTTAGCTTCTAAATTACCCATGGTTATAAATGAATTTGATACGATCAATAGAGATTAGAGTAACTAAAGCGGGTACCGTACCAAAATACTGGTATTGTAAAGTTACCAAACAATACATTCGGTACTGCATTCAGCACCTAATTTTGTTCAAATTCGATATTAATATTTTAAGTATTAGCACCTTTACGCTAACAATCTCATCCCTAAATTAGAGTGTTGTCTCAATGACAACAAACATGTATTCGCATAATCCTTCAAGGCATCCCAGAATTGTCTATTTTATTCTCATATATGTTTTTTTAACACTCGAATCCATTACGGATCATGGCTATGAGAGACCTCCAGCGCCATTTGTATAAAAAAGCCCGATTAAAATTCATCAAACTATCAATATTCAATCCCCATTCGCTTTTATCAGCTAAAACCATCTCCCATTTAACCCATGGTTATGAATAAATTTGATAGGATCAACGGATATTAGGAAAACAAACCGAAGCGGGTAACGTACCTGAAAACTGCTACCAAACAATACATTCGGTACAGTATTTTAAGTACTGATGGCATTCTTACTAGCCTGCATTGACAGGATTAAAGTCTCATACACGAGAAAAAGTGTAACAAACTACTCAAAATGAGAATGAGAAAATAATGGTTTCGGTGACAGGTGAACCGAAATTTTCTTTCAAGTTGATATTTCTTCTACTAAAATAGATTGAGAGCAAACATAACGCTCATTGATTCTTACACACAAAACACACACATGTGATATTAGGCAGTCATGCTGTAGCAATTACTTTATGAAACGATCAGTCAATCGGTCAACATATCAACAATGTTCCTTTAGACAAAGTTAAGGCGGTGGAGGTGGTGGTGGCCTTATTTGGTAGTAGTATTGGGAGGAGCTTGTGGCGGCTGTAGACGGAGAATAATGTATACCGAGAGGTGCCATTGAGATGGTATCTCTTGAGTGGTAGCCACCACTGGTGGCTGGAGCTGAGAATCCTGCTGCTGCTGCTGCAGGGATGTGGTTGACACCGTGCATTTGCCACCCCCAGTAAGGCTGTCCTTGTGGCGGCATTGCCATGGTCTTGCTGTTGGCTGTACTTCCCTATAAACAAACGAGTTGGATTATGGGTCAAAACAGGTTCAGGTCAGAGTGGGTTATGCTAAAAGTAATATATAAACTTATAACCGAATTTACCTGGTAGTTGGGAACAAAGGTTGGGTATACACCACTCCATGAGGAAGAGTACTGAGCCGAACTTACGGGTAGTCCTTTAAGAGCTGTCATACCGACATTGCTTGAAACAGGGTTCTCCAACTGCCATAATTTCATAAAATGAAAATAATGTATTATAGTTTTTATTTAAATTGGATGAAATATACATCACAAATCTATAACTTTTTTTACCTGTAATCTCCTAGTGTCATGCATGTAATTCAAATGGGCTTGCTCTAAGTTTTTGTTTCCACTTGAACCCGAACCCGCTCCGTGGGTCGATATTCCCAAGCTCAGATTCAAATTGTGCTCGTTTCCTGTGTCGCATGGTGAAAGTAGCTTTGTAAATTTACAGGAAATAGTAATAACAATTACTATCATCATGGTGGATAATAATAATAATAATAATAATAATAATAATAATAATAATAATAATAATAATAATAATTATAATAATAATAATATTTACCATGAGGAGTTGAAGGAGGTATGTTTGCCTCATAAGAACGGGCCTCGAAGTTGGTCACGGCTTCTCTTCCGTTACACTCGATTGCTGCCTTGTCATAAGCCCTAATTTCAAGAGGGGAAGATTATTGAATGATACGAAATGGAGAATTTCGGGTTTTTAAAAATTTATTAATTCAATATGAAGGTGGGAATTGAAATTGAATGTGTAAATTAATGATCTTTAAGACCTTGCAGCCTCTGCTTCGGTGTCGAATAGCCCAAGATACATATACCTGCAATGCAAGCATATATTGGAACCTCCATGATGAAAATTAGGTCTCCAATCATTCTCTTTTCAAATTCATATCCACCACAATTTTTTTATAGTTTCTTGATAGTCATTTGCAGTTAGCAATTAACACATACAATGCATTATTGTAAACTTAAAAAGAATTATAATTACTAGATCCTCACTTTTTGCCAAGAAACTGCCCCATCCGAGCTTCCCATCTGCCACATTTATGCAACGTCACCCCTCGGTATTTAGAGCTCCCCCTTGAAAAACCAGTGCTTTGTCGTCTCAGTATGTGCACAAATTCTTCTTTTGAGTAGTTTGGCATCTGCTTCAACCAAAAACAAAAGCATATTAAATACGTGACAAGATATTGTAACTGACAGAGTGACATTGCTTCCACGATTCACTAAGACCGACTGCAAAAAGGTAATTTAAAGATTCAAATCCATTGGATCAAGCCTGCTTCATATCCTCCTCATAGTCAGTTATGATAAAATTGATATCAGCATCAACACCACGGAACTTAATCGCCGCTCGATCATAGGCTCTGAATATCACAAATCAAATGTTAAAACTTAAAATCTTCATCAACAACAAACCAAAAATAAATATTAATAATAGAAAGATAATAACCATTTTATTATCATACCTAGCAGCAGAATGAGCAGTATCAAATCCCCCTAAATAATAAAAACCAAAACTAAAATCAAATCACAAATTTTCAAAAACTCATACTAAAAATGGCAAAAACATGCTTCAACTTGATGCACTGACTTAAATAAACCTGTTTCCCACAATCCCTGCATCAAATTACAAAAGTACACATGAATTAATTAAAAGCAAAGTAAGTATATAAAATAAAACTAATCAATAAAAACAAACTAACCAAATATGAGACTCCCATCTACCAGTTCTCCTATAAAAAGTAACTCCTCTATATTGTGAGCTTCTTGACCTTGGTCCCCTCCTACTCTTCTTCCCAACTGGATTCGGTTGCACTACGTTCGCCTTCTGCGGTTGGTGCTGTACTTGCACCAACCGCATCTCCTGTAACTCTTTGCTGTCAGGACACAACAGCAACGAGTTCGCAGGGTTTACCCTCCCGGGTTCTTCTCCTCGACTCATTGGAAACAGATTCCGAGTCAGATTAATAATATTAATATTATTATCCTCGTCGTAACTGTTGCTGCTACTCGGAGTAGTAGTAACAGCAACAGTTACGCCGGTATCTCCGACTTTCAATATATCAAAATTGAAGCAGGAGAAACTGTCGCCGGCGCCGCCAGCGGAGCTGGAGTCCTCGTCGGCGTCGCCGGCATTACTGGAGTTGTTTAGACCGTCCGCATTTACTACGGACGAGTTGGAGGTGCCGGACTCTTCCACATCTCGAAATGATGGTGTGTTTTCTTCCTCTTCTTGGTTAACGAAGTTGAGATTAAGATCCAGCATCTTGTTGTTGTTGTTGTTCAGGTGTTGCTGTATATGAACAAGCAAATCTAATCTGGGTGTTTGTTTATCTACAATTTGAAGCAACCAAGGATTGATGGATGGGTTGATTAGAGTTTAAGAATTGAAGTGAAGTGAAGCTGTACAAGGAAAGTGTTTGTGTTGTGTTGTGTTGTGTTGTGTTGTGTTGTGCCGGAGATGAATCGGACGGTCGGAGAGGAAGAACAGAAAATATCAAGAGAGAGAGAGTTAGTCCATTGGGGGAGAGAGAGATAGGGGGGACATGTCAGGTCCATTTTAAGAGTGAACATTTGTTTTCTGGGGGACCCCTTGGTTACCGGATAAGGAGGTTGCCTCCTCTTTAAACCTATAAAGAAAAAATCAATATTATTATTATTATTATTATTATTATTATTATTTTATTTCTTATTTTTTTTTTGTTAATGTGGTAACTAATGACCGATGAGTCTGTCTTTTTCTAAGTTGAGATGTAGGTTTGATTCTTATATGGATGGATTTGAAGGATAATTGGATGAAGAGATTAATCAGCTTTTAATCTCGGGTTCGAACCTTACTGGGGGTGATGGTTTACGGATTTCAACTGGTTCCCGAATATTAGGGGTACAGTCACACGGCGGTAGAGAAGTCGACCTTGGACATGGCCCCAAAAGGGTAGGTTTACACGTGAGATTCTCTGTCATTCACAAAAAAAAAAAAAAAAAAGAAAAAACTAATGACCAATGAGTTGGTGATGGAGTGGTAAAAAAGAGACTTGGTGCTCTATATGACTTAAGTTCGTTTCCTGCCCCAGTTATTTAGTTTTCGGTGGCACGGGTGATGATGGAAGATTAGGCGAGTATGTAGCGTTTTTCTAGAAAAACTCATCAGTTTGTCTTATTATGTTGTTTGTTTTTTTTCTTTTCTTTGTTTTTGTTATTTATTGTTTTATAATAATTATTATTAATATTATTTTATTTATGAATAATATATTATTATTCGAAATTCGGCAAAAGGCGTTCGGTTGCAGGACTTATTTGAGAAAATTGACATTTCGAAACGAACTTTCAATTTATTGGCTGCTATCGTTATGGACAACTTGAATTAGTTACAGTGATTACCTTGGGAAAACTAACAGTGCCAAACGAACCCTTTCTTGGCTGCTTTCGTTATCGGCATCTGACGTGAGGTCGAAGGCTCACTCAAACTTAAACCAAATACAACTAAATAGATAGCAGTAAGTGGGTATCGAACACGAAGAATTTGTGGAAAATGTGTTAACCAAGTAGCTTAACGATTAAACTAAGATAAATGTAAATGACACAAAGTAATTTCCAAGTGTAAGGCCCCGAACCCGGTAGCCCTACTTTCGCGTCGGATTTACTCATAAACACAGTTCTTACAAATCAGAGTTCATTAAAACTTTCGCGGAATATAAAAACTTTCTTAAAACATTTCATATCAAAACACGTCTTGTCTTAAAACATCATTTTGCCTTTCAAAATAAACGAAACATTAAACTTAAACATCTTGAGTCTTCCGATGCCAGCCTCTTATTCAGTGCCACGTGTCTCCTCAAGCGAGATGCCTCCTCCTACTCACCTGCGTGCATACTAAAAGTCAGCTACGCTGAGTGAGTTCTAGTTAATCAAGCAACTTATCATACAACCACTACATGCATCGTATACGTATCCGAAGACACGTAGTCCACTATCTAACCTGCTTACCTTACCACTTAGCCTCTTATTTACACATACCACCTTACCACTTTGCCACTTTAATAACGTATAACTTTATGCCACTTTGCCACTTTAATAACATTTAACGTTATGCCACTTTGCCACTTTAATAACGTTTAACGTTATGCCACTTTGCCACTTTGCCACTTTAATGACGTAGTCACGTATAAGCTTACCCTACCACGTACTATCGTCATGCCACTATCACTCTTACTACACCCTTGCCACTTCTAACACGCTCTACCTCTACTTATCTACAACATGCTTCATATCATTTACATAATAAGCAAGTCACATCATAGCATACATACACACTAATAACCACTTGGCAATCACTGTCCTTGGCGATGCGTGCAATATCCGAAGATCGTTCACGCACCAACAAGTATTATATAATAGCTACCTCGTATAACATCTATAGCATACACTTACCACTTAAGGTAAGTGTATTCACACTTCACATCGAGTATGCACACAGCCCCGAAAACATAACAAGGAAATGGGGCTAGAAACTCACCTGAATCCTGTTACGCTCTCCGTTAATCGTTATTCCCTTCTTGAGCTGTGCACGGCTAACTGTATAACAAGTATACATATCAATTAACTATCACTACTTATATCATCTTTCTAATCTTAATTACTACCCACAACGAACGGGGGTCCGGGGGCAGTCATCAGGCAAACTTAGCTTTAGGCAAAGTTAAACCTTAGGCGAACTTAGCTTTAGGCGAAGTTAAACCTTAGGCGAACTTAACTTTGCAGGCGAAGTTGTCATCAGGCGAACTTAGCTTTAGGCGAAGTTAAACCTTAGGCGAACTTAGCTTTAGGCGAAGTTGTCATCAGGCGAACTTAGCTTTGCAGGCGAAGTTCATCAGGCGAACTTAGCTTGCAGGCGAAGTTGTCGGCTGCAGCTACTGTTCGTCCTTAATCATCTTCGTTTCTTAACCAAATAACTCGATTTAGGTATCCACGGAATCGTCTGACCAGCGCCTACAAACCCCAACCATCAAATCGACCTAACATCGATGTTTAAGGGGTGCGATTTAGGCATATAGGTTACGGGTTCTTTTATCAATCGATTAACCCATCAAATCTTAACCATTTTCAGTAAGTTTAGCTTTGTTGGATTCGTTTTTACCATACAAACACAGATCTATCATTTCTATACTAATCCAAACCTAAACGAACAAGTTCTCGATATAAACGTACCGTAAATGAGTCGAACTACGAACACGAGCTGGTCTTGTTGCTTTGGTTCGTCACGACGATTTAGCACCAACGAGCTCGGGTCCTTGCCTTTGGATCTTGGTTCGGGTTGTGTGTGTTTTGGAGTGTGTAGAGATTAGGATGGATAAATGGATGGAATGGAAAGGATTGGGGTTTAAGGGGGTATTTATACTCCCTTAAGCCCATGGACCGAAGGCCCATATTTCCTTTTGGTCCATATCTAATCCCATCTAATTATCCTACTAAGTCTTCATATTTTTCTATTATTATTATCGTTCCACTAACTCGTTTATTTCACCCGACAAAATAATATATTAAATATTACTTTAGAAATTTCGGGATGTTACACCAAGTTGGTTTTGATTTGATTTTTAACACTAAATTAAACTAAACGAAAGTTGTAAACGAATAATTAAACAAGTATTCCTCTCGGGGTTCGAGTTATTGCTCAAAACTCTTGTTAACATTCAATGGATAAACCGTAATATCTCAGTTTTGTGTACATGCAATTGTTTGTGATTAATCAAGAACTAAGTACTCGGATTCATAGAATGCGAGGTTGTTACCTAACAATCAATCAATACTATTCTTTCTAGTTCTTCCCACTAAATCTCGATTGCCAACGACACCAAGAACATATGGCTAAAAGCTAGATAGAAACAATATGGACAAGTTACAAACAATCACACAAACACAAGATTATGCTAACAAAACATTTTAGATAATCAATCCAAGTTCAAGAACAATAACAAAAGTGCTTTGCAAAGAACCTTACATCCCGAGAGAAATACCACGAAACTAGTCACTCATGGCTCGAGAGATCATTGTTGTGTCAAGAATCTTGTTACTAGCAATCCCGAACATAAACCCAATGATACAAAGACCCAAAATAGTGTTCTTGTTCTTCAAAAATCTCCCTTAGCCGTCCTAAGTGAAAAAGTAGTTCAAAAGTCACTCAAAAATGGCCTATTAAAAGACATGCATGTGTGTCTCCGCCCCGGACCATGGGCCACGGTGTGAACCGTGGTCCATAGTTGACCAAAGTCAACAGTCAGCCAAGTTGGACCGTGGGACACGGTCTGGACCGTGGTCTACGGTCCACTCCACGGTCGCCTTGTTCCTCCACGGTACGGTGTACTCTGGAATGTTTGCTTTAGGGGGATTGTGGTCCACGGTCTGGACTGTGGGCCACGGTGGAGCTCATTCCCGCGACTTTTTTTCTTCGTATCTCTCGCGTTCCAGCTCCGTTTTCTTCACCGTTTTCGCCCGTGTTCTCGTAACGTCTCCCTCTAGCTCCTCAAACCTGCAAACACACGAACAACCATAGTCAACTAATTCCACGGAATTAACTTAATCCCGAAAGCATATTTATATCTTTTAATTCACTTAGTTGCTCTCCTACGGGTCACCCGTCAGCATCTCAAATCTGGCTCTTCGATTTCTTCAAACTCCAACTGTCTTGACCGTCAGCCACCACCACTAACCGTAGTTGTCTTCACTTCAACACATGTCCGTTGTCACTAAGCTTAAGCTTAAGCTTATTATTATTTTTATGTTTAGATGGGGGTATTGTAAGTTGACCATCTTCTATATATTAAAGAATTACACACACACACACACTGTAATTCTTTAATATACAGAAGATGATCAACTTACACACACTGTAATTCTTTAATATACAGAAGATGATCAACTTACAATACCCTCACCAAAACACAAAAATAATAATAAGCTTAAGCTTAGTGACAACAGATATGTATTGAAGTGAAGACAACTACAGTTGGTGGTGGTGGCCGACGGTGAAGACAGTTGGAGTTTGAAGAAATCGAAGAACCAGATTCGAGATGTTGATAACCGTGGTCCATAGTTGTGAACCGTGCATGTGTGTGTGTCTCCGCCCCGGACCATGGGCCACGGTGTGAACCGTGGTCCATAGTTGACCAAAGTCAACAGTCAGCCAAGTTGGACCGTGGGACACGGTCTGGACCGTGGTCTACGGTCCACTCCACGGTCGCCTTGTTCCTCCACGGTACGGTGTACTCTGGAATGTTTGCTTTAGGGGGATTGTGGTCCACGGTCTGGACTGTGGGCCACGGTGGAGCTCATTCCCGCGACTTTTTTTCTTCGTATCTCTCGCGTTCCAGCTCCGTTTTCTTCACCGTTTTCGCCCGTGTTCTCGTAACGTCTCCCTCTAGCTCCTCAAACCTGCAAACACACGAACAACCGTAGTCAACTAATTCCACGGAATTAACTTAATCCCGAAAGCATATTTATATCTTTTAATTCACTTAGTTGCTCTCCTACGGGTCACCCGTCAGCATCTCAAATCTGGCTCTTCGATTTCTTCAAACTCCAACTGTCTTGACCGTCAGCCACCACCACTAACCGTAGTTGTCTTCACTTCAACACATGTCCGTTGTCACTAAGCTTAAGCTTAAGCTTATTATTATTTTTATGTTTAGATGGGGGTATTGTAAGTTGACCATCTTCTATATATTAAAGAATTACACACACACACACACTGTAATTCTTTAATATACAGAAGATGATCAACTTACACACACTGTAATTCTTTAATATACAGAAGATGATCAACTTACAATACCCTCACCAAAACACAAAAATAATAATAAGCTTAAGCTTAGTGACAACAGATATGTATTGAAGTGAAGACAACTACAGTTGGTGGTGGTGGCCGACGGTGAAGACAGTTGGAGTTTGAAGAAATCGAAGAACCAGATTCGAGATGTTGATAACGAAAGTAGCCAAGAAATTGAAAGTTTGTTTGGCAATATCATCCCAAGTAAGCCCTGTAACTGATTCAATATGCCCATAACGAAAGCACCCAATAAATTGAAAGTTCGTTTCGCAATGTCAATTTTCCCAAATAAGCCATGCAACTGAACGTCATTTGCCGAATTTAGAATAATAATATATTATTGTTAAATAATAATAATAATAATAATAATAATAATAATAATCATAAATAACAATTATAATAACAAAAGAAACGAAAAGAAAGAAAAAAAACATAATAAGACAAAACTGGTGGGTTTTCTAGAAAAATCCACCAACATAAAGCACCCGTTTGATATAATATTATATAATATAATAATATAATAATAATATTATATTATATTATATTATACACTTTAATAACGTATCTCCGAACGTGTTGGGTCGGCGTCTGACACCCTCATGTGAATCTCTGGCGTACACCAGGTACCTAATAATAATAATAATATTTTAATACTAATAATAATATAAAAATTAATATTTTAATAATAATCATAATATTAAAATAATAATAACATAATTATATATTTAGAATAATATTATTTTAATAATAATAATATTTTAATAAATACAATAATAGTATTTTAATAACAATAATATTTTAATAAAAACAATAATAATATTTTAATAATAATATTAATATTTTAATAGTAATACTATAATAAAAAATGTAACAATGACGGTAATAGTCTGGGAAACCTGGTTCAAAATTAGGAGGCCCAGCGAGTTAGTGTTACCGTAATACTATTCAGGCTGACTATAATAACCGATTTAATTCTAACTAAACATAATGTAGTGGCGTGTTGAGTGAAAAATATTAGATCTCATATAGGTGGTGTTTATATAGTAGGCATGATGTAGTATAACAGCCAGTGCCTAGATAAATTTCAAATTGTTATCATAACAGAACCCAAATTACAATTAAATATAGTTTAGTTTTTCAAAAGTCCCTATAAAGTATAAACCGTCTCTCTTGATCTCACATAACAAAACTAAACTAGTCACCAAATCTTTGTCCTAACATGTACAACTGCTAACTTCATACTAAATAAAGATAAAACGAAACCTGGTTCGAGTCGGGTAACCACGACATGCCAGGCTGATCGTTAGCGGCGTAACCCGGCTCCTCCTCGCCCGACTCCGGCGTACCCCCGCTCCTCCTCGTCCGACTTTGGCTTAACCCAGCTCCTCCTCGTTCGACTCCGGAAATAAATGGTTGAGCCACAACATTTACATATACCAAAAATTGTGTTGTTGGTTGAATGAAGATGGTGGTGAGGGTGAGGGTGAGGGTGACGTAAAAAAAAAAGAAAAGAGAAAGGATGGAGAGGGAGGGGAGGGAGCCGGACTCCAATAATATAAAAAACCCAATACGTCGCGTATAGGGTTATACGTGGCGTATAAGGGTACGATATGACAACCGAGCCCAGTTTTTACAAGCTAGGACGCCAAATCGTACCCTAATACATCGCGTATAGCTCTATACGCGGCGTATTAGATGGGTGTGATGGGTGTCCCTAGTAAAACCCTAAAATAATCATGGAATGTGTTGGTCTATTTGGAAAAATGGACACACTTTGAGAATGGTCCAACACAACTTTTATGGTTCAATAAAATATTTTTGGTAAGTTAGTTGAGACATTTGCCAATGTTTTTTTTTAATTGTTAAAGAGCATATTTTTAGTTTTTTACGAACGTTTTTCTTGAGGCTTCTTATTTGTAAAAACCTAAAATTTAAATTCTGAACAAACACAATGACTAGAAGTTATATAATGCAAATGTGTTTAAAAAACACACATCTTTTTATTTATTTCGGTTTTTATGGATGGTCGATGGATAGTTTAATCATCTGCAGAGGTAAAATTTCTGCAGTGTGCGAACCACATCTGTAGACATCTTTCGAATAAGAGGTGGACCAAACCTAGGCAGTCTGCAAAAAAAAGACTGTTTATTTTTTAACATCTGCAGACTGCTAAATAAACTTAAATTTAAATAAATTGATTTTTTTAAACTTAAACACGCCAAAATCATGATCGCGATACAGCTTCGTATACCCTAATAATTATTATATCATTCTACCACTTAATTAACTAATAACAAAACCCATACAATCAACACATTACTTAACATAAGAAGCAAAATTGTTACCTTCTCAGTTCTAATCATTATGTTATAAGAGAGAGACACATTTTCCAAAAGAAAACCAAAATTCACTGAAACTCAAATCTCATTCTTTATTAAGGAGAAATTTGAAGCAAGTAGGATAATACATGATTTATCAAATCTCATTAGCGTAATAACCCCTCCTCCAGCCTTAGGGACGCCACCCGTCCTCAGATAACCAGTCGTAATAATCGGGTTGCAAACAGCATCCACCTCTTTAAACTTCACATCATACTCCTTTTTCTCGTCCAAATGATTATCATCCAGTCGTAACGGAAAATAAAAAATGATTCTTGTTTAAGGTTAATACAGACATGGATTAGTGGCAGGGGCGGCGGCGGAACTGTGCAGGAGTGGTGGAGGAGTAGCTGGGTAGCCGGCGTAGGGATGCAGCTGCGTGGAGCTGTGTGGTGGCCAGCAGAAGCAGGGGTGGAGGGTCATCGACGTGTGACAGGAGGAGAGGGTGGAAGAGAAGGGGTGGTTGTGTTTGCTAGGGTTTGAAAATAATGAAATAGAAAATGAGAAGAGGTAGAAGATGTGATAAGAGGAAGGTCTATGTCTTCTAAGATAAGAGGGCGCGAAGACGTTTTTTTAATGAAATGTTTTCAGAAAACAAACAGTCTGCAAGCCTAAATGTCTGCGCGTGGTCTGCGCAACACAGACGTAAGAGGCCAGGAAGATCTTCAGACAAAGAACAAACACCACCTTTAAGAATGGTCCAACACATCTTTTATGCTTCAATAAATATTTTTGGTAAGGTAGTTGAGACATTTGCCAATGTTTTTTTTTTTGTTTGTTTTTTTGTTTTTGGTTAAAGAGCATATTTTTAGTTTTTTACAAACTTTTTCTTAAGGCTTGTTGTTTGTAAAAACCTAAAATTCAAAATCTGAACAAACACAATGACTAGAAGTTATATAATGGAAATGTGTTTTTAAAAAAACACATAGTTTTCATTTCTTTCGGTTTTTATGGATGGCCGGTGGATAGTTTAATCATTTATAATTTGCATCAAGATATATGATGATTCGAGCCGACAAAGAGGCGAATCAACTATTTTGTGTATGATAAAGTGTATCAAGTTAGCATCAAGTATATGTACCGGTCTATGTGTAGTCAATAGGTATTTGAAGAGTGAATAAATGAGTTATTGAAATTTATTTTTTTTGAACGGCAACTTTTCTCAGTTAAGTGATAACGCGACCGCATTCATGGCCCCATCACCCTCGGTCCAGACTATGTTGACATTATCGGGACCCACGCTGGAACCTAAGGATCATTTGGCATTCCCGGTAAAACCTCCGCTCACCCCGCCTGAAGGCACGACAGGTTTTATGCATAAGGGAAAATCCGGTCGGCATCAGGGATCGAACCCGGGTCTCCCCGTGTCTTCCCATCCTTTGCTGGCCAACTGGGCTAGCCCAGCTGGTTTATTGAAAAAACAAATGATAATTCAAAATTGAATTTGTTAAAAGAGATTATATTTTGCTATAATTGAGTTTTGTGGCAACTTTAAAGATTTCTTTCTTAGTATAGAACTATAGATATTTTGGTAAGAGCCGTTCCAATAAAAGATATTTTGGTGAGTGAAAATAATTATGGAATATGTGGACAAACGAAATCAAGTGTTTCAACACATGTTTCATGCCTTAATAAAATACAGTAATTTTTGCTTAGTTAAGACGCTTGTCAATGTCTTTTTTTCTTTTTTTTTTGGGTTAAAAACGTATTTTGTACTCCTTCTGGCTTGTATAAAACCTTAAACTCAAATTTTGACCAAACACAGAGACTAGAATTTTAAATAAAAGAAAGATGTTTTGGAGTTCGGTGGTGGTTTTAAAAGAAAAGCCAAAGGCATTGAAAAAGGCTATGAATTTAAAGGCATTCTTATATTTGCTTAAGGGTATCTGATACATAAAACGGAGAAAAAGAAAAAATTAAACTAATTTACACTTCATCGAGAAAGATAAAGAGTATCTCAAGATACCCCTAGCCTTAATAGATCTGTCTGTGTTCTAGACACGACTACACGAGTACTAATGATACATGGCTTGGTCATGGTTCAAAATCTTGTCTAACTATTTGGAAAATTATGTTATCTGTATTTAGCCAATCATTTCATCATCACATTGACTTATATTTTCCAAGAACAAAAATGTGTTAAGGCATTCAAATACAATCCTAAGTGATCTTATTAATCTTTATGTTGTAAAACACATTACGGTGCTGTTTGTTTCTTCAGAGGTAAACTGTCTACAGTCTGCGGATCACATCTGTAGAAATATGTGGAAAAAGAGGTAGACCAAACCTTTACAGTCTGCAAGAATAAGAATGTTTATTTTTTAACGTCTGTATACTGCCAAAATAAACTGGTTGTGGTGTATGAAATGTGGTACTAGGTGGTGGTGGACGGTGGTGCTAGGCGATGATAGTGGTGGTGGCAGACGGTGGGTGGTGATGGTGATGGACGATGGTGCTGGCAGATGTTGGGTGGTGGTGGTCGTGAACGTTGGTCATAAACATTTCTTTAACATCAATGATAAAAATGAACACTTTAGGGATTTTTTCTTTAATTTATGTAATTTATCATCAAATCGCATTCGTTGGCCTTTTGATTTTTCAAACGGCAAACTAGTAAAACCAATAGAACGGTGCCAGACACAATAAGAACACAATAAAAAGTATTAAGATTTTATCATATATTTAATAATGGAGTTTTGTAAAAATAAAATAAAATAAACGTCTTTCTTTAGTGTGGGTCGTAAGATTTTATTTTTCTTTTCTAGAAACTTATAAAGAATATCAGTTTTAAAATGAAAATGTTAATTTAATAGTTCAAAAACTTTTATAAAATTAAAAACAATCAAAAGTGTTGGTGGGTGGTGGCGGCGGGTGATAGGTGATGGTGGTGGTGGTGGTGGTGGCAGATAGAGGTGCACAAATCGGGTTTTTCAATTACCCGGGTTCGGGTATGACCGGGTGTTGAAAAATCGGGTATTGGCAATACCCGGGTCGGGTTCGGGTTCGGGTCCGGGTATTCTCTCTAAAAAACATACGCTATGCATCGGATTCGGGCTGAGTATCGAACCGGGTATTTGAATACCTATTTCCGGGTATTGAAAAAACCTTATTTTTGGGTTTTTTTTTGCTTTTTTTGGGTATAGATTGGATTTTTTTAAGGGAATACAATTTTTAGGGGTATTTCGGATATTTTTCAGGTATTTTTCGGGTAATTTCGGGTATGGATCAGGTATTTGAAAAACCCGGTTTCGGGTATTGTAAAAACCCGGCTCCGGGTATGGAACTAGTTCCGGTTTTCGGGTATTACCGGGTATAAATCGGGCACGGTTCCGGGTACGGGTTTTGGTACTGAAATGCATACCCTATCCGTACCCTACGGGTAGGGTCGGGTACGGGTATTAAAAACCTGGGTGTTAAAAAAACCGCTTCCGGGTATTTTTTTCGAGTCCGGTTCCGGGTTCGGGTTTTTTGTGCAACTCTAGTGGCAGACAGTGGGTGGTGGTGGATAGTGGCTGTTGATAGGTGGTAGTGCTTAACACTCTGCATACCTTAGATTATCTCAGAAGTAGATGAGCCAAGTCTGCACCAAAAAAAAGTTTGTGCAAATGTTTTTTAATGAACCGCCTTCGAAAAACCAAGCAGTTTGCAATGACAATGTATACGCGTGATCTATGCGACGTAAAACTTTTTTTGAAAAAACAAACAACACCTCCATAATGCTTAAAGAAGGCAAGCGAAGAGGTGAGGTTGTGTTTGCTTAATTGTATGAATGTATCATCATACACTCATTATAAAAGGCGACAGTACGGTGAAATAAAACCTGTTCAATTCAAGGATCTAACTAGTAAAGACCACTTACTTGTCTAGTCTTCCGTTATCACCCTGGTGACTAAAAAACTAAATGATGTGGACACTAATATCAAAAGTTTATTCAACATTTCCCTTAAATAAAACTATAATTTCAAAGGGTAAAGTTAAAATACAAAGGACAACAAAAATAAGAAGTGTGAGAAGGAATCTAATCCATTAATCTTAGATTTGAATGATGGAGATTAATTTAAGAAAATAAATTGATGAAAAAGATATAAAGGTAATAACACACTTTTGTTAACTTTCTTTTTCCACATACAAGGCACATGTTAATTCCCCCATCATTTTAAAACGTCCATAACTTTTTCATGCAATATTATTTTTAAAAATTTTTTTTACCATAATAACAAGAGTTTTTTAATCTTTAATATGGGTATCGTATTGTTATATATAAAAAAAATTATTGGGTTTTTTATAGTGTTTTATTGGTTGTTTGTTATGATTTTTAATTAGGTTTTTCTATGCATTGTGTTATAGCTTTTGGTCATTGTGTTATTAATTGATACTCATATTAAAGATAACAATTAAAACAAAGATTACGTCATTGTGTCTTTTTGTTTGTCATTGTGTCTTTATGCTCATCATTTGTCTTTCTACTTATCATTGTATTTTAGTCATTGTGTATTGTGTTCATGTCATTGCGTAATATATAATTTCCATTGTGTTTTACGTTTCAGGTCATTGTGTTATATGCAGTAATCATTGTGTTTTACGTTTCGTGTAATTGTGTAATATGTATTATCATTGTGTTTTATGTATTAGATAATTTGTTATTATTTTATCATTATATTTACGTATTATTATTACACAACCGTATTATTAGCATTTAAAAAAACACAATGATGATTTGAAAGATACAATGACGAAAAAAACACAATGACAAACAGAAAAACACAATGACGAAAAGACACAAAGACACAATGACGTAATTTTTGTTTTAATTTTTATAAAACAAAGTCATACTCGTATTAAATATAAAAAACGCTTGTTATTATGGTGATTTTTGTTTTAAAAACTAATATCATATGAAAACGTTATGGACGTTTTAAATTGATGGGGGAATTAACATGTGATTTGCATGTTGAGAGCGAAAATATGTACCATTACTTTTATATCCTTTTACCTTTGGTCTCTACTTGATATATGTTAATCAACTATGAGTTCTCACACTTCTCATTTTTATTGACTTTTGTAGAATAAGTTAACCCTAATTTCAAAATCACAAACATAATAAAAAGGGTGTTAATATTAAAAAATCCGAATGATAATAAAAATAATAATAAAAGAGAAAAGAAAAAGGAAGAGAGATGGTAGTGGATGGTGGGCATAGCATGAAAATATTTCCCCTTACGGCAATATCCGAAAACCTTAAAAACCCTTTTCATATTCCAAATCAGGCAACTCACAAGTTTCATGCCTCCTCCTCACCTTTCGTTTACCGGCTATAGCCGGTCACCTCACCGTATCCCTAACGCTATCCTCGTTCCATTTATCTCTCGCCACGTGTTACCATTCACCAAAATTTTATTTTCCACCAGTCCTTAATTTATTAGACTTTTGTCAAAAACATTTTTTGATATACATATTTTTTAGCCTCTCAAACTTGATGGCAAATTAAACTTTTGTCCCAAAAGTTTCAAATATATAATTTTCAGCACATTAACACTGGTAATTAAACTTCGGGGCTTTCAACTTATATCTTTATTTACAGGTCTTTAACGTTGGTTATGAAACTTTTGCCATAAAATTTTTGTCATAACGAATCCAACGATACCGACCAACTTCCCACTACATACCCATCGCAATGCATGGTAGCTTTCGAACACATAATGAATTTAACTGCTTCATCGCAACATATGCATATAATTACTAATTTAAAGTGTGTGTGTGTGTGTATATATATATATAAGTGCATTCATAATAACCTCTCTATCTCCAAAATTAAGTAAATACTAAACGGCTATTTCACTTTATGTTGCTCAATTTAACTTTGAGTAAATCTAGTTGACATATAAATCAAGCAAATGTGCCTTTTGAGCACAAGTTACAGTTAACCCGCCTTGTCTTGAACCATTTACACAAAACTATCAAAGTGAGTTATGGTTGTCTTTAGGGGTGTTAATCGGGTTAACCTGATCGGGTTTCGGGTTAATCGGGTCGGGTTAGTCGGGTTGTGAAAAAAAATAATCTAACCCGCGACCCGACCCTATTAAGGTTCAGGTTTGTCGGGTTCGGGTTAATCGGGTTTTGGGTTATTCGGGTCGGGTTAGTCGGGTTGCTATATATTTTTAAGTTGATTTTTGTGTTGGTAACCAGTGGACTACAATATTTATCTTATTATTGCATATAGGACTGTAGACAAACCAAACGATTAGGGATGTTCATGGTTCGATACTTCGGTTTGAAGCCGTTTAAACCGATTATTTCTTTAGTTTCATGGTCGGGCTTTCTTATTAACTTTCGGTCGGTCGGTTTCAAAAATTTCAAACCGCAAAGAACGGTTTGGTTTACGATTTTAAAATTTTCAAACCGTATAACCAGATCAGACCGTAAGATGAATACACTTTATTTTTTTAAATATATATATTATACTACATGTAGTTAATTAGTTATATTTTGTGTTAGGCTTAATAAAAGTAAAACTTGGCTATGACTATTAACTTGCTTAAACTGTACTACTATAATGAGGCATCTTTATGGTATTAAAATTTCCAATTCTATTTGTTATTTCATTTCAGATTAAGATTGAAGCTGATTTGTTGCATATCTATTATCAGTAGATCTAGTTGATTATTGTTAATTTTTAAGAACCTTACACATTTTCACTTTAGACAACACCTCAAAACTTGAGCAGATCCTTTATAGCATGATGGTATGCAATAAAGGAATTTTTGTAACTAATATAATTTGTTTCGTACCTTTTTTATATATATACCCAAACCGTGAAACCAAACGGTTAGTAACGGTTCAGTTTGGTTCGGTTTCCTATCTTAACGGTTCGGTTTTTGTTTTTTATTAACGTTTGGCTCATGGCTTGTCATAAAAACCATTAAAACCGGACCGTGAACACCCTTACAAACGATCACGTACAAGGGCATGTTTGTCTTCGTTCTTTAAACGAACACGAACACTTAATCAAACAAATATTTGTGTTCATGTTAAATGGACATGTTCATGTTCGTTTATATTCATTCATTTAAAATCTAAATTAACAGTTCACGAACAAAAACGAATGTAAATGAACATATATGTGCATGCGTAAATGAACACAAACAAACATAAACGAACACAAATGAATATAATTAAATGAACACAAACAAACACCACTAATCGGGTTAACCCGAAACCCGATTTTTTTCCAAAAACGAACCCGAAACCCGACCCTATTAACAATTCGGGTTATTCGGGTCAACCTGAATAACCCGATTAATACTTTTTGACCATGTTTAACCCGACCCTAATAAACTTATTAGGGTTCGGGTCAGGTCGGGTTAATCGGGTTCGGGTATTTTGAACACCCCTAGTTGTCTTAAACACCTTGAATAATTGATGTTTGTAAAATATGTTCTTAATAATTTCTCTCAGGTCAACTTCGATGAATAAACACATACACATAAACTCCTACACTACATATGTTAGATTATCGAAACAAATTTTATCAACATACTCTAATCTATATATCTAACTTCTAACTATATTATTAAAACAAAATACATTGTATACATGACATCATACTAGCTTGTCCATAAAGGATGACACCCAATCTATTACTATCTAACTAATATAGTAAAGCAAAATAATTTTGTCCACATGTCCTTCACCTAGGTTGTCCATATAGGCTTTCATGTCATCAACCTTCCATAAATTTAATTTCCACATATTCACAATAAAATTTTAATCAATGATATTGACTTTTATATTTTTGTAACTTATTAATGTAATTATAATATTAATTTCTAATTATTGTTAGAATTAAAAAACTTATTAAATTTACTAGGTTTAAATTGTTCATCGTTTCTTCATTAAAAGGCACATCATTCGTTCAAAAATCATAAATGCTCCCCATCATTTGTAACCAGATTCTTCACCTCATCTATAACCGGTTCTTCATGATTTGTCAATTTCTTAATCCAAACAACATTAAATATGTTCATCGTTTGCAATTATCAGGTATGATTTATATTTTAGTGTCTCATCGATTTTTGTGAAGAACAACATCAAATTGATTCACTGTTATTGGATTTAGGGTTTACCTGCATGATTTTTTATACTAACGGTTAATAGATTTGATATATAATCTATTCCTATTAATCGATTTATGTTTTTATCTATTTAGGGTTTAAAGGTATGATTTTTTTTTAAATTATCGGTTAATCGATATGATGTTTAATATGTTTGTTACTTAAAATTATGTTTATATATTGTGATTTTTTGTTCATAATACGCCTTTTTCCAAGTTTCACTAATATTAATTTATATTTATTACCTATCAATTTAAAATTTGAAAATCTTATTATATATGGATAGGCACCTAACTATTATAATCTAAATAATATAATAAAGCAACTCAATTTTATCCACGTGTCATTAATCTAGGATGTCCACATAGAACTCCACGTCATCACATTTTCATATAATTATTTTCCACATATTCACAATTAATTTTTGGTAACATTAAACTGTTATTTTTGGAAACTAAAATCTTTTTTAATATAGTTGATCAATTAGTAATATATTGACTATAAATTCACAACCTTACAAAAATTATTATTTTTAATTAAAACAATGCTGCAACAACATTACTACAAAAACACAATTAAAACAATCTTACAAAATGCACACCAGAAAATTTTTTTAAAGAGGATGGATCCCCGGCAAACATTTCAATAAAAATAAAAGAAAAGAAAATGGGTTAATTAAAACGATTTCTAAATTAGTCAATAGGCCAAATTAGTTTATTATTATATTCAGATGTCTAATTTTTGGTAGTTCTAAAAATCAAGCCCTGGGTTTTTATTAGAAATTATATGCTGCATTATAGGCTTATTTATAGGGTTTTATTTATAGGATGTATATTGCATTATATTGAATTCGATTTATTGTATTTATTATTTAATTAAAACAGTTTCTGAACTTACGGTGTTTATCAAAAATAAACATCTTCATATGTAGTATATAACATCCGCTCATAGATGCATTCTCCACATTAAAACAATCTTCTGCTTTTGAAGCTTTTACAAAGTAAGTTTTTCAACTGTTAATTATAAATTTTATATTTAAACGAATTATTTCAATAAAGTCTTTTATCGTTTGATTTAAAACAGATTACAATGGAGGTTCAAAGCTTTGCAATGTTGGATGAAATTGATGTTCTCAAAACATCTCCATCCATAGTTAAGGTTAGAGTTTTGAGAGTATGGACCGTCAAGGATAACAAACACTCCAAACGAGTACTTCTTGATCGAGATGGTCCTCATGGATCAATCTGTAAGTTTTTTATTGTTTTATATTTTCCTTTCTCTATGCTACTCTTTTCATTAATTATCTACACATGTTTCTTCTTCTTCTTCTTTTTATTATTATTATTATTATTATTATTATTATTATTATTATTATTATTATTATTATTATTATTATTATTTCATGACAGGAGAATCGAATGCAAGCTACGGTTTTTAAACCCGACATTTTTTGTTTCAAAAGGTTTTTGAACGAAAACTCTACACGGGTGAAAATATAAGTTTAAACATGGTATGTATTTGTAACCTTAGTTTTCAAATAATATTACAAAATCTGTTACTAATGTGTTTTTTTATTTTTTGTTAGGTATAATGGTTCATTTATGTTATATTATTCCTTATTTACTGAATCATTTATTTATAAAGTATTTACTTTTTATGTTATAGACATAATTTAACATCTTTTGTAATATCTGCTGGTAAAAAACTTATGTCAAATATTTATGTTGATTGAATATGTTTTTTGCATTTTATATTGTTTCTGATATGTTTTCCACCCGTGTGTAACACGGGTTATTATCCTAGTTTATAATATTTCCATCTAATTCATTATTAATTAAATTCAATTATCACTTGATTGACTTTTATTATTCAATTTCATAAAATAGTATTTCTTTTTACAATTTTAAACTCTTTTGTTACTAGAATTCAAAGTTAAAATATGTACGTAACTGGCATTCTTAATTATGATCATTAACTAATGTTTTATTTTAGAAAATACAATAAAACAAAAAGAATATATCAAATATATAACATATTAAAATTATTGCAAAAATTTCCAAATTCAATCTTTTACATTATAACAAGATTTATGACAATTTATGGTAATTATTAAAACAAAGATATAATATTCCATATTGTTAGATGATTCCTTATGTTATTTTTCGTGTATATTATTCATGATTTTACTGACTTGGTTTTTAAATCAAGTATAAAGATTTTTTTTTTTTTGTATTTCAAATAAAGTTTGTCACCAGTTAGCTTTTTTAAGTTTTGTTAAATACAGGGGAATCGAGCTCAAGCTAATGTTTTCAAGCAGTAGTTTTTCCGATTTCAAAGGTTCCTTTAGTTTTTAAGTTTTGCAAACATTGTATAATGTTTCAAGTAATATGGATATTTGGAGATGTAATTTTATTACAAATAAAAAATTTATTAACTTGGATGGTTTTTAATAAACATGCACATCTAAATGATATTTTCAATATTATTTTATGGTTTAAATTTATAAATAGTAATATTTAATGTTAATGACAAATGATAAAATAGCTGTTTCATGAATATTTATTTGTAATACTTGTAATTTAAAAAATTCATTACTTACAAATTATTAGGTTTTTAACTTATAAAATTTATGTTTTTTCAAGGTTAACCTTATAATTATAAGTTTGAAAACTATTAATTTCAATGTTACAAATTATAAGTTTAAATATTAAATTTACCTAACAAATTTATTATTTTCTGTCTGTGTGTTACACGAGCCACTATCTTAGTATATATATATATATATATTAAAACAATATTTTTTTTTCATAAATAACATACATTCTCATAATTTTTTGTTAATAAAACAATTCAAAATTAAATTAAATATTTCTTTGCATAAATAGCATGCATCTCATAATTTATTGCTAATAAAATAAATTAAAATTAAATTAAGTTCAACTTCTAGAAGTTCTCCTTCAAAAATAAATTAAAATAATCAATCTCATCAGTTTGATCGATTGCACATATATTTCACACTAATTTCAAGCCAAACCCTAATTTTCACAAAATCACTATCTCCTTATTCTTTAATCTTCTGTTCTCTCCATCGGAAAATCAACAATCATCGTTGGTTCCTTCTTCGCAACAGGTATTTTCGAGCTTTATATTATTTTTCTTACATGTGAAATGAATGACTCCCGAGTTCCTCACTTTCATTGAACTCTCCCCTACACACATACATACATACATACACACACACACACACATACATACATACATACATATATATTTACATATCTTATTAGTTCCTTTCTTCTATTTGTGTTCAGTTTTAGTTTTATTGTATTATGTTTTTAATTAAGAAATTATTTGTCACATGTATTTGGTTATTGAGACCAATTCGAGCTGCCCTTTGACAAGTGAATAAGTTAAGTGGTCAGCTCGTTTAACAATTGGAGTAGCTTTTTTCACAACTAGGTAGCCTTTATTAGCCTTTATTAGAAAAAAGAGAAAATTATTGTTTGAGTCCCTGTGGTTTTAAGGCGGAGGCATAATGAGTTTTTGAAAAGATTTTTGAACTGGTTGAGTCCCCGTAGTTTCAGAAACGAACCAATTGAGTCCCTGCCATTACTTAACTTTCAGGGTAAAACTTTCATTTTACTGAAACCAAAGGGACTCAAATTGTTCGTTTCTGAAACCACAGGGACTCAAATTGTTCGTTTCTGAAACCACGAGGACTCAACCAGTTCAAAAATTTTTCGAGGACTCGTTGTGTCTCCGTCCTAAAACCACAGGGACGCAAACAATAATTTTCTCTAGAAAAAAATCAAAAGTTGGCAAAACATTAGGCATACAAATGCGTTACATTATAGGCCCGCAATGAAAATACACCTATGTTTTCAATCCAGGTAATTGAATATCATCCAGTTGTTTATCCAAATATATGGCTACGCCTTAATCTGTTCCACAATCTTCTTGAAATTATTGAATAAGTCTTCTAGTTTTTGCTCTCCAGATGAACTAAAAATTGACCAAAATGATACATTGCCACATTTTCTTATGCACCGCCTTTGATTTGTGACGATTATCTTTGAATTGTGATTTACTTTTGGCCGAGTCTCTAATTTCTTTATTCATTGCACTATTTTTTCACCTTTTGCCATATCACCTTGGTATTACAAGATACGAGCAGGTGGTCTACATATTCAAGTTCTTCCTCACAAATATCACAAATCGTTGTTGGTACAAAACATTTTCGTCAATTATTTGGAACGCAATTTACCCATTTGATTAGATTGAGAGCATATTCTCATCATTCAAAATCTGATCGGGAACGCATTTTTAAGTATTCAAAATTTGTCTTTAACCGATGTTTGTAGTCTCATGGCGGACTAAAATGATGTCTTAATTTGCCGTAAAAAAATCCATATTAATTAATAAGTAGTGTTTACTTCAAAACATAAGACAAACAGATAACAAGTTACGCAACTACTCGCCTTTTGAATTGTAAAACCAAGTTTTAAAAATTACACTATTAGATCTTGGGTCATAAAATTACTATGCATGACCTGTTGGATTAAGTTAAGTAGTTTCATAGCTTCAGACGCGAAGAAACCAAAAGTGTCAAATACAAAAAGTATAAATACTTGTTTGTTAAGATACGTCTTCTTATAGTTAATCACCTTGAATGGCCGATCAAAAAGGAAAAATGAAAAAAAGAAAAAAAGGACGTCTGTAGTCTGTACAATGTAAATGATTCAGTGAGGGTCGATTGGGTGTCAAATCCTGGAACTTTAATTTTGTGGTACAAAAGTAAAACCTCTTAATTTGAAGCATGTGAATGTAAAAGGGCTAAAACGACAAAACAAGGTGGGCCTAGGTTTTCGCATGTTGGATGGTTGTTGAGTGTCGGCAAGGAAATGTACGAGGTTTTTTTCTTAATATAAAATTAGAACGCCGACTTGAATGATTCATCTCCATTCATGGAAAGTCTCCTTTGTCTTTACCTTTTTTTTAAATTACTTTTGTTGAATGTCTACGTACAAGTTTTTATTAATTTTATAACCTTTTAAATAATGATCGTTTTCTATCTTTCTAATTTTAATATCCGAAACAGTTAATAAATTTATACTAGAAAAATCAAGGTTTCATTATTTAATAATTAAAGTAAGAATTTAATGGAAGGATGTATTATTTTCTATAATAAACCTAACTCGAATGCACATTATTATGGTAGAAAAATTCGTTTTCACTTTCATGCTACAATGATTATTTAAACAAAAGTTTATGATGTGTTTGTTTCACCTAATTTTTGTTAAAAATGAGATCTTGTCAAAAAATTTGGATTAGGAAAAATATGATCTACATCAAATTTGTCAAATAACTTATAATTTGAAGTAATTGAACTCTACAAGACAGAGAATTTTTGACATACAAAACAGTTAAACAACCATTAATATTTAATGAAATTCAGATTTTGATTTCAGTGAATTCAATGAAACGAAACATTTCTGATTCACATATTTCTCGTATCATATGATATTTAGGCCATATGAATCAATTTTTAATCTTCTAGGTTTAAGATAATTGCAAATCAATTGTGAATGTAGGCAATGATGATGCAATTTGTTTTACCATTAAACTTAGTTTTATAAAGTATATAAAAATACAAAAAAAGGCTTAAAATTAAGTTATATTGAATGTCAATGAACTGTCGGGTTTTTGAATTTTAGTTAATTTGTGTGTTAGAAGGAATTAATATTGCATTCAGTTTTACCAAAGGGTCATTAGCATGAATTCGTATTCGAGAAGTTGGATAAACATGTTACTTCAAAATTGGTGAGGGTATAATTTTATAATATAAAAGGGTGCAGATTGTAGAAATAAAAATCAAAAAATATATGTATAAACATACAGTTTTGCTAACGAGCGTGCCTCTTTTATTTTATCGACGAATATTATTTTACCCTTACTAAGGGTGTGCTTGGAATTGAATTTAAAAACAACTTATTCACTTATTATTATTTTTTTTAAGTTATTTTAAGAAGCCATGATTTAATGATGAACAAAACGGGTGTCCCGAATCGGTATCAAGTTTTAAGTTTTCGATACTGGTACGATACTGATATTTCCGGAACTTTGTCTTCAATACCGGTACCAAAAATTTGAAAATATCGGTACCGGTATCCGTTCATCCCTACCAGGATTTGTAGCTTTTAGAAACAACTTTTTAACCTTATACAAAAACTAAAATAAAAGAAACTTTTGTGATTGTCACACAAATTTTTTTTAACTTATCGGCTTTTCTAAAAAGTCAAGTAAGTCAATAGTTTGTTTTCAAACTCAATCCCAAATATGACCTAGTCCCACATAGGCTTGCTAATGGGCTTTTAAGTTTTAACACAACATTTAATTAATCTTAAGATTGAAATAAGTAACTCACCATTGTATAAATATATGAAATTTTGAATTCAAATACAGTAAGTTGAAATCTATAAACTTTATTATTAGGCCCGTGTGTTGTGGGTTACATGAATGGTCCAGTAAAGCCAAGTCCCTACCACTTAGACCACGGGCTTTAAATAGCCCGTCCTTTAACAAGCATGTTGTCAGTCAACTAGGTTTAACTAATTTTTTTAAGGTGATTGGTTGTTAGTGGGGGTGGATTCCACCTTTTGAGTCCTTTGGACGCGCTAATAAACAAGTTAATATGAGATAGTTCACTTCTAGGAGTTAAACACGAGCTCTATGTATAAAACTTAAAACAGGCCGGAGTCAAGCTTATAGGATTAACATACGACACCGTCAACTTTTAAAATTCTGTGATAGAAGTATTTAAAATATGACCCCAAACACTAATCCCCCCACCCAAATGAGACGGGGCGTATGGATGTTGTCCTTTCCACATCGAAAGGTGTTACATGTTCTGCCTTGTGAAATATCTAATACAATAAATTGTTGATTCACCTTATAAATCATTTAGTTCATTTATTCATTTATTAATCAACTTCACAACCAACTTGAATTTCGATTTCGAGCCTGACTCTAAGGATAATTACAATTTTGAGAATTATAACAACTAGAGTTTGAGTTTATAAAATACTTACCGTAATAGTTACTAAATCTATAGAATAATGTTTATTTGTCACGCTTATTGGATTGGGTTAGAACTTAGAAGACACCTACGGTGGATGCCGTTGAACAACTTAGCCTCTGGAACATACTAGACTCTTTCTTTAATTAAAGCTTGTGTGTATGCCAAAAGGTTGTTTACACTTGAAAATTCTCACTATTTAATGAGTGTATTCATGTTCAAAATGATAAACAATTTTATTACTTATAATTTATTTTCTTTTCTATGCAATGTGACATGATTTACCGGTATACTGAACATTTACAAAATATTTTCAATCTTAACCGTTGATTTTAAAGAAAAGGTCACTTGTGCTAGAAGGAGTGGCACCTGAATATCAAATGAGGGCAACTAAGGCATATAGGCATAAATGAGAGCCACGTACGCATAGAGTAAGCTCGCGGGAGCAAATTGTGCATTGAGTGTACTTTTTTTTTTTTTATGTATTTAACACATATAGTGTAGGTTTTGATCTGACCATAGTTTCTTTAGAACAATGTGTATAATCGTTCCCGTCGTGTAGCTCAGTTGGTTAAGGAGGCGTAAGACTTGGAATAATAATTTGTGTATAATCATGCCACGCGTCATGATTTTATTGGTCTGCGTTCCTCCACATCATTCCCGCTAACATTCATGGTTTCGTTTATTGATTTTTAGAAAGTAAATGTTGTTTGCTGCAATCATTTTTATGAATGTTCATATTGGTAAAATGCATTGTTAGTATCTTTTTTTTAGTGATTCTCTCTAAATATAATTATAATATTCAAGACATATTTATATAAATTTAAATAATTTTTATAACAATGTCTTTTAACTTTGACCAAACTAATTCGTTGGGTCTGAATTCATCATCACACAAATTCAATGGGTAAAACATTCTCAAAGACAGGCTATAACATGATCACACGTGCTTTATGTCTTTCTCTTTTCTACACAAGCCAAAGATTTATACATTATGCCTTATATTTTACGAATTTTAATTTCGTATAAATTAATTTCATATTTATACGCACTCTTCAGAGCTCAATATACAGTCACATATGATGCCTAATGATTTATCCAAATCGTGCGTATTGAGTCCGGACTCTCCTCTGTTTTCCTCTAACCTCGTCACTTATAAAATAAATGTAAGTAGATAAAAAAGATGGCATAAACTTAACCAAATAAATAAACTATTAATAAGACATTATGATGTCAATTGTCAAAGACAAACTTATGAGCCCGTTTATCATTATGCCGTAGTGGAGGATGTAAATATCTACAGTGGCGGATTCAGGAATTTTTTTTAGGTGGTTCCCTCTTAATTTATAAGGTGGTTCCTACGCGTCTTCTATATATCCGTAAACTATTATTTCGAAACTCGGGTGGTTCCGGGGAACCACTCGTTTGTATGCTGGATCCGCCCCTGAATATCTACACATAAAACCAAACTTTCTTCATTACTTTTATGTAAAAGAGGATCGTGTGAGAATTATTTTTATGCTTTTATGGAAACAAGTAAAATATACATTAAATTAATCATGAGGTAATGATTACGTAGTCCAATCATACCTAAAAAAAGGCCAAGAGCGTGTGTGGATAGTATTGGAAACCTTATTTTGACGGTGATGTATTTGACACTACCTTCAAAAATAATATGAAGTCTCTTGAATCACACCAAACGAGTTTACATCAAGCAACAATAGGCTTGCACCATGGGCAACTCATGTAGCCATTTAATTATTTCTTTTAAAGCGGCAAAAAATATATATAAACAATAAAACCACCACTAATAAGAAACAAAAAATATATATAAATAACAAAACCACGACTAATAAGAAACTAGACGTGGCGAAACGGTAAAACACATTAAAGATACATCATAAGGTTTAACAACCGCTCTGTCCAAGTAACACGACATTTAATATACGTACTACTATACCAAAAAAAGAGAGGACTGAACGATGTTATCAAAAAGACGCTTCTTACTCTCTTTCGATTTGAAGATGATGTTGTTTCTAAGCCTCCAAATATTCCACCAAGTGATAAAGGTAATCGACCCCACTAGTTCTAGCCCTTTATTTAATTATACTACTCTCTCTCTCTCTCAATATGTACACAATTGAATCATGTTTACATCTTTAACAAGGATATTATGTTTAACACTCTTCAAATAAGCTAATCGAGATATCCGATGTGAAGGTAAAAAACATAAAAGGACAAAAGCAACGATATGCATATAAGAGAACCATTCACGTCAGCACAAATCTATTTTTATGCCTCGTTAACAATTACGCGTGGATGATATAATGAGTTTACTTCATTACTAGTCACCAACTCAAGAGTTGGGATATAATGTTTTCTCTATCTCACATATGTTGTAGATTTGTATTGAATATTATAGTAATAAAACATGTAGATACAAGCCTTTTTACTATACTCTATAGGTGAAACACACAAAACTAAACATGTTCAAGCTTCCAATTACCTTTTGACATACATGTTCAAACAATATGCTCCAAGGAATCAAGAGTGGACTTCGTGAGTTGAGAACTTGAGATAGTCTATTATGGTATGTTACAGTTACAAACTATAGCGACTAGACTGGTGATCGAGGGGTATAGGGGAGAATAAAATTGTTGGGAATAAATTCAATCATAATCGAAGTTGAGTTGTTGTGCCGCCTAAAGAGGACCAGCCTCTGTTCTGGTGCTTAATTCTAAATATAATTTAACCCATATATATGAATAGTTAAAATGCCTTTTAACAGGACATATTTTAGTTACTAAATATATAGAGGTTATTCACATTGCAATCTCACTAAAACTTAATATTAGTCACAAAAGTGTATGCAACTTAAAATAATGTATATGTTTTTTTATAGTATCTATCGATAATTAGGTGCACATATATACAACGTACAACAGAAAAGATAATAACAATTTCAATTTTCAAGTGGGAAAAAACCGAGGAATCCACTTGCCCATAAAAGAAAGCCTTGTTAGATCATGGTACAAATAATTCACTAAATTAATAACTAATATTCGCTTATTTAATATCAATTTGATGATAATTGTTACACATTAACATATCACTAATTCCTTATTTTATATTTGTTGGGTTTATACTTTGTAGTTCGGAGGGATTAAGATGCATGGTATTAGTAAAATAATCCTAAGGTTTGTCTTAACTAATCTTAATTAAATATACACACTATAATGAATCCATACTTAAAAGCTAAACAAGTTCATTTGCAACATCCAGATCTATGGTCTTTATTGTAATTTCTATATAACACATGTAAACAACCTTTTTATAGTTTTAAAATAATGTATTCTTAAAAGTTTTTTAATTAATAAACAAAACTATTAATTATAATATAAGTAAAGGTTTATAATAATGAGAGTGATGATAAGGATAATGATGGCATACACCAAAGGGGTTGGTTGCCACTTAATTTAGTAGGTGAAACATCCACATAAAATATAATATAAACATATAGGCACAAGATGATTCCTTAATATTAAAATATTAAAAAACACCTTTAGCAACTTGTTGTGTACAAGGATTTAAAGCAAATGAGACCAACGAATCATTTTATGTCGATATCTTTAACTAAGAATAAAATATTTTGTATATAAAATAATAAGAGAAGAGTCTAGGCTATACCCCTCCTCCTCCACCCTGTAAAAGAATAGATTAATTAATTGACTTTTTAATATTTTTTCGTTCTTTGTTTTAAGGATGCTCTACTATTATTTTTCTAGATGGACCGACCAGCTGAACCGTATATGTTCTATTTGAAACGAGCAAGTTTGATAGATTAATTCTACAAACCGGACAGTTTTTGATTAAATAAATAAAAATACATAAATAACTAGTTCGTTTAGATACGCGAGCAACTTGAGCGCGGTAATTGGAGCTCAGGCTCGTTTATTAAGCAAGTCAATTTTAAGACTTGAATTCGTTTATACTTAGTTTGATTTGAGCTTTTAATGAATTGATCTCTAGTAGTAGCTCAAGATTCAGCTTAACTGGCTTAGACCCTTAGTTTTAACCATGCATCACATATTGTTATCATCATTACAATACACCAACAGATAAACAAATTTTATCGTAATATACACACAAACACAAAGTGTAAATACAAAGTCTTTTATCTTACAAAGTAATAAGGACTCTAACCATCATCATCATCATCGTACTCAGTATATCCCACCAAAAGCAATGCTATGGTAGGGTCTGAGGAGGGTAAGATGTATACAGCCTTACCTCTATCCCATAGGGATAGAGAGGCTGCTTCCAGTGAGACCCCCGACTCGATAGTAGTTTTGCATCAAGCCTTGGACATAAGGCACATAGCACTCAATCATCGGGACACCGGTTGATCGGTGCATGTGCCCTTGTCTTTCGGCTATCAACGCCACCACATGATGCCTGATTAACCTTCCGCCACTTTTAACGTTATTTTCACGAGATTAGTAAAATAACGTCAAAATTAGTGCAATTTTACTTTTGCCCACCCGAGGGTTCACACATATATACATTATATGCGCGCACCGCAAGCAGGGCGTTAATAAGGACTCTAACCATACAAAGTAATAAGGATTCTAAGTTATTGATTTTATTTAAAATAAACTAGCGCTATACCTGACGCGTTGCCACGGGCAGTTAGGATTTGTTTATGGAGGGTCGTCTCTTAGAATGCATAGGACCATGAGGGCTCTGTGTGAATAAAAAAAAATAGGCCTTTATATATAAAATTATTTTTAAAGAGAAACAAAAAAATTGACCCATAATCAAACTATTTGGACTAAGGTACAAATACGCTTAGTTATTTTAATTGTCTGAAAATCACGCTTTTATTTTAATTTTTTAGTTGGTTATAAGTTTAGTTATGCATTTTGTTTAAAAACTATACGTAAATATGTTTTAGTAAAGAAAATAATATAAGTATACATATATGTCTGTCGGTTTCGGTACATTCGTTATGGTACCAGACTAAAACAAAAAAGTCGTCAACCCCGAGCGTTGTTGGTCCCGAAGCTGAAATGTTGAGTCGGTAAAATCCGAGTGCTGTCGGTCATGGGCGTTGCATCAGTGAGTTAACACGAATTTGCTCAGCTTCGGTTACGTTTATTACCATAGCTGAACTAAAAAAATGACACCGCCAAAATTAAATTTCAATATGTAGTATTATATTATATAACTAGTTTTAGAGCTCGTGTCACACACGGGATAATTCAATTTATAAAATTATAAGTAAAACAAATAATTACATAGCGTATATGAAAAAAATGTATTACATCTATGCTTGTATCTATACAATATGTACATAAACTGATTTTATTTATATCACAAAATTATTTTTTTAAATAAACTTAATAAAAAAATGCTCATGCAAAAACGTGTCCGAGAATATTTCTTTCTATTGAAAAATTCATTCTCGGTGCCATATATGTATAATTGAAAGACTTTTGGTTATGAACCAGTTTCGGAAATAAAACTTCTTATACGATAGTAGTTCTAACCATTCAGTCTAAATACAAAAGGAGCGTTACCTTTATTGATATATTTATCATCAATTTACCACTTATTAAAGGAAAGTAGAATATTAAATTGTAACAATAGATGCTTTTTAAGAGCTATGTTTTTCTGAGCTACATCATGAAAATTTTTTTGATAAGTTTCAGAGGGCTTTTCGACTTTGTCATGTTGACAACATAAAAAATAACATGTTAACCCATCCAATTTTGTGAATATTTTGTTTCATTTGAGCATAGTTTTCCATGACATGCTTCCCATACAACGTACTGATCACCATTGAAGGAAAAATTAATGTTAGCATAAATATTTCAAAATTGATAAAAGTTAGAAGCATTAATAGGTATGGGGGTGGTATGTCGAAAGTGTTCGCAGTATTTTCTTACATTTTAATAGTTGAGGGAAAAATAGTTAGTTTGCCAAATCCCGAACCTTTTGATTATTTTAAAAAAATTCCCTTAAAAATAAATTTTAAACCCAAATCATGTTTAAAATTCTAACTTTCATATTTTTGACTTTTTAAAGTCAACACTTTGAACCCATAACAAATTTGACGATAAATCTATTTTGCATTCTCAAACTTTTAAAAATACTCAAGATTTTCATTTTTGACCCATAACAAATTTTGACCCAAATGTAGTTAATTTGTACCAAATAATCTATTTACCAACTTTTAACCCATAATATCAAATTTAAGTTCCATAAAAAACCCGAAACAATTTTTATTTGAGAAACATGATTTTTTGTTGATTTTTGAAATTCACCTAAGTATTTTGAAATATGTAGTAAAATAATATGTTAATATTTATATTTATAAAAATATATAGATATTATATAAATATAGTGTAAAAGGAAAGTGAATAATTATTGATTTATTACATTTATTAGGGTAAATTAGTTTTGGAGGGAAAAAATTGTGAAAATTAACCAAAACATGACAAGTGTTCACATTTATTTTACTTATTATAATATAGGTAGATACTAATGTTGTTGACGTACATTCATTAACTATTTAAATAACATTAAAGATGTATTTGTAGTTCTTAAAATACTACTAAAAACCAAGCTCAATTACTTGTAACTTTTATGAATAATAGCATTATGTGAGTGTAGCTTAGTTTACTTTTAGTATATATATAATAGATGAGAAAATTGTAATTATAGAAAATATATCAACCTCCAATTTTTGATTTTTTTTTTCAAATTCCCCTATTTTTTAAAACTTGATATTTTATATGATACTATTTAAAAAAAACTACATCATAAAATTGATCATTTTTTTTTCTATTTAATTTGAGTAACATATTAATGTATTGAAACATGATCAAATACATTTTATTCTTAACATGAGAACAGTGAGAACCAATTTGTTGTTATTATTAAGTTATTTTTATAGGTGTTTGCTGTTATTTTTTGTTCGTATTTGCTAATTTTCGATTATGAGACGTTTTAAGTATTTGATGATTTATATTTTGTTGTTATTATTAGATTTTTTCTTTTGCTGTTACAAGTATTTGTTGGTATATGCTGTTATTGTTTAGTTTTTGATTTTGATTCTTTTGTTGTAATTTTTAGGTTTTTTTCTTTGTTATTATAAGTCATTGTTTATGTAGATTGATATTGTTTCTTACGTTTTCATTTTTTTTTTTATAAATTGGTATTATTTCCTACGTTCTCATGTTAAAATTAAAATGCACATGAACATTCCCCTTAATGTATTATCATACATTTTATAAAACAAAAATAAACTTAAAAGATATCTCAAATGTGTCGTGGGTGGCGCCGTTGGCCCGAAAGGTATATGTACAATAACCCTCCTATATATATATATATATAAGTTTTAAGTTTTATTTTAAACTATATATATGTGTGTGTAAATTACTTTTTAAATTATTGATGACACAATGGTGTTTGAAACCGATTCCAGCAGTGGATAATTAAGTTGGTCGTTATTTGGCCGTCTGGTTATGAATAAAAGTTTTCTTAAGAGGATATCAAAGCGTAAGAAAACTTATTGTTTTAAACAGATATAAAATTTTCTTTTTAGTAACAGTTTGTCATTTATAAAATTTAAAAAAGGGCCCCTAAGAGCATATCGCCCCTTGGTTTAAACAAAGAATAAACAAATCGCTATGAAAATTAATTGAGTGGAGACTAATTATTTTTATTTTTTCTTTCTATGAAGATCACGCAACATATAAAATAATTACTAAACTTAATTAGGTTTCATAGTTGACATGCGACTGTAAGCAAAACAATTGCAAAGTTCATGATGATTGCATATTTTAATAAAATCTCTGTCAAAGAATTTAGTTGTAATTAATATATATTTGTCTAAGTGGTTAAGGCTTGTTTAGAATACATACACAACCAATACGGATTTGAAATCAAATATACAATAATCATTTATTCCCTGGTGAAATGGATCATTTTAATTAAGTATATAGTTAAATAGGTTTGATTCGCTACTAAAAGAAATGTTTATCAAAGAAAAATTAATGCGGAAGCGAAATCCAAAGAATTAAACAAAGGTTTTTGTTTTTAAGATGTCAATGATCATCGATGATGATCGATTCATTTGTTTTTTAAGATGTCAGTGATCATCGATAATGATCGTGCAATCATTGCTCATAGGCCATACCTCGTTCCTTATTTTTACTGATGAATTAGTGATGAATTGTTTTAGTCGTTTAATTTCTAACATCTGAAATCCAATCCATTCGATCCAATTTTTTTTTTAGAAAAAACAAAAGAAAAAGAAAACTCGTAAACTCATTTGGGTTAAATTATGTAAATCTGGATATGCTCATCTCACACCTTTAGTATATGACAATGGACGGCCCAGCTTCACTCAACTGTAAAGTAAGTCAGGCCCAAGGTTTTAAGTGGCAATCAACTAGTCCAAGATGTTGGCCTATTGGTAATATCTACACCACACCAACATATCAAGAAAAACAGTTGTTAACTAATTTACTTGGTACAGTCGAATATAGATGCTTTAAGCATCGGTTTTTAACCAATCGTGACGTGTCACTTTTGCGTGTCTATATATATATATATATATATATATAAAAGAACTAATAAATTTTGTGAAAACTTTAAAAACCCATCTCAACCATTTGTTGATTTAATCAATGGCTAAAAAGCATTATGGCAGTTTGTAAATATATAAAGATCATGAAGATTAATTTAAAGATAATGGGGTATTATTGGAAGTCAGCCACCATTGATTTTGTAACCGACCACTTTTCTTCACTTATCTCCAAAAAATGTGGATACTTCCATATTTTTCTCAAAACAATAATTTGATTGAAAATATATATTTTACATTTTGGAGATGGAGCTTTTATTTTCAATACTTCAGTGTTGTAAGTAGTTTAAATTTGGCTTAAAGATATAACATTCCATATTCTATATACTTACATATATGTAAATAGTTTATTTACATGTATGTTGAACATTTACATATATGCAAATATTTAACCGACGCATATGTAAAAAAGAATGTTACACATATGTAAAAAAGAATGTTACACATATGTAAAAGCACAGTTAGATACTATAAATTAAAAAAAAATTGCATATATGCATTTTACTTGATGTTAAAGATATTTGTTTTTCTAGTATGTATTTTGATTAAATTCAGATGAAAACTAAAAGATACTACAAATTAAAAAAATTGCATATATGCATTTTATACTTGATGTTAAAGATATTCGTATTGCTAATATGTATTTTGATTATAAAATGTAACAAATAATCTTAGGTATTTCTTTTAAATGAGACATATGGGGATTTACTTAAAAAAAATCAACTATCCATATTAATTAGTTTTGAAACCAAAACGTCGGTTGTTAAAAAATAAGGTAACTATGAGAGAATTTAGGAAATTCAAATTATTGAGATAACTACCAATATTAATATTATTTGACAAAATATCCTTTCTAATTATAAAGAGAAAAAAAAATAAAAGAAATTAAATGATTGGTTGGGATGAGTTCTCAAAGTTCTTCAAAAATATTGAGTTTTTAAAAGAAACCTTCCCTATATACACACACACACTTATAACTTTTAAGAAATGATGTTTTCTAAAGATTTGAGTATGTCACTGCGACGTGTTTTCTTTTTATCTGCGTATCTATATAATTTTTGTTCAAAACCGAGATGTTAAGGGTTTTATACAAGTAATTGAAGAAAAAGCATGCACATCAACAAAACAACGCCACAGTCCCCCCCCCCCCCACACCAACCACCTTTCTCTCTTTTTGTAAAATGGCATTCTTACCTTTTTCGTCATTCTAACTAATAACGCTTCTAAGTGATTTAACATCCCAAAAGTCCTTATCAGATATCAAATTAATTTTATCTTTATATATTATTTAACGTTCATGTAGTTATAACTTTTACATGATACGGAATTAGTGAATAAATATGTTGGTACACAAGTTGCACAATAAGTTATTTGTCTTTATGAACACTTGTGGCAGTTGAAGCCTGAAGGGTCTAAATAGTAATACGGAGCATATTTGACTTAGTCAAAGAAGTCCACTTAATTGACAAGTTTTAAGCAAAATTAGCGTGTGTTGCTTCGTTCATTTATAGAAGTAGGTGTAAAAGTGAGGCTCAGTTAAAACAAAAAGGTTAAATGACTATAAGCCAACAATAATAGTTTGAATACTATGAATTAATGAGACTGTGGGTTGTGCATCAAGTTCAATTTTCATAAATTGAGTAATTCTTAAAAAAAAAAAAAAGGTGATTCGGGCTTAACTAATAAAATTTTGAGAGATTTTAATGTGGAATAAAGAAAAACATAAGCCTAATTAGCTTTTCTTTTCACTTTTTAGCGACAACCGACACTCTTCTTGATATGTCAGTAAACGAACCGAACAAACACAAATAAGAGCATATATATTCGTGTTCGTTAATTTAACATTAAATGAACACGGACACTTAATCGGAGAAATATTTGTGTTCATGTTCGCTCGTTTAAAAAAATGAGCATGTGCTTGCTCGTTTATGTTCGTTCGTTTAAAATTTAGCCAAACATTTCATGAACATAAACGAACATAAATGAACGAAACTGAACAAAGATAAACGAACAAAACAAACTCCCTGCTGAACAGTTCACTGAATGCTCAGTTCGTTTGCAGGCCTGCATCTTTAACCATCACCTTTTAAAAGATAAAGTCTTAATCCGATAGGTAATAAGTTGCTAAAATCTGGTATAAACTTGATTAACCGATTGGCTTTGACAAGCTTCCTTGAAACTTTATTGTACAATTGTCAAACCCATTCTCAACTGTTACAAGTTATACACTGTTTTTCCACAATTTGTCCAATTTGAACTCCTAAAAATGCCAATAAAAGCACCACTTCATGGCTCCAAGCCATCATCCAATTCTTTCATTCATCTCCATCATGACCCACATAACCCTCTCTATCCTCTTTTTTGTTCAAAGAGTTCCATAATTCTTTTCACATTTGCACTTTAATTTTGGCACTTTGTTTTTCATCTTCACATTTCCAATCATCAATCATATCATCTCTTGTTACCTCCTTCAACTTTAATAAATATTTATTATAATCATCAATTTGAATTACTTGATTTAACCTCTTTCCTTGTTGATCCACCAATGGAGGCCGCTTTTTCACGACCGCCTATAAAGAATCACCCCATGGCTTTTGCATGGAGAAGGAAAAGCGTCAAAGCTCAAATTTTTAAAGAGATTGCGGAAACTATAGTTTCTGCAGCCTCGGGAGCTTTTACTTTCTTGGGTCTTATCAAGAAAGATGACGCTTCTGCACCCATAGCACCACCCAAAACTTACACGAGTTTTGGTGGCTGAGGGTGAAGATGGAAGGGCTTTTTAGTCATTTCATAAACTATCTATTTGTGAAGGTTTGCGTGTGATCCATGGGAGAGATCCTTAGTTTTAAAAGGGGATTATTAATCTCATGAAGTATTTCATATTTGTGTTTTTATTATCTCTTCGGTTTTTGGAGAAGAGACTTTTATGGTTTGGGATATGTTTCTACAATTAAAAAGGGTAATAAAGATAATGTGTGCTGTGTACTTTCTATTGTGAATCTTTGTAGTTTTTGTTTATATATTATCATGGGTTTTTTATATATTTAATTTTGGTTTTATATTAGACGCACCACCCTCTTATCATTTTTTTGTTATTATTAAGCTTATGAACTTCAAAACTAATTATTAAATTTATACCATCAACTATTAAATCTTGTAAAATGACTTGCATAAGAATCCAACAACAAAAGTATCATCTTGACATTATCTCATATAAAAAACAAATGAAAAATGATATCATCTTATTCCTCTTTTTTTAAAAGAAAAAGAACAAAATGATAACACTGTGTCTTTAGCAATTGGCAATTGGTATGAAGTTGGTTTCTAAACTGAGCATTGTCACAAGGCCTCGAGTCTAGTTAAAATGAATGAAGGTTGCTGGCCGGCTAACCGAGCTTAATTGATAAGACCAACATAAATCGATTCAAGAAATGAGTATAAACTTGACTTGTGTCACATATATCAACTATTATATGAATCATGTTCGAGTATTAGAGATTATTGAAATTTTTTGCATGAAAGGACGTGACAGTATCATCTATTATATGAACAAAAATTTAAAAACCACAAATATGCTTAATCACTGATATATAGATAAAATCTTTGACGTGTAACAATATCTCTGTATGCACATAATTGAACTATGAGTTAGTGATGCCCGCTCTCTAAACTTCATGGCTTAATAGTAAATCCAAGTATTTTGTTGTTATTATGCATTAGATGTGCGAAAAGACTGATCCTACGAGTCCATGTGCTATACATATTTATTGTCAGCTAATCATACGTTTGATGATGCATGATAGATTACCGTACAAGGTAGGATTTTAACCAAACTTGATAATAATACATGGATGTAAATGTATGCCATAATATTTAAGAAATGACTAGTTCTATAATTTTCTCCAAGTATATGCAAGCACTTAAAATAAAAACAAGCCAAATAAAAAACCGGCACAACACTTCATTGAAAAATGGAAGAAGTTGGAAAAGAAGTTATTCATATTAATTGTGGCAAAACATGTATACTCTCCGGGCATGAGAGAACTAATGTATTTATAAATTAGTTTTGTTTTTTTTCCTAATTGCTTCAGTTTTAGTCAAATAATTTTCCAAAATTAAACATTAAAGGGCTAGTAGTCTGGCCGTGTATGAAATGGTGTTTCTACCCAAGTGATTAGTATTGTAGTTCATTGATGGGCATGCAAAGATTTATAACTGGGCTTAGAGATTAGAAGGTGTTATTTAGCATGCCAAAAAATTATATTATCTTATTTAAATACGTTTAAAACTAAAAATAATCTATTTTTTTAATGATGATTTTTTTGTGTTTTAGGTCTCACTCTGGTCAGACTATGTTGTCTTAATCAGGTTTACGTTGACATCAGAGTTTGGCTTGGGTGTTCTCCTGGGAAACCATACCATCAGCTCCCACTCAGTCGTTGTGCCACCACAAGAGCATAACTCTCTGACGCAACACACGGTGGGACGAAAACCCGGGTATGCTTGGGATTCAAACTGACAACCTTGCGTCAGGCCGAGATCAAATCCTTTATTGCCTTAATCCGTCAGCCTCCTACCACTAGAAACTTGTTTAATAAATGATGATAATAAAACATTATCGTTTATATTTATTCGATCGCATAGGTAATCGTCAACGGGGTACTTTTCCATCTTATAAAAAATAATACACCATTGTTGACTTTTAATACATAGCCAGCTAATAATATCACAACTTAATATTGCTATAAGTTTTGGAAAACGAATATACTAACAGACGAAAAAGTGCACTTTGTACCCGAAAACGACCGATTTATTTACCTACAAGTCAATATAAGATAGAATTAGGTCATCATGCTCTACTCAATTATGTCATTGCTTACTGTTTAAACATAAGGATAGTTGCTTGTGAGAAACTTTAAACATGCTTGTTGATAACTTGAATAGAGTCAAACTGAAACGAATTCCATCATAAACTGAACCCTATTAAAAAAACGAGCTTCTTTAGACTTCATGCAATATCATATAACATATTTAACATGTGATTTCCCACAACTTCCTAGTGCATTCTTAGTGCAACCATGAACTAACGTCTAACGGTGCTCAAAATTAACTTCGGTGCAGTGGTGAAGTTTGGACCAAATCATAGGGATGACCGAAGTCACGGACCCAAAAATTTTTGGGTCAGTGATTCGATTTGGGTCGGGTCAAACAATATAAATTTTTCGTATCGGTGATTTGGTTCGGTTCAGATGGTTCTCTTTGGAAATATCGATCTCTTGATATTCATGATACCTAAAAATCAAATTAAAGTTTCAACAACCGCTCTAACAAAATGTAGCAAAAAGCCTTTAACAACAAAATTTAATTTCAGCAATCAAACTTGTAATTTATATTGGCAGTATACAATTTTAAGCTTATGTATAGCTAGGGCTGTAAACGAATTGAAGAACACGAACAAGGTCTTGTTCATGTTCGTTCGTTAAGAAAATAATATGTTCACAAACGGTTCACGAACACTTACCGAACGAGATTTTATGTTCGTGTTCGTTTATAAAGAAATTAATGTGTTCACGAACGGTTCACGAACACAGACGAACACAAATAAAATCGACAGGGCCTAAAGATTGAGAACGTTGTATTCATCAATGTGAATAATAAAAGCATGTAAACAAATCGAATGAACACGAACAAGGGCATGTTTGTGTTTGGTCATTTAACTTTAAAAGAATACAGACACTTAATCGAACAAATATTTATATTCATGTTCGTTTATTCAAAAAGGGACATTTGTGTTCGTTTGTTTAAAATCTAAACGAACTTAACTGAACAAAGATAAACGAACATACATGAACAAATGTAAATGAACACAAACAAACATAAACGAACTTAAATGAAAACACTTAAATGAACACAAATTAACAAATATAAAACCTTTAAGTAGATGACATATCTAGATAATATTTAATTATTTTATATTAATACATAAACGAACATAAATAAACAGACATAAACGAATATAAATAAACGAACGTTCATGAACATAAATGAACGAATGGAACATGTGTTCATGTTCGTTCGTTTAATTAAACGAACACAAATTCTTTATTCATGTTCGTTTATTAAATAAACGAACATAAACAAACTGCCTGCTGAACGGTTCACGAATAGTTCAACGAACGTTCGGTTCGTTTGCAGGCCTATATATAGCCTTTATATTAGCTACACAAAAACAAACAAGTTCTTGACAAAATAATAATTTATACTTAGAAAATTTTGAGTGGGATTTATATAGCAATTAACATGTGTATAAATATGTATATATAAAATTTATATACCATGATAAAAAATATTAAAAAAAAATTCTAACACAAAACTTAAACTTAAGACATCCAGGTTAACAACTAATGCCTTAGGAACTCCACCATTTTTCTAGTTTTCTAAAGGGTGCACTTTAATTTTATAAGGTGGTTTAAGAGCTTTCTCATCATATCCCCTAAAATTATGTAAGGGAAGTTTACAAATGTATGGTGGGGTTTTAAGTGGTTAAAGCATTCCCAATCTATTTTTCATCTTCATCTTTATTGCACTAAAATAATTATTCTTTCTCTCTTATTTTTAATTAAATAATATTTTTTTTATATTTCTGTAATTACATTTTCTCTCTCCTTCATTCACAACCATTTTCAAAACCATTAAAAAATTATATAGGTGAACAACGCGTTTATCCAAATTTAGTTATGAACAGTAACAATTTCTCTCTCCTATCACAACCACTTTTAATCATCTCTAAAAAATTGAGAACTATCTCACATAATTTGGAGAACGGATTGGGAATTCTCAATCCATTCTCCATCTCCATCTTTATAATTACACTAAAAACATCATCTTTTTTCTCTCATTTTTAATTAAATAATATTTTTTATACTTTTATCATTACCCTTTATCTCTCCTTTACTCACAACCACTTTCAGATGAACAGTGTGTTTCTCCAAATTTAATCATGAACAGTAACATTTTCTCTCATCTACTCTCACAACCATTTTTAAACCATCTCTAAAAAATGGAAAACTCCCTTACACAATTTGAAGAATGGATCGGGAACTCCCTTAGAGCATTCTCATCTCATTCTCTATCTCTAAACCAAAAAGTACATTAAAACTTATTACATTTTCTCTCTCAATTTAAATTAAATAATATTTTTTGTACATTTATTATTATCTTTTCTTTTCCCCTCACTTATAGGATGTGAACGGTAGTCTTTCAAATGTACAGAAAAATCACTGCATTTTCTAAAATATAAAAACTCTTCACTCACAACACCCTAAATCATTTTCTAAATTATAAAACAGCCTTCACATAAATTAGGGGGTTGGATGAGAATGCTCGTATAAGTGTAAATTATTGGGCGGAGAGAGAAAATATAGTGATTTTTTGTAAATTTGGGGAAACTTTGTTTGCCCCTGTTTATTAAATTGGTTGTGAGTAAAAAAGAGATAAAACTGTAATGATAAAGGTGTAAAAGATATTATTTAATTGAACAAGAAAGCTAAATATAATGTTTTTTAGTGTAATTATAGAGATTAAAATGAGGGATAGGTTGAGAATGCTCTAACACCTATAAAGATTTTTGGACAAAATCGTGAAAATTTACCCTATTAAATAAAAAAAGAGGGTGATCGGGGACAACCCAGGTCCCCATTAACCTGCCCCCCATGCTTAGGGGATTCAATTTATAAATAATTGAATTGTTTTTAGTTCCATAACAAAGGAAAATAACACATAGTTCAAAAAATAGGTGTTAAAGGTTTGAAATAAGAGAATATGTCCTTAAACTTAACATCATATACTTCATATATGCTTTGTTTAATGCATCTTGCTAATTAATTACTTCATATATGCTTTCTCTATCCAACTCGGCAGCATATTTGAAGACCTAGTCCGATAAAAGATAAACCATGGTTCCACGACCCGTTAAAAAACTAAAAAGTACTCGTTTAGTCGTTTTTAATAGAAAAAATAATTGAAGTGTTGAAATTGACTAAACACTGTTTAAGTAATTAATTTAATAACTATAGCAAACTATCTTTTACTTTTGTGATTTTTTTTTCTGAAGAACGAAGATGTTTTATAAACTATTAAAGTAACTTTACATACGATAATTAATTATTCTCTAATGGTGTTGTACAACTGTCTTTGCAAATTATGTTTAATGTCACAAGTCACAACGACTAATTCAACGCTCAATAAATCATATACCGAAGAAAGTAACTTATACATATTTCATAAATTACAAATCCAGTTTATTATAAATACATTGATAAATACCGGGTGTTTCATAGTAATAAATAAGTTTAAATAAAAATTAATGTCTAAAATTATAGTATAAGGTGTAAAGTGATAATATTTTTAAAGTTAAATTAGATGTTTAAATATAAAACTAAAAAGTAATGATTAAATCAAAACATAAGACAAATGGGTAACAATCTGTGCTGTTAGTACTGATACCCTCTTTTAAATTCCAAAACTCAATCTTTTAAAAACTATATTGACTGATCTTTTAGTTACAACATTGCTATACATGAGCCGTTAAATTCGGCTAACTAACTCTATAGCTTCAGGCACGAAATTCTTTATAAGTGGTCTTTATAAGTGGGCACCTCAACGTCCGAAGCATCACAAGGGGCAAATTCTTGGAAACATGACACAATTAGAGCGTTCGTCATACCAATTAACAACCACTTTGATCCAATGCGGTGTGTCATGGTCTTTTGAGCACGTAGTCGAGATCATAAAACCATTTGGCGATCATTTTGTTCTGATTGCCAACTCACTTAGGTTACATGCCTGAAATTTTTAATAGATATAAGTGATTGAAGAGGTAGGTCCCAGCAGAGACCAGTTGGTCCCGCAAGACTCACCTTGAACAGGGACGTCTGCGCAAAGGCCATCTGCTCCCGCAGGACCCACCATGCTCATAGAATCTTACGCGCAGTACGCAAGCTGTACACGCAGGGAAAGCCTCCCAATGGTGAAGTACCCCGCCTGTTCCCGCAGTTGCGGATACAAGCCATCAGGGAAGGCTACCCGCAGACAGCAGGGCTACACGCACAAGGCAATAGCTACTTCAGTAGTCACATGAAGGAATGAGCAAGGCGGGAACAATCCCGCCAAAATGAGCCAGTCCGTATGATTCTGAAAGATCTTTTGTACTATACCTACCAAGGTATGGGTAGGACAGACGATCTGACCAGAACAACCCATGAGCCAATCACAGGGTGACAGCTCACCGACAACAGTACGAGGAGGAGCACCCTCTAGTACTGTTTGTCACTATTAGCCGCTGCCTACTCACCAACTCTTACTGAGGGGCGTGCGTAGCCTACAGTTGGTAGAATAGTGTTACTGTTGGCCGTAACCTATTCACCAACCAGCATGGCCTGCGTACAATCCACAGTAGGTGGGACGTGCATAATCTATAGTTGGTGGAATAGTGAAGCCGACTTTGTCACTGTTGGCCGTAACCTACCCACCAACCAGTATGGCCTGTGCATAGTCCACTGTTGGTAGAACAGGAATACTATTCAGCCGGCTGTACCTTCTAGGAAACCTACCTTCGGCTATAAATACTCCAACATCTTGGAATGGTAAGATCATCTGCTATCCAGTTATCTAGCAATCTCTTAATATACACTTATATTCAGAGCAATCTAGTCTGATTCTCACGCCGGAGGGTGGTCACAAGGAGGAACCCCCCCTTCTCAGTGACGAGCTTACGGTGTTTGTTTTGCAGGTTCCCTGAAGAACAACCGTCTCTGTTGGACCTCATTCTCGTGGGAAACATTACTTAACCCCCAGATTATCTATAATCTGTTCCGGGTCACTTAGTGTTTCTTCATTGGCGCCATCCGTGCATAAAAGCTAGAACTATTTTAGTTTTTTCACAATTTCTGAAGAAATGGTTAACGTTACTCCGGTCCAAAGGCCAGTAACCGACCAGGAAACCCCGGTAACAACCCCAGCAACTGGGGGGAACACCGGCGGTTATACAATCCTTACGAACACTACCCCGACTACCCAAGCCGGGGCAAGTGCAGTAAATATTCCACTGGGGTTCACCGATACCCAGCTGGAAAAAAGAACGAGGGTCCCTCGCCAAACACTAGATCAAGTGAAGGCGTGGGCCGAAGCACGGCAAAGAGAATTCCAAGCCGAATTGGATGAACGCTTGCGTTCAGCTCAACAGGCTGACGAATTCGCCAGTACTCGCCAACACCTCAATATGAGCAGTGACTGCGAGTACTCAGACGACGAGTTGGAGTCCGATACCGACGCAAACCCTCGCCATAAGGCGAAAGGGAAGCGTAAGGAAACGGACGTCCAACCAAAAAGGAATTTTGGGGAAGCTTTTAAACCAATCGCGGAGAGAAACCCGCGTGACTTCTCCAAAACCTTTAGACCAACTGCTACAAATGCAGGAAAGTCAAAATTCGCAAGGGACATTGCGGAAGCAATCGCCCCGAGAAGTGCCAAACAAATGTCCAACATTGGCACTTATGATGGTCTATCCGACCCAGACGACCATTTGAACAGGTTCATTGCGGGGGCTACCGTCAGCAACTGGACGGAACCCACGTGGTGCTACATGTTCCAGATGACTCTGGTCGGAGCGGCCAGGGCATGGTTCGATCGTTTACCGATCCACCACATATATGACTGGGCGGACTTTCAGAACAAGTTCAGCCAGCACTTCTGCCAACAGAGGAAGTACACTGAAGAGCAGTGGACGATCCTCAACTGCGTGAGAGAGGAGGATGAATCTTTACTAGACTTCATCACTCGCTTCAACTCCAAAAAGCTAAGTCTCGGCAACATAAGTGAGGATCTGGTTCGCGCCGCCTTCATCCAAGGCGCCGAATACCCAGAACTTATCCGCACATTGACGGGTAAGGATGGCATGCCATCAACTTGTGATGCCATCATGACGGCGGCAAAGCGCTTTGCCGAGACGGAAAAGCAACTGGGAAGGGATCTTCCCCAGAGTACACACCTCTATACGCAGAGGACAAGAGAGAACAATGTCCGGATCGCCCGGCAGAACAAAAAGAGGAGGCTAGGTATTTGGCAGTCAAGGGTAAACTTTGACACCTCATCCAGCTCTCGCCCTCTTGTTGGCGGAAGGGACAACACACACCCTTCAAACCGAAAACACCGGTGGACGCCACTCACGAAGAGCGTCACGGAGATATTTGCCACGGAAAAATTGCCATGGCCTAAAGCCCCATTGATCCGGCAGAAACCTAATGCGGATCAAAGCAAATCCTGTGATTTCCACGGGACAAAGGGTCATGGTACTGAAGAGTGCACATCCTTGAAGGATATTATTGAGACATTTGTCAAGGATGGAAGACTTGCACATCTCGTGGCATCGATCAGGAAGGGAGGAAGGAATGACAACCGGTACAGAGGTAACGGACGAAAGCCCGTCGACATCAGCATCAACATGGTTCATGGCAAGGTCAGAGGAAGAAAAAGACGGGTGACAGAACCATGCGCGTGGAAGGAAGCTGAGGTGCGCTTCCCGCGAGTGCCAGGAGGCCCCAGCAAAGAAGGCCCCATCGTCATCAGAAGCCAGCTGGGGCATTACATCACTTCCCGCACTCTTGCTGACAACGGCGCTTCGTCGACAGTGATGTACAGGCAGTTCTTTGATAAGCTGGATGATGAAGACAAAGAACGCCTGGAAACAGTCTACGCTTCAATGGAAGGGTTTGACGGCAGTACAGAAACCCCCCTGGGTATCCTATCTTTCCCCGTTACTCTTACTGATGGGAATCATTCACGCACAGAAGACGTGGATTTTGTCGTGATGAAAAAGCCACACCACACGTACGACATCCTATTCGGAAGAGACGGGATGGAAAGATTCAACGCCGTGGTATCTTCAGTCCACGGCATGATGGGATGGCCAACAGCTGAGGGTGTAGCGATGATCTCTGGCATTCCCCAGGTATGCATCGCATCTGTCTCATCTAAACCCAAACCGAAAAAGGCTAAACCAACCATCACTGAACCGGAAAAATGGGCCTTCAATGGCAAATACCCCGACCAGGCCGTTACCATTGGACCAACAATCGTTGATCCCACCCGCACCCTACTCAAACGCTTACTGCAGAAAAACGCTGACATCTTTGCGTGGGCACCAGCTGACATGACTGGTGTACCCCGAAGTAAGGCGGAGCATAAGCTCAAGTGCGATCCGGCTGTTACGCCAGTCGTACAAAAGCGCAGAGTAATGGGGCCTGAACAAACTAACGCGTGTAGAACCCAAGTCAAGGAACTCCTTGACGCAGGCATCGTACGCGTTAGCAGATATCAAACATGGGTTGCAAATCCCGTAATGGTACCGAAGAATGACAAACAATGGCGCATATGCATAGATTTCAAAGATTTGAACAAAGCATGCCCCAAAGATTGTTATCCGTTACCAGAAATTGATCTTAAGGTGGATTCGTTGGTACCATTTCGCCTTAAATGCTTCTTGGATGCGTATAAGGGGTACCATCAAATCCACATGGCCGTAGATGATCAGGACAAAACCGCATTTCGGACGCCCGATGGTACATTTTGTTATAAAATGATGCCATTCGGACTTAAGAATGCAGGGTCCACGTACCAACGACTGATGGACAAAGAGTTTCATGCCCAAATCGGGAGAAACTTGGAAGTCTATATGGATGATTTGGTCATCAAAAGCCCTGAGCCAGAAGCGATGTTGAAAGACATTGAAGAAACTTTCAACACGCTCAGAAAGATAAACATGAAGCTCAACCCGAGCAAGTGTTCATTTGGGATGGAAGAAGGGAAGTTCTTGTGAGTCATTGTTACTAAAGATGGCTTCAGAGCGAACCCTGAAAAGGTCGAAGCCATTGTTAAAATGGAATCACCTACCACCATCAAACAGGCTCAGACACTGAATGGACGACTAGTCGCACTTAATCGCTTTCTGGCAAACCATGCGGATAAGTCGTTTCCTTTCGTGTCAACATTGAGAAACTGCTTAAAGAAAACGCACTTCCGCTGGACACCAGAAGCGGAAGCAGCTTTTCAGGAGATTCGGTCACGCCTGATCGAACTCCCAACACTTACAGCACCACAAGCGGGAGAGGAGTTAGTCCTATACCTTTCCGCAACAGATAGAGCAACCGGGGCAGTCCTGCTAATAGAACGAAAAGGCATCCAGATGCCAATCTATTATGTTAGCCGTGTACTAACAGACGTAGAAACCCGGTACTCTACCCTCGAAAAATTAGTCTTAGCACTTATACACGCTTCACGCAGGTTAAGACGATATTTCCAGGGCCACCCAATCACCATTCTCACCAACTTCAAACTCTCAAACGTTCTAGGCAAACCCGAATTATCGGGACGTCTAGCCAAATGGGCAATTGAATTGGGAGAATATGCAATTAAGTACAAGCCAAGACCAGCCGTTAAAGGCCAGGTCCTGGCCGATTTTATTGCAGAAGTCCCCGCTTCGCGGGAGAAAGAGTGCCAGGAGGAGGCTCAACCCTCCCCAGCACAGGACATCAATGATGTCTGGCGACTCTACACTGATGGAGCCGCCAGTAACGAGGGTTCAGGCGCAGGGTTAAAATTAACCAACCCAGCAGGCCAAGAATATACTTACGCTATTCGGTTGGATTTTCCAAGTACGAATAACGAAGCCGAATATGAAGCATTCTTGGCCGGTTTGAGAATTGCGCGTAAGATGGGAGTGAAAAACTTGGAAGCCCACGTGGATTCCATGCTGGTGGCCAACCAAATAAATGGGACGTACACGGCTGTGAACGACACAATGGCCCTGTACCTCGCCCAGGCAAAAACCCTTATGCGTGATTTTAGTGATTGTAAAGTCATACACGTCAAGCGCAGCGAAAACAAATATGCGGATGCGTTAAGCAAGCTTGCATCACTAGCCTTCACCCACTTGGGAAAGGACATCCGCATTGAACTCCTCGAAGCACCATCAGTCCCGCACAAGGAAATTTGTGTCATCCAAACCGGTACAGAAACGTGGATGACACCAATAATAAATTACCTTGCAGCAGGAACACTACCAGAGTCAAAAACACAGGCAAGAAAACTACGCTGTAAAGCACTGAATTATCAACTCGTCAATGACATCCTTTACAGACGTAACTTTCTTGGCCCACTCTTAAGATGCGTGGACAACCAAGATGCTGACTACCTCCTAAGGGAAGTACACGAAGGCATCTGTGGGGTACACGCAGGTCCCCGCGCTGTTGTAGCCAAGCTAAACAACGCGGGATACTTTTGGCCGGGGATGCATACGGATGCACTGGCATACATCAGAAAATGCAGGTCTTGCCAGCTTTACGCACCCAACACGCACCGCCCGAAGAATGAACTTGTTCCAGTCACTTCTTCATGGCCATTTCAGAAATGGGCCATCGATGTGACAGGCCCATTTCCTACAGCAGCAGGAAATGTTCAGTTCCTAGTGGTAGCCATCGACTACTTCACCAAGTGGATAGAAGCAAAACCTTTAGCCCAAACAACCGCGAAGCATATCAAAAAATTTATTTGGGAATTTATTATTTGTCGTTTTGGACTTCCACAGAATTTGGTGAGCGATAACGGCACCAACTTTGCTGACAAGAAGCTACAACAGTGGCTAAAAGAACTTCAAATCACCCACACCTTTACCTCAGTGGCACACCCGCAAGGTAATGGTGAGGTGGAAAGAGCAAACAAGAGAATCGTCGATGGCATAAAGAAAAGACTCTTGGAACACAGATCCGGCTGGGTGGACGAGCTTCCGCACGTCCTTTGGGCAAACAGAACGCTGAAGAAGGCCAGTACGGGAGAAACCCCATTCAGCCTCACTTATGGCACTGAAGCCATGGTCCCGGTCGAAATTGGTCTACCCTCGCCAAGGGTCTTGATTCAGCCAGAAGACAATGATGCGGAAAGACGGTTGGATCTTATGCTAACCGAGGAACGCAGAGACTTAGCCGCAGTGCGTGAAGAGAACTACAAACGACAAATGCAAAAGTACTACAACACGCGGGTAAAACTCTGCAACTTCAAGATAGGAGACTACATACTGCGTAACAACGAGGCTTCAAACCAAGAGCGCCCGGGAAAGCTGGCCCCGGTTTGGGAAGGGCCATACATTATCAAAGAAGTCCTGGGAAAGGGCGCATACCGGCTCGAAAGGCTCGATGGCACTCCCATCCCAAGAACATGGAATGGAGCTCAATTACGCAAATGTTATATGTAGATCAATTCCAAAACTTGTAAAGAAAAGGCGTAGAGCCACTTCTAATGGAAATGATTCTCCTTTCATAATGTGTTTACCTTTATCCTTATGAACTTCCCACTGGTACCGGTATTTACCGCATAAACGGGGAGAAGTAAGTCGTTACGTGTGTAAGGCGGCAAAACCCGCATAAACACAACGTTAAAAATAAGGGAAACCTACACGCAGGTATGATGTAAGTAAAGTTTAGCCATCCTTGTAAGTGCAAGTGACGGTCTTACCCGCACAATCACAAACAAGGAAGCAAAACTTCAACCTATCATCTACCACGTTCAAAGGTTATCCTAAAAAAAAAAAAAAAAAAAAAAAAAAAAGATAAGGAAAACCTACACGCAGGTCAGATATGGGTAAAGTTTAGCCATCCTACTAAGTGCAAGTGACGGTCATACCCGCACAATCACGAAGGAGGAAGCAAAACTTCACACCGATTACCTACCACGTTCAAAGGTTAACTTATCCTCAAAGATGAGGAAAACCTACACGCAGGTCAGATATGGGTAAAGTTTAGCCATCCTACCAAGTGCAAGTGACGGTCATACCCTCACAATCACGAAGGAGGAAGCAAAACTTCACACCTATCTACCACGTTCAAAGGTTAACTTATCCTAAACACTTGGAAAATTGCTAATTTAAACTAAAGAATGCAAGTCATATAAAGTTTATAAAGCAAGGAATCCAATGAATCAAGCGGTCTTAGCCGCACAAACATTTACATTTCATAAATATTCGTTACAATGGCTGGGTGACTACCCGCCTACAAGAAAGTAAATCTATACAAACTAAATCTATCCTAGTAACGGGAAGGGATCTTCAGGATCAGGCTTCAGGGCCACTTCCACTTGGACCAGCGCCGTCAGTAGAGCGTGGCTGTTCAAGGTAAGCCTTAAGGATAGGTAGCCCGTCATCAGCAGCAGCAATTTCATTCACCTTCTCCACCACCGGATGCGGGAAGGCGGCGTATTGATTTACTGCTTGGTCATATATGGCTTCGGTATCTACATTGTACAAAGGGAAGTTGGATGGCGGGACGCCTTTCTCAACAAACCCTAGACCAAGCAGGAAGCCGACCCGTTCCCCATCCTCGTGAGAAGCGTTGAGGGCTGCGCTCATTGCATCGTCGTAGGATGTCTCTGAAAAGACCCGATGCACAACCTACATAAGAAAATATACAAGTGTCAGCACCCTATCTACAAAGAAAAGCGTGAAGACATGAAAATAGACTTACCTGAGACAACGCTTCTCGAAGAAGCCATTCCTTGGCAACCAGAGCTTCTTTAAGGGCGGCTTGAGCTTGGGTGCAGGCGCGTTCGGCTTCGCTTTTGTTAAGGTTGGCAAGTAGCACTTCTTTGCGGCAGCCTCTTCGACGCCCTTAAGCTTCCGCTCGGTATGGTCAAGCACGCCCCTCTGGTCCAAGATCTCCTGGAGCTTCTTGGCATCTTCCATCGCCAAGGCATCATGAGCGCGTTGGAGAGCCTCTAATTTGGCCTTGAGCTCCTCGTTCTCCACGCGTAAAGGCTCAGCAACGGCTTCAGCCTTGGTGGCCCTCTCGGTCGCGTTCCTCGCAGTCTCCTTAGCTAGCCGAAGCTGTTCGTTAACAGCTTGGGCAGCCTTGGAGCGGGCCTCGAGTCGCGCTTGAACCTCAATCTCGAGGGCCTTGAAGGCCTTCTCCTTCTCCGCAGCAGCTGCGGACAGCTTTTGGTTCTCCTCCCGAAGAGCCCGCGCTTGGGATACTTCCTTGGCGCGAGCTGCTTTCAACTTGTCATTTTCACGACAAAGCAGCTCGACGCGCGGCTGCATCCGGGCTTGGAGAACTCGAAGCTCGTTGGTTAGCCTACCCTCCTGGTAGCTAGCCATGGCTTCCCCCAACGCACCATGGGGAGCAGCGTGGCGAGCCCATTCCACGCACTCCACAGGGGTACGAAGGGTTGTTCCTCGGCGTATGTTCCATCGCGGAACATACACTTCATTGGAATCCGAAACTGCAGAAAACAAAAAGCAGTTAGGAAAAGATGATAAAATATATAAGTGAAAAAGGGCCAAAGGAACCCTACGCACCTGTAGGGTCAATTGCAGGCCGATAGCCGCCGAACCCATCACCTGAACCCAATGGAAATCCATCCAAGAGGTCAGGCAGATGGGAAGGTGGCGGAAAGATGCGAGAAGCCCCACGCGTACCTGAGGGTCCGGCCGTCGTTGCCGGGGGCATGGTAGCAGCCGCCGTGGTCGCCGCCGCGGTCGCTGCCGCAGAATCCGCGGCAAAAGTAACCGCCGGCTCTGTGAAGGATGCTATAAAAATTGCACTCACAGCCGGCGGGTGACGTCATCTCGGCTGGAACAGTCGGCTCAGAATGAGCAACTGAACCAGCGGAAGCAGGGGCAGGCGCCTGGGTCGACGCCTCAGGTAGGCTGACCAAGCCTACCGTTATTGGCGGAGAGGTAGTACTCGGCCCCTCACCCTGGAATGCGCCAACATCCACACCTGCGTAAAGAAGAAAAGTGTTAAAAAGACTTGAAGATTAAACTACGAAGATAAAAGCTAAGAGTTGTACTTACGGGTTTTCTTGAGCTTGAACGTACGGACGGGCGGGGACGAACCCGATGGAGCCGGTCTCTTGATGCCGGTCACCGTCGTCGTCATTGGTTCTCCGGAGGTAACAGTCGTAGCCTCCGGAACAGTGGTCTTCTCACCACCGGGGTTCCCCGCCACCTCTTCACTATCTGACTCAGTGTCAGATAGAAGCACTGGATCGGCTGTGGAGGCCACCTTCTCCTTCCCCTTTCCGCCGGCACCTTTCCTCTTCCGCACCAGCGAAGGACCATCTGCGGATTCCTCAGAAGAAGAGATGTCATGAATTCTGGCAGCGGGTACAGCATTGAGGGATTGAGGGTAGAATATCGCCTTACCTGGCCGTTGGTGGCTCAGGATCTCGTGGCCCAGCGGATAGACCTCCACAAACCGATCCGCCGTTTGTTCCAGGATGGGCAACTCGCCCTCGTCTAGAGCACGAGTACCCATCCGCGCGGGACCGTCAGCTTCCCGCGGGTACAGGAGCGACTCCAAATTATTCCCCTCTGAAAGAAAAGAAACAGTTAGAAGACAAACTCGTATCAGTAAAAAAGACAAGACATACCATAAGGAATAGAGTTCAAACCGTATTCGAGAAGGATGGGAACCTGAGACGCCTCATTCCACACCCGGCTCATCCCCAACATCACCATCCCGGACTCCGCAAACCGGTAAACCGGAGATTGGACCAGGGAAATCTTTGAGAACCATTCCGCCTCCTGGTAGTTGGGGGCGTGAAGGCTCGGAATTGCTTGGCCATTTTTAAACTTCATGGCAAGGGGGACGGCGCGGGCGGATATGTAGAAGAACTCCTGCTTCCACGATCGGAGACTGCGCTCGGTCGCGCAAATCTTTAAACCCTTAATACGGGTTGTCAGGGTGTACCACCCTTGGATGCACCTCCAAGTATAGAAGGTCATCAGGCGGTCCACATGGGGCTCGATGCCCAAAATCCGGCACACCCACTCGAAGTGGCGAATCTTGGCGACCGCCATAGGGTGCAGCTCGGTCAAATGAACACCGTGCCTCTCAAGGACACGGTAAACAAACTTTGTCAATGGGAACCTAAGATTCCCATAGACAAAAAATGCTGCATAAACCCCGATCTTGCCTCTGGGAGCATCGTACACGGTCTGATGGGGTTCAGAAAACTCAGGCTCGAGAGGATCGAGCATGAACTTCCTAACAACATACCGGTACTGATCGCCGGGCAGAGCACACTGGCACTCGCCAGCAGTACTCCTGTCATCGGTGGTAGACTCGAGATCATGTGAAGACATCTTGCAGAAAGAGCGATTTCGGGAAAATGCTTGCCTGAAAAGGGGAGTATTTGCCGGAAATCGCTAAGAAGAAGAAGAGAAGGGTGAAGGTGTGAATTACAAAGGACCCTCTCCCCCTTTATATACTAATCGCAATTAATGCGGTGAATTTAATGCGGAGGAGAGAGAAATCGAGGGTGCAATGAAACTATGACGCGTGGCAAAAAGCAACCTGGCAACAGCTGTCAAAAGGACGCGTGCCAGTAATTTCGCGGCCACGCGCCCGAAAAATCGCGCCCACGCGCCTGAAAAAGCGTCTGGAATGACCATGTACTGTCACGTCACCATAACTTCCTGCACGTCCTGACACAGTCAGAAGAAACCGTCGCACGACGTTTCAGATGTTTGGACTGTCCTTATCCTTACCAACCTTTCGAATTTCAAAATTCAAAATTCAAAAAGATTCAAAAGTAAGCGGGAAAATACCCCTTACCTTGGCAACCAAGTAACCATAAGACGGATGCGGGTACAGTGTTAAGGCAAAACCCTTCACATACCTAGCACCCGCAGGGAATTGAAGCCAAGAATACCCCGGCAACAAAGTAACTATAAGACGGGTGCGGGTACAGTGTTAAGGCAAAACCCTTCACATACCTAGCACCCGCAGGGAATTGACGCCAGGGGTACCTTGAAAGTAAAGTAACCGTAAGACGAGCGCGGGTACAGTGTTAAGGCAAAACCCTTCACATACCTAGCGCTCCGCAGGGAATTGAAACCAAGAAGGATCTTCTGGGCAATGCTTGCGGAAACGGAAATAACATCCCCGCATAGCGGGAACGTCGAGAACTACATTGTTTGAGGCTCCAGGATGGAATTGGTGGTTTAAACATAATTGATCACTATGTTCAAAACCACTAAAACCTCAAGGAGAATCCACACAAGTGAGACTCAACGCTCCTGACTTGCGAGATGGTTACATACCTACCCGCATCATACCCAAAGATCAAGCAAAAAAATCGGGAATTTTTGCAAGTGACATTAGGAAACCCGCGGGAAGAATCCCCACGGAGAACCTTAAAACTAAAAACCCTTTTCAAAACCCCTTGCTTAAAGTTCAAAAGTTCACCTCACTTCATTAAACATTCATGAGAAGAACATTGGACTGGGGGGACTTGAAGAGGTAGGTCCCAGCAGAGACCAGTTGGTCCCGCAAGACTCACCTTGAACAGGGACGTCTGCGCAAAGGCCATCTGCTCCCGCAGGACCCACCATGCTCATAGAATCTTACGCGCAGTACGCAAGCTGTACACGCAGGGAAAGCCTCCCAATGGTGAAGTACCCCGCCTGTTCCCGCAGTTGCGGATACAAGCCATCAGGGAAGGCTACCCGCAGACAGCAGGGCTACACGCACAAGGCAATAGCTACTTCAGTAGTCACATGAAGGAATGAGCAAGGCGGGAACAATCCCGCCAAAATGAGCCAGTCCGTATGATTCTGAAAGATCTTTTGTACTATACCTACCAAGGTATGGGTAGGACAGACGATCTGACCAGAACAACCCATGAGCCAATCACAGGGTGACAGCTCACCGACAACAGTACGAGGAGGAGCACCCTCTAGTACTGTTTGTCACTATTAGCCGCTGCCTACTCACCAACTCTTACTGAGGGGCGTGCGTAGCCTACAGTTGGTAGAATAGTGTTACTGTTGGCCGTAACCTACTCACCAACCAGCATGGCCTGCGTATAATCCACAGTAGGTGGGACGTGCATAATCTACAGTTGGTGGAATAGTGCAGCCGACTTTGTTACTGTTGGCCGTAACCTATCCACCAACTAGTATGGCTTGTGTATAATCCACTGTTAGTAGAACAGGAATACTATTCAGCTGGCTGTACCTTCTAGGAAACCTACCTTCGGCTATAAATACTCCAACATCTTGGAATGGTAAGATCATCTGCTATCCTGTTATCTAGCAATCTCTTAATATACACTTATATTCAGAGCAATCTAGTCTGATTCTCACGCCGGAGGGTGGTCACAAGGAGGAACCCCCCCCCCTTCTCAGTGACGAGCTTACGGTGTTTGTTTTGCAGGTCCCCTGAAGAACAACTGTCTCTGTTGGACCTCATTCTCGTGGGAAACATTACTTAACCCCCAGATTATCTATAATCTGTTCCGGGTCACTTAGTGTTTCTTCAGTGATCGTCAAATGACTTGGCAATCGGTCATTAACTCATTGCATAGTCAAATCACTTGCTAAGCAGTTTGCAACGGGATCTCGAAAATCAAACTAATCGTCAATCACCTATTAGTTTGATTTCTTTGAAACTCTACAAAGACACGAGATCTTGATGAGTTGACAGTAAAAACAAACTAACCGTCAAATGATTTTGCGATCAGTACAATCATATACTGAGCTTCTGCTAAGACTATAAACAAACCTACATGAGACCAAAGTGGCCGCCAAAGACAACTGTCATATACGTGTCATCATGTTTCCAAGGATTTTTCCTGTTTTAAGTAGTGGGGTAACCACTTATTAATAAATAATACAATACAATTTTATAATGTCTAAATTAATTTACCGAACTATTCAACGATAACAACATTACATAACATCTTGTGATTTTATTTTATATAAGTACAAAGATCATGAACACCATTGTTACAATCCCATTATCCCCAAATCCCATGTCATCCATCATGACTCAAGTAACCCTCTCTGTTCTCTTTTTGGTCGAAAAGGTTCCTTAATTTTTGTCGTCTAAGGTTTCGTTTTCGATCCTCTGTTTTTCATTTTCAATCCTCTGTTTTCATCTTCAATCTTCTTAGTGTTTCACAATAACAGTTCAATTTCATCACAATTTGATACAAACCCTCTTAATTCTCATAGTTTCCTGTATTTCAACTTCCAATTTCCTTAAATCTCATAAAAAAAAAATCACAAATCCTCTGTTTTAAGCTCTGTTTTAGTTGACCTGACCATGGCGGCCGCTTTTCCAACACCGCCTATGAAGAAACCGATGACGGCTTATCAGCCGCGTAGGGGCAGAATCAAAGCTCAGATTTTTGGAGGGATTGCCGAAGCTATAGCTTCGGCAGCCTCGAGAGCTCGTCATTTATTCGGCTTCATCAAGAAAAATGACCATTCTGCCTCTACAACACCACCACCATCACCTGGAGTTATAGTGGATGGTGGTGGTGGTGGTCAAGATGAAAAGGGTCTTGTTGACTTCATAATACTTGAGAAGAATCCTTAGTTTTACAAAGGGTGAACTCAAGAGTGTGTATTATAATGTATCATATCTATGTATCATGAATGAATGTGTGCATTTGTTGTTTTGAGTGCGAATGTATGTGTGATCTGTTTTGTCTCTTCAAGTTTTTTAGAAGAGATTGGATGTGATTTAAGGTTGATTGTTCTTGTACTTTTGGTTTGCATGTTGTACTTTGTTTTGTGTTTCCATGAATAAAACATGTGGTAAAAAAATTGATGTTTGTGTGAAGACAATTGTTGTGGTTTTGATAAGGTTGATTCTTATGCTTTTTATTTGTCTTTTTTCATTATTGCTACAATGAGTTTTTGAACTTAAGATGTTAATTTTCTAGTATCATATGAATTAGGTGCTGTTTGTTTTTTAAGACAAAAACTGTCTGCAATCTTATTTCATCTGATTTCATGTCTGCAACTGAAGATGTGGTCTGAAGGTCTGCAATATGAAAATATAATACTGATTGTTTTATAAATTAAGTATCGTCTGCATAAACTGAAAATTAGTTATCTATCATATATATCACAGTAGATAGAAGTCATTTAACGTCTGTAGACTAGTAAAATAGTTGGCGGTGGGCGGTGGTGGTGGCGGACGGTGGGTGGTGGTAGTGGTGGCGGCGCACGATGGGTGGTGGTGGTGTTGGACATTGGATGTTGGTAGAATGTTAAGAAGTGTAAAGATGTGTGAAGAAGTTAAACAATAACTTCTTTTTTAAAACCATAAAAGCAGTTTGCAGATCTTATTTAAAAGAAAAAACAAACAGTCTTCAGAAGCTTATGTCTGCGCGCCCGCAGACATAAGCCTCCTGCAGATGTTTTAAGCAAAAACAAACACCACCTTAATGTATGTTAATTGTTTACCTCAAGATTGATTGATTAGTCATCATAATTTGAAGCGGGTTTAGAGGATCAATTTTATGAGGTTTTTACTATTGATTATTATATGTATTACCTAAACAATACATAACATAAAAAACGAGTAATGAATTCGATATTTAATTAAAAAGTATTTATAAAGTGCTTTTAAAGAACCATATGCTACTAGAAAATTAATACTATACTTGCGTAAAGTGTTAGGTTTTCGACATGGTATTTTATTAAACCATAGGTAAGAGAAAACGAAGAAACGATGGCATCTCATTTGGAGTCTACGACGACTTTATTTGTGTAATGGTGATTAACTTATATTTTTCATCAATATTATTTTCTCACATTCTAAAATGTATATAAAAAAAATGCGTCTTCTAGTGTCACATGACACCATTGTTACTACTTTGGCCCAACCATGAATGGGCGTAAAGATCATGTAGCAAATTTGCTTCTATTTACCTATATATATGTGTATGCGCGCGTGCGTGCGTGTGTGTATTTAGTTATTGCTTGTAATCATCAATATCTATCTTGATACGCATTAAGCACGGTTGTAATATGAATGCACTTGTTAGCAACAATAATAACACCAAAAATTATCAAATTTGTCTGAAGTTTCACCGGCAATTTATTTCACTAGCAAATAAGCAAGAACTTAATCAACACAAGGCTTCCTATGTATGAGTTAGGTTTTTCATCTATATAACAACGAACAAAAAATGTTCATCATATCTTGATTAGAACTCAGAAGGCGTTGAGCTCTGAGTTTCAAACTCATTACATGCATCATAATTCTTCTAAGCTTTAGAACGGTTTATGTGCATTATTATGTAGCCTTAAAAACTTTTTTGGTAAACAAAACTTCATTGAAGTACCTACCAAATATTTCAAAATTTTCCATATTTGGTGGAAAGCCGTTTTCAAATTATTCTAACATAATCAACTGCAGGAAAGTAACAAAATTTGACATTGTTTCTAATTTTTTAATACTAAAATGTGCTATCTTAGCAATTGCTTATGAAATTTCCAGGTAAACTCCGATGTACCATTCTATACGAAATCATTATTAATCAATCAACCTGGTTTTGTCTTTATTTAATCCAAAATTGTATGAAGTTTTTCATAAAGTAAACCCGGATATAATTTTTTTTTCACACTCATTTACATTTAACATTAGTTTTGAACAAGACTTAGAACCTTTAACAACTTTGAAATAACATTTAATTTATTTATGGTTTTAAATGTACTTAGATCTCTCTACAAATTGAACAAGAGAAGTCTTTTTTTTTTGGAATGTTGTTTCATACTTTACGTTAAATCTTTAGGTCCACCAATCATCAATATATGAGTTCGAACCTTGAGACAGAATGCTAACGGTTCATTATTAGTTTGATGTTTCAGATATTCGAACCCAAGATCTCCCCTTAAGAAAATCCTTAGACCATCAGAGCTTGATGGTGAATAAGAGAAGTCTTGAGCTATAGAATACAAAGAGAAGTCAAGTCAATAGATCATTTGTAGTGGAGACAAGGAGGCATGCGGGTCGGTGGTAGGTATCAGATCAAGTTCATTCACTACATAATTATAGTTTTGTATAAATAATTGAAATAATTAGAGGAAAAGGGAAACACTGCCTTTATGTTCGCAATAGAGTTGAACCCTAGTCACTTGTTGCTTGGATAGGGACACCTTCATCGAACACGCTAACAACACTAGGCTAAATGCTCTATAAGTAATTACTATAGTCTACCCTTTAATATATTATCGCTAAATTTATCATAAAAGGAGAAAAAAAGGAAATCCAAACTTATTAAACTAAAGGTACCTAAATAATAATTTGGTAATATTGATATGTTGTGAAGTTTCTCTAAATTGTTAACATCACCATACTCGTAATTGAACCGGTTGTTTTACATGTTCACGGGTAAGACTTGTTTCGAAAATATCGGATGCATTCGTAAATAATTAAAAAATAACACATATACTGATATACTAATTTAAAAAAATATAAGAAACTATTCTAATTTTCAGTATGAATTTGTAATGTTAACAAACTAAGCAGCATGAAATAAACAAATTATAAAGTAGTAAATGAGATTTTGTAAAGAAAAAGACGAGGTATAAATAAATAAGATCCAGAAAGCCGGTCCAAGCCCTGATCCAGTTCACTAGTTCAACCATCTTGACCTATAATTGGCCGATCCAGATGAAGACAACTCTATAGTACTTAACTAGATCCGTTATATAGCCAATTTTTTTACCAGACAAGTCAGTATTGCCCTCTTATAATCAAAAAAGTTAAAAACAATGGTAGGGCGTCAAAGTACCAAGTAATGGTCATATATATAGAAATCCTCCCAAATTAATCATTATATATGTTTAATAAAAAAATTGAAGAAGGGTAAAAAGGAGATGGCTTTTTAAATAATACAAAAGAAAGACTGTGCCCTTCTTCAGAGCAGGTTTATAGTTTTGTCTCGTATGTATAGGCAGGTGGCATTTACTAAGCCTGTAAACGAACCGAACGTTCAGTGAACTATCGTGAACCGTTCGACGGGAAGTTAGGTTATGTTCGTTTATTTAATAAACGAACGAACATAAACACAAAATATGTGTTCGTTTAATTAAACGAACGAACATGAACACATGTTCCGTTCGTTCATTTATGTTCGTTTATGTCCATTTATTTATGTTCATTTATGTATTAATGTTAATAGAAAAATAATTAAATATTATCTGGATAAGTCATCTGATTAAAGATTTTATATTTGTTAATTTGTGTTCATTTAAGTGTTTTCACTTAAATTCGTTTATATTTTGTGTTCATTTACGTTTGTTCATATGTGACATTCGTCAATTTCAGGTCTTGTTTGTATTCGTTTTTGTATTTGTTTATTATGTAAACCGACCCGATTTGTAAACCGAAGCTTATGTTATAATCAAAATGATGGATTTATGTTATAATATTGTTTCACACTTGTTGGGTCTTGAAAACATCCAACCTTTATTTTTATTTATTTATTTATTTTATTATTATTTTTTTGTTGTTTTGTGTTTATGTCTTGATCCATTTTGCATGAAAACTCTTGTGTCTCACACCTGTATTTAACCACCAATATTACCCTATATGTACACCACCTTTCCTCTTCATTTTCCATTGCTACAACTCCAAAAAAAAAAACTCTCTCAAACATCAAAAATTCAAGATTATCTTCTTAAGTGTTCTTGAAGGTTTTTAGTCTTTCATCTTAATTAGTTTATGTAGCCTTATTAATACTTGTTTATGGTTGTGCAACATATATATATAATATACACCCCTTGTTTACCTTTGGTAGTTACTTCTCCGATTCCGGTCGGTGAGGTTTCGGACCTCATAAGGCAAGGCTTCATGAAGGACTTTGTGTCCTTGATATATATACATCTATATAACTTGTTCATACATATTAATCTTGCTTATTTTAGTTCGTTGGTCATGTTTACAAGTTCCATGGTTATGGGTTTTTAAGAGTCTGTGCTTCGGTTTAACCGTAAATAGCTCTAAACCGTAAACCGAACTTTATTACTAGTTTTGTTAAATAATTGTTTAAACATACTTATTGTTAGATCTAAGTTTCTAAAATCATTTTTACAAATTCTATGGTTATGGGTTTGTAGAATCTTACCTCGGTCTTAACCCGAAACACGATCCGAACCGAAAACCGAACTTTTGTTTAAAGACTTTATTGTTAACTTTTGGTTGTAAAACTTAAAGTATTTTTTTTACTTGTACATTATTATACAAATTCTTTAGTGTTTGGACATGTGGAAACCAAACCGATTCTTACTCGCTTAAGACACACAAGTGTGTGTTTTTTTAGCCATCAAGACTTGTATATTTCTTTAAAAATAGTTACAAATTGATTTTTAAATATTTTCTTAAGTATTTGGAAATGTTGGATCCAACTTGATCTCATAACAAAGTTTGGACCGACAAAACCGAACACTCGCTTAACGTGCGTTGTTAGTTCTAAAACAATGGAACTACATACTTGGTTAAGTCTTATTAAATTTTTTTGAGTTATCTCATAACATTCAATATTTTGGAAAGTTGACTTTGGGTTTGACCAATTATCAAGACCCGAACCGACAACCCGAACACTCGATAAAAAAAACCGTTTTAGTATCTTTATTCCAAAGGGATTTGCATTCTTGCATTTTACCCACCTTATTACTTAACATAGGTTGAGTAAATATTAAGGTTAGATACTTTAACCCGGTTTCGAGCAAACTTACATTTTTAAAGGGTTATTATTATAAATTATTAAATAGTTACATTTTAAACCTTGAACTTTAATTATTTACATTTCTCAACATTTATTTTGTTTAAAGACCTTTAAGACAACCTTTATAAATTCAAGACTTCTTTTTTTTTAAGCATTGTGTGTTAAACTCGTCATTCCGACAAATCTCCAAATTATCATCTTTCAAGTTTACTACCTGAAGGTGAGTACTTCATACCCCATTTTCCATCTTTTATTTTGGGGGTGACATTTCATACTTATTCAACAAAATGCTTTATATTTGAATCTTAAACCACAAACGTAGTTGTATACTTTACCTAAATAATTGCTCGATTTGGTGTTCTATACTTATATGCCTATGTGTTTATCGCTTTTGGTTGGTGGAACTATAAAATCCTAGACTATTTGGCATCCCCTTATAGCAAGGTGTCGTTAACGTAATGCAATTAACGATAACTATAAAATCCTAGACTATTTGGCATCCCCTTATAGCTAGGTGTCGCTAATGTGTTTAGCGATATCTATTTATCCAAATTATCACTTTTATTTATCGTTTCGTATGCAAGTTTTGTGGCTATCTTTATTATATACTAATATGATTAAACTTATGAATTACTAACCAACCTTTGTGTTGACAAACTTTATTTTATGAAATGTTGCAGGTTTGCATCTTGGTTGATTTATGATTGTGAAGAAAACGACATCAAAGACCTTAGGATATTAGTAAAAATTAACAATATCAAATTTGCCATATTTTGTGATATCTTGTTTATGGTTATTTTATGGATAATTGTTATGTGACATTTTCGATGTTGTGAAATGAAATGAGTTTATTAAATACTGTCACTTTAATTAGTGTCATGTGCTTATGGACAATCGTTACACCTCGGCATTGTCACACCCCGACCAATGAAGGCGGAAACGTCGAGGCGCGACATTATTGCTCATTGCACAATGACACTATAAAGTTACAATATTTAAACAACTCATTTAAATCCATATCATCATAAATAACACAACAATTGTTCATACAAAATGCCAAATAGATAGATAAACAAATAACTTGTTCTTTTATTTTCTAATATCCTAAAGCCAAGATAATAAGTTTCTTCAAGTAATCCAATCAAGCTAACATCAAACCTGTAACATTGCATAAAATAGAGTTTGTCAACACGAAGGTTGGTGAGCAATTTTCATAGTTTTGGACAATAAGTATATAGTATGAAATCCACAACTAGTATATGAAAACAATAAATAATAGCAACAATTTAGATAATAAAACCGTCAATAAGAATACATTGACGACAATAATGAAATCGTCAATAAGAATACATTGACGACACCTTTCTATATTGGGATACCATATATACTCGGAATTAACGTATGATCATACTTTGATGAGGCTACCTGCTTTAGCATTCAAGAGGCTACCCGCCTTAGCATTCAAGAATTTGCACATAATCATGTAAAGCATATAACACCAAATCGAGCATTTATTTAAGTAAACATATACAATAAGTGTTGTGGTTTAAGACTCAAGTATAAATCATTTGAATTTGAATAAGTATGCAATGCCACCCCCAAAACGAAAGATGAAAAACGGGGGATGAAAAAGTACTCACATTAACAAGTAACTTGAAAGATAGTGTCGTGAATAATCGGAGAGATCGGTTTAACGAGCAAGACCTATATTAAACGGGTCTTGTGTTAGTAGGTAGTCTTGGAAGGGTTTAAAATAAAATACATGACAAATAAAGTAAATAAATAAAGTTTAGGATTTAAAATGGAAATATTTGAGAAATTAAAGAAACGAGTTTTGTAAAATAAGTTTACTTGAAACCGGGTCTCGGTATTCTATTCATTAGTTTTTTTTCTTTTTTTACTCAACCCATGTTAAGTAATAATGTGGGTTAAAATGCGATATTGCAAAACCCTTGGTTATAAGAATACTAAAACGAGGATGGTTACCACATACCCAATTACCATGGAACTTGTAAAATAACTTATAAATAATAATACTCAAGTTTTACATTCAAAAAGTTAACAATAATGCTTTTAAATAAAAGTTCAGTTTTTGGTTCGGTTCTCAACTCGAGATGAAACCGAGGCTAGTCACCACATACCCAATACCATGGAACTTGACAAATATGAACAATAAAATAAAATATGTAGAAGTTAAGCAAGTATAACAAGTTATATGATTAGATTTGTTAAATATATAAACAAGGACTACAAAGTCCTCCATGTAACCTTGCCTTACTAGCCCGACATTTCAACCCGAGACCGGAGAAATGAAAGACCGAAGGTAAACAAGGAGTGTATATTATATATATGTTGTAACATCAAGCTTTAAGTATTGAGAAGTTAGTTAAAATGAAAGATTAGCTTATGAAGAACAACCTTAGAATTCAAGAATTTGAGAGAGAAATGAAGAAATGAGCAAGCACAAATGAAGAAGATGGGTGTGTATATATAGGGTAAGTTGAATGGGTCTTTCATAAAGGGTGTTTCATGAAAATGGGTTGGTTATAGACCCAAGAAAGCACAAACTATAAATGGGTCCTTCAAGTCTCAATTTTGGTAGTTTTAGTCCCTGGAGTTCGTTTTGTGCGTTTTCTGGGAATTTTAAGAACCGAAAAGGGTGTTTTTTTTATCCAACAACTATAAAACAAATATTTAACATACAATTCATCATTTTGATAATATCGAAAGGTTCAAGATACAAAACGGGTCGGGTTTACATTAAGAATACAAGTATAAAATAACCCAAAATTGACAATGTCACAGGCATGTTCCGCCGCTTTTGGTCGAGGTGTGACATCATACATGTTCGTTTATCTTTATTCAGTTATGTTAGTTTAGATTTTAAACAAACGAACACAAATGTCCATTTTTAAATAAATGAACATGAACATAAATATTTGTTCGATTACGTGTTCGTGTTCTTTTTAAGTTAAATGAACGAACAGAACATGCCTTTGTTCGTGTTCATTCGATTCGTTTACAGGCTTTCATTATTCACATTGATGAATACATCGGTCTCAATCTCTAGGCTCTGCCGATTTTATTTGTGTTCGTTTGTGTTCATGAACCATTCGTGAACACATTAATTTCCTTAATGAACGAACACGAATATAAAATCTCGTTCGGTAAGTGTTCGTGAACACATTATTTACTTAACGAACGAACATGAACAATGCATTGTTCGTGTTCGTTCGGTTCGTTTACAGCCCTAGCATTGACCGGCCAATCATCTACTTGTATTTTTTATTTTATGTTATCGACTTCATATATTTTATGACCATTTGTGTACTTTAATATGGAAATATTGGCCACAATACTTGCTATAGACCAAATTTACTAATCATATTGTTTGGATTTTAGTAACCTCGCAAGGATCATTGTTGTTTTGAAGGACTTGCAAATTTTGTTTGTTTAATGCATGTTTCTCTTTCACTAGCAACTTGAGTGGATTCTTTAATAGATTCACACAGTGAGGATTATGAACTCCCTATTCTTAGTTTGTAAATCAGATCATACCGATTAAGACATTCAAAAATGGCTTTTTGTTTGCTTGTCATGTCAAAGTGTGACTCCATGTCGTGAATAATTTTACCAAAAAGAGCGCTCGCCAATGCATGCTGGGCTTTAGAGGGGGTGGTCTCTTTGTTAGTGAAACTGCTAAAAGCGATGCTTGGAATCATATCACGAAGACAAGCCAGAGCACAAGAATAATCAGAATCCTCCCACATATACCACTGTCTCGCAAAATGTGATCCTGAAGCACCCATGATTGGGCTCTCGCGGCCACAAACGCATTGGAGGAAGCATCTACTCCGAATACATCCCTAAACCCCCATTCTTAATGGGTAAGGAAGCAAGTCGCCATTGGAGGTCTCCAAAGAAAGGACCTCCACAAACTACAATGCCCTCGATCGCCTCACGCAATCACTTGTCAGAAGCAAGTCGCCATTGGAGGCCTCCAAAGAATGGACCTCCACAAACTACAATGCCCTCGATCGCTTCACGCAATCTCTTGTCAAAAAACACCGCTGCCTCCATCATATGTATAGGTTGGCATGTTCTTAAACCGAAGAAAAGTTTAGCAATACCCATACATGATCGAAGCAAAAGCAACTCACTCTGCGGGTCACCAAGTTTTGGGAAGAAGACACATCAAATCAACAGCATTAGTAGCTCTCTTCTTACCATCACAACAGCATTAATAAACCCGATGTCTTTACTAATAACTCCCCCAAGAAGCTTCACCCCTAATAATGGTCTCCCGACGTCAGCAGGGAATAAACCGTCACGAGACTTCGTACCATCACAAGAAGGCCAAAAGAGCTCAGTTTTCTTAATATTCAGTTCAAGACCCAAAGTTGGACCCGTCACCTTAATGATATCCAACACTTTAGTCACCTCCATTGAATCTCCAATTGCTGTCCCATCATCAAGATACTAAGCATGAAGAAGAACCTTGCAATTGTCTCGAATCTGATGCACAAGGGGGGGGGGGGCGTGTAAAATAAGGGAAAAAAGAAGTGGTCCCAACGGGTCTCCTTGTTGAACCCCCATGGTGGACCAAATATGATCATCCCCAAGATATAGTCTTGATGGCTGTCCATATAAAAATTCCACCCATAAGAAAATAGAAGGACATCTAATCCTTACATCATAAAGTGAAGCTGATCTATCCACCATATTAGATCCATTAGAAAAATCAACCGTAAAATACATATATTGAGCAAAAGTAAAGAAGATAAACTAATGGCCTGAATATTTATACTGAATTCAGTTAACCCATATAAAGCCATATATGCATGGTTTGAATTCGAGTTCAACATTAAACTTGTTACATGTCTAACAATTTTACCAACCATCCCTAGAACCTGTTTTGCGATGTTTGACAAATTCAGGTATAATTCTTTTCTTTTTTAATATTTTATGTTAACAAATAAAGATAATCATCTTGCTAGAATAAGTATACGGTGTTACAAGAAACATAGAAATGAAGTCACCCCCAAATATATTTAGTTTTATTTATATGTAACTAAATATTACACTCGAATTTAAGCTATGATTAATGCTCGAAAGTTATCCTTTTGAAAACCGGCCCATTTGAGCCGTCAAAAAATATTTCCACTCTCCACTTATCTTGCAATAATCAAATATTTTAATACATAAACTGAAGCAAAGAAAAGTCTTAGAGGATATGAAAATAAATGTTTATTTAAAAAAATCTTTTGTACAAATGCATTTAGGATTTTATAAGACTATGAAGCGTAAAACTGAATACTTTGATGCGTGAATAATGCCACATGCGTTGTATGTATTTCTGTATACGTAAACGTTTATTAGATGTCAATATACACATTGCTGCAGCAACTTGAACTTATAATTACTTTTCAAACTTATACTGTATAAGAAATAATTAAGTTTATTAATGTTACACAAGATGTTATCTTAGAATTTTAATTTTAAACAATAGATAGTATTATTCTAGAAGACTACTATTTTAATTCACAACGCTAGTAAAGAATTATAATATATTGATTTATTACATCATGTTAATCATCATCAAGAAAATTTTGCATTCAACTCACGTATAAGAAACTTCTTGGTACATGAACGATTATGTTTTCTCAACGACGATGTTGATGTCACGTGCAAGTTGTCTTTTTAAAGCGTTTTATTACATGTTATAATAATAATAATAATAAGTTTCTAGATAATGCCGTCTATTACTTATTATTTTTAATTACTTTTTATAAATATATACTAAGTTGTTTAATGTTTATTAGTTTTGATAGTTCGTTTAATTTACCCATGTGTTCTTCTTTTTTGAACGACAGAAAATATATATACAAGTTCCAACCATATTTAGCCGGAACCATAAAGTAATAGTTACATCATAAAAAGAAGGGTTTTAAGCATTTGACCCTACCAAAATTCACTTTTGGATGCAATAATTCACCATTCTGATCCCGTGAGATTGAAGATAACATTTTTCCGGAGCCGAAAAACAATAGATCGACGTAGCAATCTTACATTCTCCAAAGTTTGATGTAGAGAGAAGATGATCCAAAAACACACGTCAGACCATAATAAGTTTGCAAAAACTATAACTCCTTAAATAGCTTTAAATTTTTATTTACATAAAGTTAAGGATAAGAGTCTTATACATGTTTGTAAAAAAATGATCTAAATGTTATAAAAATTAAATTGGTCAGAGGTTTTATAAAAGTTAATAAAAATTATCTGACTTCTATGTTTATGAAAAATCTAAAGAGATAAAGCCGGGAAAATTCCCAAAATAGCCCAATTAAATTAGAGATTCCATTTTTAGCCCCTTTAAGTAAAAGTTTTCAGAAATGTCCGCTGCAATCACGTCTTTTATGACATGTTAGGCCTTAATGCGTCTTTCACGACCTGTTAACCTCTAACATGTGTCTTTCACGGCATGTTAGCCTCTAACGTGTCTTTCACGGCATGTTAGCTTCTAACGTGTCTTTCACGACATGTTAGCCCTATTAATTGTTTTTTATATATTACATTATTATAATTAATTTAATACATATTTGCCATTTCTTTAATAACTTGTAATGCATGAAGTTTTATAAAGTTTCAAATATACCGTTGAAACTTACTTATTTTTATCTACGTATTGGCATAAATTTTATTTAAAACAAGACTGGTCAAATTTATTAAACATTTATTGAACATTTTAGTATCAGTTTGACACTTGGTTTTGAGTAAATTTATGACAACATGTAGATAAACACGTCTCAACGACATATTTAAAATTATATATAAATTTATATATTACAAGTTATAAAAGAAATGACAAATATGTATTAAATTAATTATAATAATGTAATACTAAAAAAACAATTAATAGAGCTAACATGTCGTAAAAGACACGTTAGAGGCTGACATGCCGTGAAAGACGCATTGGAGGTTGACAGGTCGTGAAAGATACGTTAAGGCCTAACACGTTGTCAAAGACGTGTTTGTACGGGACATTTATGAAAACTTTTATTTAAATGACTAAAAATGGAATCTCTAAAATTGGGTCATTTTGGGAATTTTCCCACTAATAACAGTCAAGTTTTTGTAAATCTTTTAAGTTAAATTGATATGCATATCTTATTGCTTGGGTAACTCTAGAGAGGATGCTACTTTTATAAATGATTCTCATCCGTTTAAAGATTTATCTAAAGTGAAAATAAGATACCTGATAAAATTCATAAAAATATGATAAAAAGTAAACAAGCGCTACGTTAGATATGAGATAGGTTGATTTTGTGTAGTTAAAATGATTATTTGGTCACATCATTATAAGTATGTAACTTGCATATTTAACTTGGGAAAGAAATCTGACTTAAAAAGCCTTCTAGACTCTTATTTGCACACATATGACATCTGACGCTTCCATGAACATAGCTAGCATTTATTCCACTTCAGATGTGAACCTATATTCAACTAGAAAAGCTAAGATCTCACATTAACATATGTCACTTAGAGCTAGGATTATAAATGCCTTCGCTCGTAAGCTACTTGAATATATCGGCTTATTGAAAACACAAATTAACCCAAGTTTAAAAGACCTCAAACCTGAGTCCGAATCTTTATTGAGGCTCATTTAATAACGAGCTCGAGCTGGCTCATAAGCCTAAACGAGCTTTAACGTATAAAATAATGATAAATATTATTAAGTAAATATATTATATTATGCGTAAAAATTATAATTATAAATATATATGTAATCAACTATAAAAATATATTAATAAATAGTTAAAAATAAACGAGCTGAGCTCGAGTTTGAAAACTCACTCATGATCCGAGCTCGAACTTTAGAGATAAAGCTCTAAACAAACCGAGCTTGAGCCCTCTTAAGTTATAACGTGCCAAGCTCAAGCTCTCGTTTACAAGCATCCACAACGATGATCTTTACAAACTGTCAACTTTGTTGCCATGATCATTACATATTTCTCCATCAACACTATAAAATTTTAATCCCGATTAAAAATTAAAATAATACAATACAAATAATAAATGCATGTGATGTGATGCCTCATTGTCCGTTGTAGGTTTGTAAATACAGACCTCAAATACAAACTTTGTTCCTACAATTATTGCCATCAGCTTATGCGTGGTTTGAAAATCCCAGACGTGGCCAACTCGACCACATTGTGGATGCTCTTAGAATGTTTCTAGCATTGACAAAGTTGTGTCTTAAAACAAACAAATCACCCTAAAATTATATATATCGTACATATTTAATATAGAGTAACGTATAAATAGAAAACTATCAAAACCACATTATGTATTTGTATATAACTGTATTTATGTCTTCTTGTAGTTTGTCACTTTGTTGATTTAATAAGAAAGTGAATATGATGCTTGTATAACCGGCCCAGCCTCAAACTAACCAAGAACATTCTCCAAGGCCCAGGATCATCAATCCGGCCCGGCCCCAATTAAACTTTCATTTACCCTTATCAACAACAATCAATAAACTTGGTTATAAAAAAACGAGCCCAAAATACAGTGTTCAAACAGCAAATCTTTATCTTATCTTACACATTTATATAAGCAAATACATGATATTTCATAAATTATACCTTTTTATCAATAAATTATTATATTAACTTGATAAACCACATGATTTTATATACATGTGTTTAACTAGTCATTTCTTTGGTTCAATCCATAAATTTTGCCAGGACATCGAATATTCTTCATTTACAGTACAAAACTGGTAATTTTATTAGGACATCCATTATGGGAGAAATTAAAGGGGCAAATGCGACGACACATAATCGATGCAGTGGAAATTGAGTTTTCACCCTTCACTCTCACTAAAGGGTGTTATGTTGTTATGGGAGGAGTGAGTGATAGGGGCCAAATAATAGGTGGAATGAGTTAAAGATGTGTTAGCTGTTTACTAATTAGTTAAAATTTATAAAGCCCATGATGGTCTTATGGTGATGCTGTTATGGCCGGTGTTGGTGCAGTTACTTGCGGATGTGAAAGTCTAGTGGGCTTTGATGCACGATCTTACTCTTTAATTTCAGAATGCCGATTATGAAACATGAGGCCCTCTTGTACGTGAAATATGGTTATCATAGTTAGTTGATTGTTAAACCCCCGTCATTTATAATTTTATATACATATTATTTGTAAAGGTTACCTAAAAGTCACAATATCGCCTAAAAAAGTTCAAGACTGGAACGGAAAGTACAACAAAAAGAAAAGAAAACAAATAATTATTTAAGCCCATAAAATTATCTTTCTCCAGTATATACCACACAAAGTTAGCATTTACAAAATCCAATATATATCGCATCGTGATTAAACTGCGACTCGCCTTGATAAATATTATTGTGTTGTTGATCCACGAAGCCCTCCAAGGACCATGGAGAGGGCAAACAAAGGGCCATGTGTCTGGGGAACAAGATACTTAAGACTTATGAGATGTCACAATGCTGGTTTTAAGTCGTCTCATGTTCGGTTCCTTAATATTGCCTGATGGGAGACCAATTTATCCATCTTCAAGATTAATAAAACGTTAGAAAGCTTGTAGTGACATTGTGTTGGCTCCACACTATCTCGCTTTCAGACATGTGACTCTTATTTATAACCTGTCTAAAGTATATAATATACGAGGAGAAAATTCTTGTGGTTTGTTTCTCGTGTAAACAAGAATGATGGCTGGAGCAATGTTTTCATAACCGGATCGGACACTGAACCGGTCGGATTACCAGTTCACCGGTTCAACTGGTTGAACTGGTCGGACCGGCCGAACTAAAAAACTATGAAAAAAAATGTTAAATCAAAAAATATATGAAAATTCCATAATAAACCGGTTGAACCGGTCCGGTTCACTTGTCCGACCGGTTGAACCGGTCCGGTTTTACGGTCGGACCGGTGAACCGAAAACATCTTTAGATCAGGACTTGCCATGTTTTTCCCTGGTGACTGATCTGATTGGTTGGGCAACGATGCCTTCTTCTTTCTACTCCAACTTCCTTCACTCAAGCTGGTACCATCAACGTGGTCCAGGAAATCTCATTTAGTAATAGTTCCAGTCAGACCAGGGAAGCAGCAGGACATAGTGTGGTAGTTCGGTTCCAGGTCAGTTCCTGTTCGGATCGAGTAACGGTGATTGAAGGGATGGGATCGGGAGCAATCCTATTTCACAAAGTAACTTCTCAAAGGGCGAAGGCGTAGTATCGATTACTTGTGTTGGACTACCTTTATAGGATAGATCTGATATACTGTTAGGTTTTGGTTGGGCTGCTTGGTACGGAATTCACTGAGATTGACATTAGATATCGCATTTCCGGTATAGCATTTACTGTTCGATATTTCCGGTATGTAATTGACTCGTATATAAAGAAAGAAAGTCTTTCATTTCCTAGTTCGATATTCCAGATATTCCATTATCGGACCGGCTGGTTTTTTGAGAAGCGAGCAAACTATATCGAACCGGACGACCGGCTGAACCGGTCCGGTTTTAAAAACACTGGGCTGGAGTTGGTGATGCCAGTGGCGAAGCTTGGACGAGTTCGTCGAGGGGTCCAGACTCAAAATGTATTAGAAAATTCATAAACGTGGGGGGCCGGCCTCAAATTTTAAGTCGAAAATGGATAAATTTACACTAAGTATAAAAATTTTCGGACGACAACAGATAAATTTACACCCATGCGCAAAAAAAACAGGGGTGGCCCGGGCCACCCCTGGCCTTAACTAAGCTTCCTCCTTGGGTGATGCAATATTCTTTATCAATAAAAGTACTACATTAAATTTGATAAACCCCCCCCCCCTCCCACACACATACATACATACATAAATGCATATACACACACACATACACACACACACACACACATATATATATAGGGGTGGGTTCTAGTGAAAACTCCTTTTAAAGAGAAAACTTCTAAAAACTTCTAAAAAACTATTTTTAACTTTTTTTTAAAATTCGTTTTTGAAGTTTCTATTTTTTTCCATTATTCTTATATGTTGTTATTGGTTCCGAAAAAAAAAACTTGTCGGTAACCTCGTCGATATAGTGCGCATGTGTAATAGTGTGCATTGTATATATGCAAAAGTGTTTGTATTGCATAGAATACAACACTATTGCACATATTTGATACACACCATTGTATATATGCAATATAAGATTAATACACACATCGAATACATATTAGTACGTATGTGTAATACAACATTAATGCACATGTGCACCACATCGACTTTTATTTTATTATTATTATTATTATTTTTTCCATATAAGACAACACTATTACACATATACAATACACAAATATTGAATATATGCAATAAAACACTATTAAACTCAAAAATACATAGTAATATACACGTGTAATACGGTATCGCACAGTAATACGTATGTGCATTACAGCGGGTTTTTTTTAATCTTTTTATATTTTTCGAGTGAAATATAAGAAAATATAAGAATAATGGCTAAAACAGAATTTTGAAAATATTTTTTTTATTTTTAATTAAAAATAATTCTTTAAAAGTTTTTAAGTTTTCTCTCTAAAGATGAGTTTTCTCTTGATTCTCTCCATATATATATATATATATATATATATATATATATATATATATATATATATATATTTGTTAACTGCCTTTATTTTCAGTCCCATAACTCTTTTCCGTTCGGTGAATAGGTTGTTTAATGCCATAAAAATATTTTTTTGCATTCTAAACGATATCATTATTTGCTTAAGATTAAGGTACACGACATAACTTGTAGGTATTTAGCCTTTTTTCTAAATATATGGAGCTTTTGTAAATCAATGTCTCGTATTTAATGTCACCCAAATAGAGTGGTTGTGGGAAACCTAAAAAAGTACAATAAACGATCTACATGCAGAACTTATTCATGATATAGAATATGTAATTCAAGTAAGATTATGGCGTGTCATAAAATGATATTTATACATTCAATGTTTTCAAAAGGCAAAATCGATCAATGGTTTTGCTTTTCATATGTAATGTGTATTACAAATTTTCTAAGAGAGCGACATGTCTTGCAACATTTAGAGCCATTACAACCTCCAAAATTGGTGGTCGCATGCTCGGTTGCAAGCGAATGCACCTAGAAGTAAACATCCTGATCCAAAGCCATATGAAGACCTATCTGGGAGTAACGCCCTCGAGAGCCTTGTCAACCAAGCTTGGGTGTTTCTCTATATCTTCTAACAACCTGTCGGCCTAAAATAGTTTGTGACCCACTAATTTTTTTTCCATATTTTTTTTATTTTTATTGTAAAACAATATGTAGGGGCAACAACTTTTGACATCACCCGAACACGACATGAAAAAAAACATATTCTGGTTGGCTAACACAGCTCATTTAAAAAACAGACCATGTTCGGGTCGATCCGTATAAAAAAGGTTGACCTGTTAACCCGTTTAAATTTTATGTTCCTATTATTAATTTCAGAATTCCGAGTAGGAAGTCAGGAACACAAGAAACTTATAGGTGAAATATGGAAAAACATTAAGGGGGTGTTTGTGTGACATTCGTGACAAAACCGGATACACCTTAGTACTTACAAACTCGAATAAGTGTTTAATCGCTTATTGCATAACAAGCAAACGAATAATCGAACGGGTCTGGTTATGAACCGGATATCCCGAGGGGCCATCTATAAATGATATACGTTTAATATAAGCTAAAATATTAGTAATATGGCCTTAGTTCGATAGCAAACAAGTTAAACGAAAACATGCTTGTTTAACTACCCGCTATAGGTTTAAACGCGAAAGATAGTTACAAACCAAGCATTGTATCATTCGTTAAGCTGAAAAAGACTTACCAAACACTTATTTGAAATGTTTTAAGCGATCCGTGAAAATATTTTCGATTTTTACAAACATATAGTATGTTTTTATAATTTTACACAAAACTAGCCAAAAAACATTCATTTTCGCACTGTTTAACGCACCCGATAAGTTTTTCGCGCCAAAAACCGAACCCGAACTAAATTTGGACTGGGCTTTTCGTTTTGGGCCTTTAGAATCAGTTATTTGGTCCAAAATGGGCCCAAGCAACCTTGCGGCCGCAATATTGGAAACCCCCACCGCCCCCCCCCCCCCCTTTGATTTCTTTCACATATAAACTAGTTTTAAGATATTTTTACACATCCATCCACAAGCAAATGCTGGAAATAACCTTCTTCTCCAGTAAGTTTACATAAACCCTAAGGTAAACAACTTAAATAAGCTACTTTTATACTTGTTTAACCTTGATTAATACCATATAAACATGTTTTAATTACCAAAAATCATTCCTAACCATGTAAAAACCCTAAAAATGGTCCATAAACATGTTTTGATCATACACATGGTGAGGAACTTGGTTTAATAGTTTTTTTTTTTGCCATAAACACGGATTAAAGGGTTGAAATGGCATTTCTACGGTTCAAAAGTTCGTTTTTGTGCACTAGCCGAAACCCTAACTCAAGGGCTGTTATGTTGATGAAAAATTGCTTGGTTTGTGATATAGGACTTGTATCTAGCCTATATAGGAGCACGAGAGCTTAAAAAGTTGATTAGAAAGGCGGAAAACGAACCAAAACCGCTAATGTAGTGCCGAAACACTCGCTTATGGGCTGTTTAGGTTAAGGTTGTGATGTGTATATTATTAGGCCTTGAAATTTTGCAGGGATATCAGGGACCATGTCATTGAGTCCCTGTTCAAATTTGGTAATTTTTCGACCATCCGAGAATATTTGGCGAATTTATTACCGAATTGGAACGTTTAATAGGAACAAAATAGTTAAAATGCTTCAAAAATTATGAAATTTTTTTGGGAACTCAGATTTAATATATTCGCATATGAATTTTGGGATCATTAGGAGAAGTCTAAAGGTGTTTTGTGTATATGCGTTCGTGTGAATTTTTATAGCCGAATTTGGGCCGAAAAGAATATTGCACGAGATTTTTACATTTTGGAATTGATACAGGTTGTTTTGGGACATAATTTGAGTATTCAGGAATTTTTGTGGAATTTTTGGAAATTGTTTGGGATAAACGGACGATTTTCAAGCGAAATATAGCTGATAAAATGAATTTATATAAATTAATAAATCTGTAAATAATTCCAGAAATATTTTTATAAAAATCTATATATTTTAATTGATAAGTGGCTAAATTTTCATAATTTAATGATTAATGGTTAATTAATTATACTAATTTGAAGATTAAACAAATTCAATTTTAATAAAAACCGGCAAGTTCGCGATTTACGAACCTGCGGGAATGGCAAAACACAAAGAGTGATCAAAAATCATATTTTTTTGATTAATTAAGTAAAAACGAACATTTCTATAAGAAACCTGGACAATCTTGATAGATTGTGCGCGTTTCTTCTCAAATCAAACTGAATAAACGGAAACGGGCCCCGTAGTTAATCCGGGACCCCAATATGTGATCTTTCTTTATAACTTAATCATTTTATTAACCAATACATTTACCCAAGATTATTTCCCCATAACTGTTTTCTGAACGCGTAAACGAACAACTTGGCCCAGCTGGGAAAATAGGAAACTGAGCCAAGTTCGGTTTTAAGTATTAGACATTGAACAACATCACAACCTAAGCCTATTGCCACTTTCTGGGCGTTCCAGCTATACCCAGATTAGTTATACAACCCAGTTTGGTACTGAGATTATAATAATATTAAAATATTAATATTATTATAATATTAATTATAGGGACTAAGTGATAACAAGGGAAACGAGCCCCGAGCTGACCTCGCACTGAGTGCCTACAAAACCGTGAGTTTCATGACCCCTCTTTTCAAACTGTTTATGAATTTTTTGGGGTGAAAAGCATAGTTACATACGTTATCTATCTGGAAATGGTTCAGGAAAGAAATTACCTGAGCGTTTACATACAAAAAGTCCTTACAAACATAACGATTGATTACGTGCAAATGAATGGTGAATAGTAGTGTTGAATAACAAATTAAATGGATATGGCACGAATACCAAAACATAACGAAATTACGCGTGACAACACAATTATACAAATACGTTGTGTACTGTTAAACATAACGTGGTCTGTAATGGCCATGGGTGAATAACGTGGTCTGTAACGGCCATGGGTGAATAACGTGGTCTGTAACGGCCATGGGGAATAACGTGGTTTGTGATGACCATGGGGCTATTGTGGGCGGAAGGGGGGCCACAATTAGTACCAAACTAAAGTTGAGTATGGCCTATGAGCCAAGTTTTGCTGCAACTTATAAACTAAAGTTGAGTATGGCCTACGAGCCAAGTTCTGCTGCAACTTATTAAACGAACTAACTTGATTATGACATGAATGTTAAGAAAATAATGTGATTATGCGTGTTGTGGGCGGATGGGGAGCCACAGTGTTTGGTGATATGTGATAAATACTATATGTGTATATGTGCCTATATACATGCTATGTAATTAGCCGTAGGAAATACTATGTGTAGAATATACTAATTATTTGCGTGTACACTATATAATGTTTGAGTTTACGTGGAATTATTGTGGGCGGAAGGGGGACCACAGTGGTTGATGTTAACGCGGAACCGTTGTGTGCGGAAGGGAAGCCATAGTGGTTAAGTTTATGTGGAACCGTTGTGGGAGGAAGGGGGTCCACAGTGGTTGGTTAAACACGGAAATTGGGAACACGTAGTACGAACAAACAATCACGATTTTACCGAAATTTCGAATTCATATTATAAACTTACATGTGTGCATATGCACACACAAGGATACGGCTGTACATATTTATACAAACGTAAATACATATTTTTACATACGCGCGTACATACAAACTATGACTGTGTGGTACGTAGAACTGATTTCGTTAAATTTATGAAATTCACCAACTATTCGTAGTTGACCGTTTTTTTTAAACATGCTTTTCAGGTAATCAGAAAGGTGGAATAGATTGCTTATGTGTTTCGTTTTGGGATTGTGATCGATGCTATGAGCATTCGAGTATGCAGTGAAGTAGTTAACGGACTAGTTTGATTGAATCACTTAGTTTGTAAAATATGTTAGAACGATGTAATATATTGTAAATTAGTTAGTAATGTTTCTTTATGAACAATGTATTTGATACCAGTTGTATCTGTTGCATTTCCGTTTTACGCTTCCGCAGACCGCTCAACGGAGTGTGACAGAAGTTGGTATCAGAGCCATTGGTTATAAAGGATTAGGGTATCCCTTAGGATACCTATAATATAACCGTAGGCTCGATTATCACTGGGAAACTTAATAATGAGTAACGATAGATACTGATGGATGCCGGGATGAACTCGTAGGCCAAGTGAGTTATTATGGTCCGGAACATAATAACAGACTTGCTTGTATGAGGGAATTCGGGAAGAAGTCGCGGAACATACTGATAGGTAAAAATGGCAACATACGTGTATAAAAATGATGTTGAGTATATATGTAAGGTGCATACGTGCTTATCTGAAACGAGGTATAGGGATACGTGTGCATACGGTACTGCTGATATTATGGAATCTTATCTAAACGAACATTATAATCGGTTATGATCAATACTAATCCCTATATTAATTAAAGTTATATTTTACTAAAATTAATATTATATTTTATTACAATTAATATTATATGTATACATAACAAATAAAATATTTTATTTTTACCCTAATTAATAATATCTTCTCCCCTGATTAAAGCTATCGGAAAATGCTATTTTATGACTAACTATTACACCAAAGGCTATCGAGATCGGGTAGCCTTATGACACCTAAGGAACCGGTATTTCCTGTAAACGAGAATACGAGAACGCTTAACCGAGTTCAAACTGAATCTGGTGATATGACGAAACCACTAAGGGGCTTAATATGCAAGGCCCGGGAAAGAACCATGGGAGGCGTGTCCTACAGACAATGATTCCAAGAATATATATATATATATATATATATTGTAACATCCTAAAATTTTTATATTGATAAATAAAAGAAAGTTATGTTTAGTAAATTCACGTTTTAGTTATTTAATGTCGAGTAAGGAACGGGTCTTGGGCTTAGTTATTTTATGAACTCGGCCTGTCTCGACCCGTAGGAAGCCAACCCGAGCCTAACCAAACCCGTAGTATATAAACGAAAGTTCTTGACACTTCCACCATTTTCACCATCTTCCTTCACTTACACCCACCCAAACACTCTCATTTCTAGAGAGAGAAGCTAGAGAGAGAAAGTTCTCAAATCACAAATCCGAGTCCACAATCTTGTTCCTAATCGTTTTTGGTAAGTCCCTCTCGAAAATCATCCGTTTTCATAACCATTTCGGCCTCAAATCGAGCAAAAACGTAACTTGAGTTTTCGGGTCAAAAACCGCCTTGTTTTGGTGTCAAAATGCAAGCTTTTGTGTTTAAAAGTACTAGGAATCGATAGCCCTTTCAATCCCGAGCATTTCCATGTCAAAAACTTCGATTTTGGGTCAAAAATCTGGAAAATCTGGAAAACCCGTGGGTTTCTCCGTCGCCCAGCTTGAAGGAGTCGAATCAGACTCATTCGATCGAACCAGTCGATCGAATCAGTCCATTCGATCGAATGCGTAGATCGAACAAGTCCAGTCGACCGAATAGGGAAGCAACCGAATGGTCTCCAACTCATTCGATCGAATGAGTTTTGTATTCGATCGAATGAGTGTTGTATTCGATCGAACGTGTTCCTATTCGATCGAACGTGTTCCTGTTTGATCGAACGTGTTCCTATTCGATCGAACGTGTTGTATTCGATCGAACGTGTTCCTATTCGATCGAATCAAGCCAGAACCAAGTTGTTTCCAAGATTCGCCTGAAGTGAAGTTCGTTTATGAAATAAATTAAAAACCTAATGGAAAATGTGTTAAGGCGGTTATCGAAAATGAGTAGTAGTAATAGTAGTAGCAGTAATTGATATGTGTAAATATTATACAGTTAGCCGAGCCCAGTTAAAGAAAGGAATTACAATCAACGGCGAGCGTAACAGGATCCAGGTGAGTTTCTAGCCCCATTCCTTGTTATGTTTTCGGGGCTGTGTGCATACTTGATGTGTTGTTAATACATTTATCCAAAGTGATAAGTGTATGCCATAGGTGATATATGTGATATGTATGAATGATTGCTTGATGGTTCGTGAACGATCTTCGGATATTGCACGTACTGTCAGGTTGTAACGTTATAAATATGGCAAGTATGATATGTATGTTTATGTGTATGAACGTAAGAAAGTTAATAAAAGAAGGAAATGACGGTTGTATGGTTGTATGGTTACAAAAGGGGTACCGAGCCCTAATAATACTCGAGGTATGATGTATGGTTGTATGGTAACGAAGAGGGAATCGAACCCTACTAATATTCGAAAACATGGGACCAGACCCTAATAATATCTGTGATGTTAGGGACCAGACCCTAATAATATCTGTGATGTTAGGGACCAGACCCTCATAATATCTGTGATGATAGGGACCAGACCCTTATAATATCTGTGATGTTAGGGACCAGACCCTTATAATATCTGTGATGTTAGGGACCAGACCCTTATAATATCTGTGAGGTTATAGGGCGAAAGGCTCTTTAAAACGTATGATTATGAATGTAAAGAAAGTATGTAAGTAAGAAAGAAAGTATGTAAGTAAGAATGAAGGTATGAGTACTTATGTGTGTATGAAAGAAAGTTATGAGGTTAAGTACGTATGTATGTAACAAGGTATTGCATGGTAGTGTATGATTAACTAGAACTCACTCAGCGTAGCTGACTTTTAGTATGCACGCAGGTGAGTAGGTTGAGACAGCTGGCTTGAGTGGAGGACACATGGCAGAAGACTAAAGCCTGGCATCTGAAGATCCGATATGTTTTATAAGTTACGTTTTGATTTTGAAAGACAAGAGGAATGTTTAAAGACATGATTATGAATTGATATGTAATGTTTTATGAAAGTTTTATATTCCGCGTAAAGTTTTTAATTAACTCTGATATTTAGAACTGTGTTTATGAGTAAATCCAACACGAAAGTAGGGTTACCGGTAACGGGGCCTTACAAGTTGGTATCAGAGCAAAGTTCGAGAGATTTAAGCATCCTACATGCTTAGACTCGAACAGAGAATGGGATTTAAGTAAGAAAGGAAAGAAGATGCCAGTCCAAGAATGCCATGTGTCGCTCAAGCAAGATCAGTAAAGGTAAATTGTATGATTAAATGATATATGTTAATGAGAAAGAAAAGATATGTGAACGACAGGGATAGGAATAATTGATTGTTTGATTTGACTAACTGCTTAAGTAGAGCCAGCACAAATAGACTCATAAAGGGAAGTGTATAGGACACGGAAAGCAACGTGATCAGCTAGTCACAGCTGGCCACTGTTATTACCTGTTAGCCTTGCTATCCTTGTACTAAATAGTTCCTTGAATGATGATGTTTGTGTTTTCCCCTTTAGAATACTAATGGCTGGAGCTGGAGAATTTGTTGAAACTGGGGGTCGCGCTGGACGTCGTGGCAGGCCTCGTCATGTCCGGCAACCTTCGGTAGAAGAAGCTTCCCACACCGAAGATGAAGGAAGCGCAGCTGGAGGAGACCAGAACAACAACGAAGAAGTTCAACTTAGCCCCGCAGTTCAAGCAGCCATCGTTCAGGCTGTAGTTGCTGCTGTGAAGAACCTGAATCCCGAAGGATCTGCTGGAAGCCGTGAGCGAACTGCTGAAGGGGCGGGTGGTGATGGTAGAAAGGATGGGGAAGGTGAAAGAGGGGCCTCGAGTGGGGATAAGTCTGTGAAAGTCGATGATAGGAGAGGAGGACAAGGTGGGTGCAGCTATAAGTCCTTCAAAGGTTGTGACCCGCCTAAGCTGACTGGTTTAGGAGACGCAATCGCTACTCTCCAGTGGATAACCGCTATGGACAAGGTTATCCGCATTAGCGAATGCCGTCCCGACCAAGCTGTGGGCTATGCTACTCAGTCATTCATAGATGAGGCTATGTATTGGTGGGAGAGTGTGGAGCAGAGGAAGACCCGTGAAGAGATCAAAGGGATGAAGTGGGAAGATTTGAAAGAGTTGGTAATGAAGAAGTTCTGTGCAGATGCCGAGGTTGAAAGAACGGAGATGAAGTTCCAGAATTTAAAAGCCGGTATGATGACGCATCGTGAGTATACCACGGAGTTCAACCGACTATCTAGGTTGGTGCCTGACATGGGTGACACTGAGGTCAAGAGAATCAAGTGTTATGTGAGGGGGTTGCCACAAAAGGTCCGCATGTTAGTCAGGGCGATTCAACCTGCTACTTTTGATTCGGCTGTTGGACTCGCGGAAATGGTCTATGCTGACGTGGCCGCGGATGATAGGGTGGAAAGGGACGAAGAGAAAGAGAAGAAAGGGGTCACTCCTGCTAAACGACCCGGTACTCAGTTATGGAACTCCAGGGATAAGAAACAGAAAGTGTGGGAGAAGAGATCGTGTAAGACCTGCGGAAAGAGGCATGGTGGTGAATGCAAGTGGGGTAAAAGTTCTAATGTTTGTCTCAAATGTGGAAAGGCTCATGGTGGAGAATGCAGAATGGGGTCGAATGCCTGTTATAAGTGCGGGAAGGTAGGGCATTATGCCAATGAGTGCAGTGCGAAGCCAACATGTTACAAATGTGGCAAGACAGGCCATATGTCAAGGGAGTGCACTGAAGGTGTAGCTGGAGGTAGTGGAAAGAAGGATGCCGATCAAGCTAGGCCCAGAACTAGAGCCTACATGCTGACCCAGGAACAAGCCAGGCAGATTTCGGATGTCGTCACAGGTACGTTTCTAGTGAACGATGTTTCCGCTTCTGTATTATTTGATTCTGGTGCGAATAGAAGTTTTGTAGCTACGACGTTTAGTAAACTAGCTAAAATGAAAGGCTGCCGAGTGTCTGAAACTTTTGTAGTAGAAACCGCAAGTGACACTTCGGTGAAAATAACAAAAATGGTGAAGAATTGTAAGATAGAGTTAGAGGGACATGAGTTCCCTGTTACTTTGTATGTTATGGCCTTAGGAGGGTTCGATGTAGTCTTGGGTATGGATTGGTTGTCTGAGTTTGAGGCTCAGATAGTATGTAAAAGTAAGATGATAAGGTTAAAGTCATTGGATGGTAGTGCGGTGACGGTTTATGGTGATAAGGAGAGTTATGGGCTTAATGTCATTTCGATGATAAAAGCCGAGGGTTTGTTAAGGCGAGGGTGCGGTGCCTACCTGGCGTATGTTGTCAACGCTACGGCCGAGACGAAAGAAATGAAGAATGTTCCTATTGTGCGCGACTACCCAGAAGTATTCCCTGAGGATCTTCCGGGGTTGCCACCTGAGCGAGAGATAGAATTTCAGATAGATCTAGTACCAGGAGCCCAGCCCGTCGCGAAGGCGCCTTACCGTCTAGCACCGTCCGAGATGAAGGAATTGATGTCCCAACTGCAAGAACTCCTCGACAAGGGTTTTATCAGACCGAGTGTTTCTCCGTGGGGCGCACCGGTTTTGTTTGTGAAGAAAAAGGATGGAAGTATGAGAATGTGCATAGACTATCGTGAGTTGAATAAGCTTACGGTAAAGAATAGATACCCCTTGCCTAGGATTGACGATCTGTTTGACCAACTGCAAGGTTCGAGTTGGTTCTCACGAATAGATCTCAGATCAGGCTACCATCAGCTGAAGGTGAAAGAGGTAGACATCCCTAAAACAGCGTTCCGAACGCGGTATGGACACTACGAGTTCCTTGTAATGTCATTCGGTCTAACAAATGCTCCTGCAGCATTTATGGACATGATGAATAGGGTGTGTCGACCGATGTTGGATAAGTCGGTTATCGTCTTCATCGATGATATATTGATTTATTCAAAGAGTGAGTCTGACCATGCCGAGCATCTGAGAGAGGTATTGGAAGTTCTGAAGAAAGAAAGGTTGTACGCCAAGTTTTCGAAGTGCGCGTTCTGGTTAAGGGAAGTGCAATTTTTAGGTCATGTGGTTAATCCGGAGGGGATTACCGTGGACCCAGCTAAGATTGAAGCTATAACGAATTGGAAGACTCCGCAGAATCCGACTGATATACGAAGCTTCCTAGGGTTAGCTGGCTACTATAGGAGATTCATCGAAGGTTTCTCCAAGATAGCCGCACCGCTGACCGGTATGACCCGTAAGACGATAGTATTCAATTGGGGAAAGTTTCAGGAGGAAGCCTTTGAAGAATTGAAGAAGAGACTCACGCAAGCTCCAATCCTTACTTTACCCGATGGTGATGAGGATTTTGTTGTTTGTGCTGATGCCTCGCATCAAGGGTTAGGTTGCGTGTTGATGCAACGAGGGAAGGTGATAGCCTACGCGTCTAGACAGTTGAAGGTCCATGAGAGTACTTACCCGACGCATGATTTGGAGTTAGCAGCTGTAGTGCATGCTCTTAAGATATGGAGGCATTATCTGTACGGCACTAAGTGTACTATCTATACAGATCATAAGAGTTTAAAGTACTTCTTCGAGCAGAAAGAACTGAACATGAGGCAGAGAAGATGGTTAGAATTGATAAAGGATTACGACTGTGAGATTAAGTATTACCCCGGTAAAGCTAACGTGGTCGCTGATGCGTTAAGTCGGAAGAATGAGGAAGTCCTTGCAACAGTGAAGTCATACAAGTTGATCATGAACTCAAGTCTTTTTGAAGAAATCATCAAAGTGCAGTCAGAAGTGTTAGTAGACGAAGGGTTAGTAAAGAAAGAAAGGATTTATGGCCAGCAAGATGAGTTGATGGAAAACACTCATGGAGTTAAAACTAGATTTGACCGTATGTGGATTCCACGCCATGGTGATCTTAGAAGTCGAATCTTAGATGAAGCTCATAAGTCAAGGTACTCAATCCATCCTGGAGCTACAAAGATGTACCAAGACTTGAAAAGAGATTACTGGTGGCCAGGAATGAAGAGTGATGTAGTGGATTATGTTAGTAAGTGCTTAACTTGCTTACAAGTCAAGGCCGAGCACCAAAAGCCTTATGGGAAGATGCAACCGCTAGAGATACCTGAGTGGAAATGGGAACACATCACCATGGATTTCATAACTAAGCTACCTCGTACAGCTAAGCATCATGATACCATCTGGGTGATTGTGGACCGTTTGACCAAGAGTGCTCATTTTCTGCCCATACGAGAGGCCATCTCGTCAGAAACGTTAGCAAGCTTGTTCATTAAAGAAATTGTAACCAAGCATGGAGTACCGTTATCGATCGTGTCTGATAGGGATACACGGTTTACTTCGAGGTTCTGGAAGAAATTTCATGAAGCTATGGGGACGAGGTTGAACATCAGTACGGCGTATCATCCTCAAACCGATGGACAGTCTGAAAGGACGATCCAAACCCTTGAGGATATGCTACGTGCTTGCGTTTTAGATTTTGGTGGAAGTTGGGATGATCATCTGCATCTGGCAGAGTTCTCCTATAACAACAGTTACCATTCGAGTATTGGTATGCCACCGTTTGAGATGCTGTACGGTAGACGATGTAGAACCCCGGTGTGTTGGGGTGAGATTGGTCAGAAGGAAATGGGAAGTATAGAAGTGGTTCAAGAAACGTCTTCAAAGTTCGATCAGATCAAAGCAAGAATGAAAGCCGCTCAAGACAGACAAAAGTCTTATGCGGATAAGCGGCGACGACCAATTGAGTTTAACGTTGGCGACTATGTGATGCTTAAGGTCTCGCCTTGGAAGGGGATTATCCGTTTTAGGAAAAGAGGAAAGTTGAGTCCGAGGTACATTGGACCGTTCAAGATTGTAAAACGTGTGGGTGAAGTAGCTTACAAACTGGATTTACCCGATGAGTTAGAAGGAATTCATTCAACCTTCCATGTTTCTCATCTGAGGAAGTGTCTAGCTGATGACACGTCTCACGTGCCATTAATGGACATTGAGGTTGATGAACAATTGAACTACATCGAGCAACCGATAAAGATCGTTGATCGCAAGGAGAAGCAGCTTCGTCACAAGATTATACCCTTGGTCAAAGTGATATGGAAACACCGCAAGGGATCTGATGCTACTTGGGAAGTCGAGGATGAGATGCGCAAGTTTTACCCTAGTTTGTTTATGTAATAGTTAGGTTTCGGGGACGAAACCTCTTTAAGGGAGGAAGACTTGTAACATCCTAAAATTTTTATATTGATAAATAAAAGAAAGTTATGTTTAGTAAATTCACGTTTTAGTTATTTAATGTCGAGTAAGGAACGGGTCTTGGGCTTAGTTATTTTATGAACTCGGCCTGTCTCGACCCGTAGGAAGCCAACCCGAGCCTAACCAAACCCGTAGTATATAAACGAAAGTTCTTGACACTTCCACCATTTTCACCATCTTCCTTCACTTACACCCACCCAAACACTCTCATTTCTAGAGAGAGAAGCTAGAGAGAGAAAGTTCTCAAATCACAAATCCGAGTCCACAATCTTGTTCCTAATCGTTTTTGGTAAGTCCCTCTCGAAAATCATCCGTTTTCATAACCATTTCGGCCTCAAATCGAGCAAAAACGTAACTTGAGTTTTCGGGTCAAAAACCGCCTTGTTTTGGTGTCAAAATGCAAGCTTTTGTGTTTAAAAGTACTAGGAATCGATAGCCCTTTCAATCCCGAGCATTTCCATGTCAAAAACTTCGATTTTGGGTCAAAAATCTGGAAAATCTGGAAAACCCGTGGGTTTCTCCGTCGCCCAGCTTGAAGGAGTCGAATCAGACTCATTCGATCGAACCAGTCGATCGAATCAGTCCATTCGATCGAATGCGTAGATCGAACAAGTCCAGTCGACCGAATAGGGAAGCAACCGAATGGTCTCCAACTCATTCGATCGAATGAGTTTTGTATTCGATCGAATGAGTGTTGTATTCGATCGAACGTGTTCCTATTCGATCGAACGTGTTCCTGTTTGATCGAACGTGTTCCTATTCGATCGAACGTGTTGTATTCGATCGAACGTGTTCCTATTCGATCGAATCAAGCCAGAACCAAGTTGTTTCCAAGATTCGCCTGAAGTGAAGTTCGTTTATGAAATAAATTAAAAACCTAATGGAAAATGTGTTAAGGCGGTTATCGAAAATGAGTAGTAGTAATAGTAGTAGCAGTAATTGATATGTGTAAATATTATACAGTTAGCCGAGCCCAGTTAAAGAAAGGAATTACAATCAACGGCGAGCGTAACAGGATCCAGGTGAGTTTCTAGCCCCATTCCTTGTTATGTTTTCGGGGCTGTGTGCATACTTGATGTGTTGTTAATACATTTATCCAAAGTGATAAGTGTATGCCATAGGTGATATATGTGATATGTATGAATGATTGCTTGATGGTTCGTGAACGATCTTCGGATATTGCACGTACTGTCAGGTTGTAACGTTATAAATATGGCAAGTATGATATGTATGTTTATGTGTATGAACGTAAGAAAGTTAATAAAAGAAGGAAATGACGGTTGTATGGTTGTATGGTTACAAAAGGGGTACCGAGCCCTAATAATACTCGAGGTATGATGTATGGTTGTATGGTAACGAAGAGGGAATCGAACCCTACTAATATTCGAAAACATGGGACCAGACCCTAATAATATCTGTGATGTTAGGGACCAGACCCTAATAATATCTGTGATGTTAGGGACCAGACCCTCATAATATCTGTGATGATAGGGACCAGACCCTTATAATATCTGTGATGTTAGGGACCAGACCCTTATAATATCTGTGATGTTAGGGACCAGACCCTTATAATATCTGTGAGGTTATAGGGCGAAAGGCTCTTTAAAACGTATGATTATGAATGTAAAGAAAGTATGTAAGTAAGAAAGAAAGTATGTAAGTAAGAATGAAGGTATGAGTACTTATGTGTGTATGAAAGAAAGTTATGAGGTTAAGTACGTATGTATGTAACAAGGTATTGCATGGTAGTGTATGATTAACTAGAACTCACTCAGCGTAGCTGACTTTTAGTATGCACGCAGGTGAGTAGGTTGAGACAGCTGGCTTGAGTGGAGGACACATGGCAGAAGACTAAAGCCTGGCATCTGAAGATCCGATATGTTTTATAAGTTACGTTTTGATTTTGAAAGACAAGAGGAATGTTTAAAGACATGATTATGAATTGATATGTAATGTTTTATGAAAGTTTTATATTCCGCGTAAAGTTTTTAATTAACTCTGATATTTAGAACTGTGTTTATGAGTAAATCCAACACGAAAGTAGGGTTACCGGTAACGGGGCCTTACATATATATATATATATATATACATACATACATATACATATACATATAATACCTCTCAGCCTGGGTCTAACCTTTATTTCATGTACTCGTTTCTTTGACACTAAACTAAACTATTTCTGGTCATCCTTCGATTTCTGTTGTTTGAAAAACAAATACCATCCCTGGGGGAAATACTTAGTGATGAATCCAACTTATTGAATTATAAATATAATAACTACTTTATTGAATGCATAATTCTATAAACGGACCGTGACTACCAGTACATATAATGTATTGATGATATTTCAAAAAGAAATATTAATAATAATAATTTTCTTTACATATCACCAGTACAACTAATTCTGATGAACCTCCTTAACTAGCAAACTCTTCGAATCATCTATGTTCGATAACCATCAACCTCTCCTATATTACGTGATTTCAATCGATTATTATAAAATGAAAACCCCATAATCACGAAATGATGACGTGCCCCGACTGGAATGGAACCTACTTACCTCCAACCAGTAAACTACTACTTTTATTAAGTCCGGCATGCCTACGAATACTGAATGACCTGGCGAAAGAATATATTTTACGATTATAGTTAACAAACATTCAGAAGTCAGGTGGAATATACACGTGCATTCCCATTCTTTGCTGCTGTAAAACTGATGTAAAACCTTCCCGAGGCTTGGTTCTTGCTTGTTCTTCCTTCCCTAGCCGCCACAAGTCCAAACCCTAGCTCCACAAAACTTTTTCTCCTTTTCTTTCTTTCCTTCTGCTCCGATCGGAACCCCTGTAGCAGCTTAGGGTTTTTATTTTTTTTATATAATATAATATAATATGGTCTTGGGCCTCCATGATGCATACGGGTCGGGCCTTGAGTTGTTTACTTAAAAACGTATGCGTAAAATGCTCGTAGAATGCTCGAAAAGTCCCGGTTTCTTCCTTTCTTTTACCCAAAACCTACAAGATTAATAAATGTATGTAAAACCTATATAAAACGAGTTAAAACATATAAAATATAATATAATACGTAGATAAAACGTGCGGAAAATACGAGTGTTTTACAACACATCAAATATCCCCACACTTAAGACTTTTTCGTCCCTGAAAAAGATTAGTACACAGGATCATATCCGAGTTCAACCGACAACTCTTGGTTTTATTTATTTACTATTATTATTAATATTTTTTTCTTCTTTTTAAAGTATTATAACAAGTGACCCGTTACCCCTTCCAACTTTCACCTAATTAGCCAGATCAGGTCGATTACCGGTATTGCTGTCCACTTTAAACCCATGCCCCTAATACTTACCGAGGCAAATAAGGTGTGACGATTCTATTAATTTGTATGACTAAGTGGAACCCACACCTAAAAGCCTTGCTGCCACTTCACAATTCCATTATGGTTTAACGGGCCGAGCCACCCCAACTTGACTTAAACCTTTTGTCACATGATTAAAACATTTCGACTCAAATACAATCCTATAAACTCTAGCTTGGTCAAGATCGACCGACAATAGTTTCCTTCATGGTGGTTTTGATTTAAAATAATTTTTTTTGGCCTTTGGCTTTTTTTTTTGCATTTTTTCTTTTTCTTTTTTTTTGTTTTATACCATGTTGGACGAAACTACAGAAATGCATCAAGGCTCAGATCTGCGCCACCGCGCAACAGAGGGCCGAGCAAAACTGTCTGCTGCTAGCATCAACGTTCAGGTCTGCGCCACCGTGCAACAAAGTACGGAGCTTCATAGGAATAGACACATATACAAAATATTATAATATACAGACGATCATACGACTCGAGGCTTGAGTATGACCCGGCTTTTCATTCCAGTCCTGTCACGAGCTTAGTTAAACAAACAAAACCCCTAAGATGTTTCCCACTATAGTCAGGCCATTTAAGGAGTTCAATTAGGTCAACAACCAAACCGCCCTTTCATTCTTAAAGGCTGAGCCTACCGACACACGATTACTGAGTCTAAACCGTTCGGTTACCATACATTACGTGCGGGTTTAATGGGGCGCTATTCTTATTTATTATATATATATATATTAAAAGACACCAAGAGATTAAGAAACAAACACTACTCGGTAATAATATCATTTCCTGTTTAACGTAGTGAAAACATATTTCAAGGGACAATTTTTCAAATTTTTTTTTTCAAAAATTTTCCTACAAGTAAGTAAAATAAACCCCATCCCCACACTTAGAACAAAATCGTCCTCGATGAGTATAAGGAAAAGAAATAAAATAAAATAAAAATAAACCAGAAAATAAAAATAAAGTATACAAAAGTAAAAACAAAGAACGGGTTACTCCCCTGGTTTGTGTGCAGAATCTTCAACAGCTGAGTAGTATCTAAACGACCGTATAGCATTTCATTCGCGGCCGCAACCTCGGGAGAACCTGTTCCAAAACGCCACCATGGCTATTATGCGCATAATGTAACCTGTAAACTCAAACTCGCTCGCATGTAGCGGCGTACAATACGGAAAACAAAAACATAAAGAAATAAAAATTTTTTGTGTTTTTTTTATTTTATTTATTTATTTTTTTTATATAAATAGGATACTCCTTAAATCGACCGACTCGAATGGAGATTGAGTACGAGCGGTTTCATCTTGGAACAACCTGAAATAGAAAAAACAAAGAAAACAGATAGCATCACACAAATACATAAATACAAACTCTACAACTCGGGCAGTCTCCCGAGTGTGCATCCATCGCGTCTAAGTTTCGGAGAGCGCGTCAAGGTAGAATACCTCGACCGTCTGATCAGTCACCGGTTCACCTATGTAGTGCTTCAATCTATGACCGTTCACCTTAAACTTCCCACCTTAATCCTCTATTTCAACAGTGCCGTACGGGAAGACCTCAGTGACCGTGAACGGTCCCGACCATCGGGATCTCAACTTTCTCGGGAATAACCTCAACCGGGAGTTATACAATAAAACCGAATCCCCACACTTGAACTGCTTGCTACCTTTCAACTTCCTATCGTGCAGTTCCTTCGTCCGCTCCTTATACCTAAATGACTGCACGTAAGCGTGATCTCTCAGCTCCTCTAACTCGTGCAACTGGTGGAAACGAGTGCTCTCTGCGGCAGACATATCGAAGTTGACCCTCTGTAGGGCCCAAGAAGCACGGTGCTCCAACTCGACAGGCAGGTGGCAGGCCCTCCCATAAATCATCCGAAATGGTGTGGAACCGGTCGGAGTCTTGTAGGCTGTACGGAAGGCCCACAACGTGTTATCCAACTTGTCGGACCAATCCCGACGATTCGAACCAACCGTTTTCTCAAGAATACGTTTGATCCCCCGGTTACTCACTTCTACCTGCCCACTAGTCTGTGGGTGGTAGGCGGTTGCAAGCCGATGGGTGACCCCATAGCAACGCAACGCCTTCTCCATCTGCGCGTTGCAGAAGTGAGTTCCTCTATCACTGATCAACGCCTTCGGGACACCAAAACGAGCAAAAAGGCTCTTGAGAAAACGGAGTACAACTCGGGCATCATTCGTGGGTAAGGCCTTGGCCTCAACCCACTTCGAGACATAATCAACCGCCACGAGTATATACTTGTTCCCACACGAAGATGGAAACGGTCCCATGAAATCAATGCCCCAAACATCAAAAACCTCACAAACCTGAATAGCATTCTGGGGCATTTCATTTCGCGAAGAAATGTTGCCGACCCGCTGGCAACGATCATAACTCCTCACAAACGCGTGCGCATCCTTAAAAATCGAAGGCCAATAGAATCCACAATCAAACACCTTCTTTGTCGTCAAACTCGCACCGTGGTGACCTCCTATCGGTCCAACATGGCAATGGCTCAGAATCTGCCATCCCTCCTTAACGTCAACACACCTCCTAATCAACTGGTCAGCACCAATACGAAAAAGATATGGGTCGTCCCATAGGTAAAACTTGACATCAGCAAAGAATTTCTTCTTTTGCTGGTAAGACATCTTCGGGTAGAACACGTCCGCAAGATAGTTCGCAAAGTCGGCGAACCATGGGAAACCCTCATCCTGAGCCGAAACAAACATAAGACTCTCTGTAGGAAAGTGGTCATTAATCCTGACCCCCGGCTCTCCTAACTCGGCTCCCTCAAGACGCGAAAGATGATCGGCCGCCACATTCTCGGCCCCCTTCTTATCACGGATTTCAATATCAAACTCTTGAAGCAACAGGATCCATCGGATAAGGCGTGGTTTAGCATCCTGTTTGCTAAAGAGATAACGAATGACAGAATGATCCGTGTACACAATCGTCTTGGACAGAACAAGATATGACCTGAATTTGTCGAACGCAAACACCACAGCTAAAAGCTCTTTCTCGGTGGTGGTGTAACTCTCCTGTGCACCATTAAGGGTCCAGCTCACATAGTAAATCGGATGGAAGTGTTTATCCTTCCGCTGTCCAAGAACCGCTCCGACTGCGAAATCGCTGGCATCACACATCAACTCAAAGAAAAGAGACCAGTCGGGAGCAATCATGATCGGGGCGTTAACGAGTTTATCTTTTAAAAGATCAAACGCCTCGATACACTGCTCAGAAAACACGAATGGGGCATCCTTCTCCAAGAGTTTGGTCATGGGTCTCGCAATCTTAGAAAAATCTTTAATGAACCGGCGATAGAACCCAGCATGACCCAGAAAACTCCGGATGGATTTCACGGAAGTGGGCGGGGGAGGATTAGAGATGGTATCGACCTTCGCTCGGTCGACCTCTATCCCCGCAATCGAAATACGATGCCCTAAAACGATGCCCTCGCGTACCATGAAGTGACATTTCTCCCAGTTAAGAACTAGGTTAGTGTTAACGCATCGGGCCAACATCCTCTCAAGGTTGGAGAGACACTGATCGAAAGAACTCCCAAACACAGAAAAATCGTCCATGAACACCTCCATGGAGTCTTCGATCATGTCATGAAATATAGCCACCGTGCACCTCTTAAATGTGGCTGGAGCGTTACAAAGTCCGAACGGCATACGTCGATAGGCAAACGTACCGTACGGGCAGGTGAACGTGGTTTTCTCCTGGTCATCGGGAGCAATAGGAATCTGAAAGTACCCGGAGAAACCATCTAAGAAGCAGTAGTACTGCTGACCTGCTAAACGCTCCAACATCTGATCAATGAAGGGTAAAGGAAAGTGGTCTTTCCTCGTGGCATCATTCCGTCTGCGGTAATCGATGCAGACTCTCCAACCGGTCACAGTCCTAGTGGGAATGAGCTCGTTCCTCTCATTGGTGACGACAGTCATGCCACCCTTTTTAGGAACCACTTGGACTGGACTAACCCACGAACTATCGGAAATGGGGAAAATGATCCCCGCATCAAGGAGTTTGATGATCTCCTTCTTCACGACCTCCTGCATCTTCGGATTAAGCCGCCGCTGCGGCTGAACGACACTCCTATAATTATCCTCCATGAGGATTTTATGCGTGCAAAACGAAGGGTTGTGATGTGTGTCTAATGACCCAATAAAAATGACCCTCACAACTAAGCTTTAATATTAAAACGAAAATCCTAAAACCACACACAACCGGCAAGTGTACCGATCGCAAGTAGTATAGACTTAGGAAGTCCGAGTATCGAACACGTGGACACGTCAGAAAGCTAAAGATCACTAACCCTAGACGAGACCTACCTTAGAATAATAATTAATTGATTTTTGAATTTTTTTAACTTAACTGAACAAACTGGATTAACTAACAAAACTTACCAAAAATAGAAAACTTAACGGAAAACTAACTGTGTTGACTTAAGATGGAGAAAAACGTCTACCTGGGTCTGAATCAAATTGTAGGCCTAACAAGCTAATGGATTGGATGACTTCAAGACACCGGTCCCTAAAGATGACACGACTAAGGATCGCTCGGGCGCACTGGATTACTTCTCGGTCTCACTCAACAAGCCTAAACTACTCAAAATCGGCTAAAACGACCAAACCGGGAAATAATTGCTAACGTGTTCTAATGAAGGATCACCTCTCGGTCTCACCAACACTCGACCCTAATGGTAATGAATACTACACAACCAAGGATAGAGGAACAATTCAACTTAAACCAAAATAGATCAACTAGTCGCTCAAAACACCTAAACCTGACAAGAAACGAACTCGCTCTCGCGCAATCCCTATTCTAGCATGCGAAGGCAATGAGACGACCCTACTTCCTATCACCCCTCGGTCTCAAAGAAGGTGTCTAACCGCTGTACTTAATCCAATAAATCATGCAACAAAACCCTACGGTGGTACCTACCGCAAACAAACCCTAAACACAAAGTCTAGAATCAAACAATGCACCGATCAATCAATACAAAACTAATCAATCAACGCACGGGGTTTATGCAATGAGTCACTAAAATTTCCAGCCCTTAAACACAACCTATTTCATGTCTAAATCAAACTTTACAATAACAATTCAAGTCTATCAATCAAACAATCCATAAAACCTATCAAAACCTAACAAGAATCATCATTCCTAGGTAGAACTAACAAGATTAGCCGAGCATAATTTTTGGACAGCAGCAAACACTTAATAAAACCATCACTAAACTCTTACCAATCATCTTAAATATCATTCAACAATCAACAATACTCATAAACAATTCAATCTATCAATCAATTGCAAAAACTAGTAAACAATTGAACAAGATAATCAAAGTAATGAACAATGTGAAAAAATGAAGGATATATGATGAATTCCCTGCCGTTCCTTGCTGAGTAAACTGATGTCGAACCTTCCCGAGGCTAGATTCTTGTGTATTCTTCATTCCCAAGCCGTCACACGATCAAACCCTAGCCGAACAACACTTTTCTTCTTTTCTTTTCTTCCTGCTGCTGCTGTTTGCTGCTGTTGTTGCTGCTGTTGTGCTGCTGTTGATGCTGTTGTGCTACTATTGCTTGCTGTTATTGCTGCTAAATCCGATCAGCAGCCCCCTAGGCTGATTAGGGTTTTATTTTTTTTATATAATATAATATAATATAATATGGTCTTGGGCCTCCATGATGCATACGGGTCGGGCCTTGAGCTTTGTCTTGAACTTGTATGCGTAAAAGGCTCGTAAAAAGCTCGAAAAGTCCCGGTTTCTTCCTTTATTTTACTCAAAACCTACAAGATTAATAAATGTATGTAAAACCTATCTAAAACGAGTAAAAACACATAAAATATAATATATTACGTAGATAAAAGGTGCGGAAAATACGTGTGTTTTACAACACATTAGGTTGATACCCTTGATGTCGATAATCTTCCATGCAATGGCCTCCTTGTGCTCTCGAAGCACCCTCAACAATCTCTCTCTCTCGACCTCCGTCAAAGCAGATGCGACAATAACCGGCAACTTCCTCTCTTCATCCAAAAACGCGTACTCCAGATGGGCAGGTAACTCCTTAAGCTCTAAGAAAGGAGGGGGGCTCTCGACAGAAGGTCGGTCAATCGGATCGTCACGTACGATCTCAGCAGACACTTCAGACTCAGGGTGATGTGACTCGGCGTCATCTTCCATTGACTGGTCGGTCATGGCAACCTTCTCAATCTCCGGAATGTCCCTATCGAGAATCTGAGTGTTGGAGGAAGATCCTCCACAGATCTCGCTGAAAAACTCACCAACATGCTCCATGATGGTATCAATAAAGTACAGGGAGTCATCAGCAGACTTGGAGTGTTTCAGTGACTGTCGAACGTCAAAGGTGACGTTCTCATCCCCAACTCTCAAAATCAACTTACCCTCGCAGACGTCGATCAACGCATGTGCAGTGGCAAGGAATGGTCGGCCTAAAATAAGCGGTACGCTATCATCATCGTTCATGTCCAGAATGACAAAGTCCACCGGGAAGATGAACTTGTCGACACGAACCAGCATGTTCTCGACCACCCCTTGAGGGTATTTCACAGAACGATCAGCAAGCTGGATACTCATCCTGGTAGGCGTCGGTTCGCCTAGTCCCAGCTTGCGATACACAGAATACGACATGAGATTAATGCTGGCACCGAGATCGGCCAGCGCATGAATAACCGTATCATCACTCAAGATGCAGGGAATCGTGAAAATCCCTGGATCGGCCATATTTTCCGGTAATTTTCGCTGTAAGACAGCAGAACAGCTAGCACTCAATGGGATGGAAGCGACCTCAGCAAGCTTTTCCTTATTCGAAAGAATATCCTTGAGGAATTTCGTGTGTTTAGGCATCTGAGTCAGTGCCTCAAGGAAAGGAATGTTAAGGTGAAGCTGCTTCAAAAGATCAAGAAATTTGGAACTCTGCTCCTCATCTCTGTCTCGGCGGAGTCTTCCGGGGTATGGTACTCTGGGCTTGTAGACTCTCGGCGGCTCACTCGGTAGCTGCTGTCTCTCGACCTGTGCTGAACTCCCTGGGCTGCTTCTCCGATGCACCTGAGCCGGTGGAGATTCCATCTGAATCTCCTCATCCACCTACTCCTCTACAACTACTGCAGGCTCCTCGACTACGCCTCTCTGCTGAATCCCGGGCTCCTCTCGTGCCCCTGCACCGCTCCTCGTTGTCACAGCTTTAGTGAATCCCTTTGGGTTCTGCTCGGTGTTACTTGGTAGTGAACCCTATGGCCTCTCGTTCAACCTACTCGCTATCTCTCCCATCTGCCGCTCGAGACTTTGAATCGATGCTCCCTGATTCCTCATGAACTGCTCGTGCTCTCGAAGCTTCTCCTGCGTCTCCTTGTGTCAGGAATCCTCTCGTGACATAAGCTGTGACAGCATCTGTGTTTGTTGCGTCATCATCTCCTCCAAAGTGGGCTTCTTCTCCCCACTGCTCGCTCCCTCACCGGCATCCTGAAATAGGCTCTGACGCTGCTGAAAACCGGACTGGTTGCCGCTCCTCCAGTTGGAGTTCTGATTTCCCCTCCATCCCGAATTATACGAATTGAAAGAATTTGGATTTCGGTTTGGATTTCCTACGAAGTCTACGGCCTCCTCTTGGGAACTGACTGGGCACTGAACGGTATCATGCCCCCCTCTGCAGATCTCACACAACTTGCTCTTCGTCTGCATATCCTTCACCATCTTCGCTAACGCCTCGACCTGTGCCGTCAGTGCGGTGGTTGTGTCCACCGAATGCATGCCTCGTGAGATGGAATCGACGGTCTTGCCTCATCTGGCGGGTGGTCTCTGGTACCCACTCATAGCTAACCCATTGAATAAAGCGATACACTCATCGGGGTCCTTTGTTGTTAACTGATTTCCTCCCGCCGCCGTGTCGAGCATACTCAGCGTCGCGTACGTCACTCCATTGTAGAACTTTTCGACGACCGCCCATTCTTGCAAGCCGTGGTTGGGGCACAACGCTAATAGATTCTTGAACCGCTCCCAGGTCTCGTAAAAACTCTCTGTGTCCTCCATCTGGAAAGAATGTTTCTGGTTACGCAAACGAGCGGCCTTAGCCGGAGGATCGTATTTCTCAAGAAATTGGGTCTGCATGGCAGCCCAAGTAGCTATAGAGCCCTGTGGGAGGGACTCGAGCCACAGCCTCGCTTGATCAGCGAGTGAAAACGGAAAGACGCGGAGCTTAACGGCATCTTCGGAAATGCCCGTAAGATGGAAAGTGTCGCAAATACGCACGATGCGAGTGAGATGGGAGTGCGGGTTCTCATGAAGTAACCCGTGAAACTGAGCAGAATGAGCAATGGTATTCAGAATATTCAACGGAATCTGCCAATTCGTCGCAACCCCAATGGCGGGTGGTGCGATGCTGGATCTCGTGCCAGCATTGGCCTTTCGGGCCCGGTCCGCAACTGTCCTTCTTGGTGGTGGAATGTCGCCCATGATCCTATCCCTATCGTCGGGGTCAACGGATGAAGAAGTGGACGAGGGTGAAACGGGACGATGTCTCTCACGAAACTCTCTCTCTCTGGCTCGGGAAATGCTTCAGTGTCGGGTGGTCCACGAGATCGAGTCTGTCGCATAAATACTATAATTAGAAATAAGATTATCTAAACTATTCTAACAAATAAGTAAAAATAAAACAAAAAATAATTACAAGTAGCACAAAAGATAAGTCCTAACTCAGATTGCTCTCAAAACGGCTAAAACCGTGTCCCCGGTAACGGCGCCAAAAACTTGATGTGTGACTAATAACCCTATAATAATGACCCTCACAACTAAGCTTTAATATTAAAACGAAAATCCTAAAACCACACACAACTTAGGAAGTCCGAGTATCAAACACGTGGACACGGAAGACGCTAACGATTACTAACCCTAGACAAGACCTACCTTAGAATAATATTTAATTGATTTTTGATTTTTAATTACTTAACTGAACTAACAAGACTGACTGACAAAAGTTACCTAAAATAGAAAACTTAACGGGGAACTAACTGTGTTAACTTAGGATGGAGAAAAACGTCTACCTAGGTCTGAATCAAATTGTAGGCCTAACAAGCTAATGGATTGAATGATATCTAGACACCGGTCCCTAAAGATGACACAACTAAGGATCTCTCGGGCTCACTGGATTACCTTTCGGTCTCACTCAACAAGCCTAAACTACTCAAAATCGCCTAAAACGACCAAACCGGGAAACAATTGCTAACGTGTTCTAATGAAGGATCACCTCTCGGTCTCACCAACACTCGACCCTAATGGTAATGAATACTACACAACCAAGGATAGAGGAACAATTCAACTTAAACCAAAATAGATCAACTAGTCGCTCAAAACACCTAAACCTGACAAGAAACGAACTCGCTCTCGCGCAATCCCTATTCTAGCATGCGAAGGCAATGAGACGACCCTACTTCCTATCACCTCTCGGTCTCAAAGAAGGTGTCTAACCGCTGTACTTAATCCAATAAATCATGCAACAAAACCCTACGGTGGTACCTACCGCAAACAAACCCTAAACACAAAGTCTAGAATCAAACAATGCACCGATCAATCAATACAAAACTAATCAATCAACACACGGGGTTTATGCAATAAATCACCAAAATTTCCAGCCCTTAAACACAACCTATTTCATGTCTAAATCAAACTTTACAATAGCAATTCAAGTCTATTAATCAAACAATCCATAAAAACCTATCAAACACTAACAATAATCATCATTCCTAGGTAGAACTAACAAAATTAGCCGAGCATGTTTTTTGGACAGCAGCAAACGCTAAATAAAAGTATCATTAAACTCATACCAATCATCATAATAATCATCCAACAATCAATACTAACCAATAACAACTCAATCCTTAAAGCAATTGCAAAACTAGTTAACAATTCAACAAGTATAAGAAAGATTGATGAACAATAGTTGAAAGAAAGGATATGAGATGGCATCCAGGTGTTCTTTGCTGCTGTAAAACTGATGTAAAACCTTCCCGAGGCTTGGTTCTTGCTTGTTCTTCCTTCCCTAGCCGCCACAAGTCCAAACCCTAGCTCCACAAAACTTTTTCTCCTTTTCTTTCTTTCCTTCTGTTGCGATCGGAACCCCTGTAGCAGCTTAGGGTTTTTATTTTTTTTATATAATATAATATAATATGGTCTTGGGCCTCCATGATGCATACGGGTCGGGCCTTGAGTTGTTTACTTAAAAACGTATGCGTAAAATGCTCGTAGAATGCTCGAAAAGTCCCGGTTTCTTCCTTTCTTTTACCCAAAACCTACAAGATTAATAAATGTATGTAAAACCTATCTAAAACGAGTTAAAACATATAAAATATAATATAATACGTAGATAAAACGTGAGGAAAATACGAGTGTTTTACAACACATCAAACCTACTTACCTCCAACCAGTAAACTACTACTTTTATTAAATCCGACATGCCTACGAATACTGAATGACCTGGCGAAAGAATATATTTTACGATTATAACGTACTGATTAAACTCGTAACGAGCAAATATCTACACGTGCATTTCCATTATAACGTGCATTCCCATTATAACGTACTGATTAAACTCGTAACGAGCAAATATCTACCTACGGGAGAGACCGAACAAAAACAACTTCCCAATAATTGGATTGTATCAGAACCATTGTCGTACAAGTTGTGAACAATTTATAATTGTTATAACGCGTGCTTTGATAGATAAGGATAGTATGGTATTGTCGTGTATAGCTTCTGATACTCCATACAAGCATATGGTGGTGCGCTATGCTAATATGGAGGACGATTTGGGCATTTTTAATACAAACATTGACCCCTATTGGGTTAAAATTCTTGTCATGAGAAGACAACTTTTAATATATATGCAAACATTGGCGTTTGCTAGGCTAATTTTACATACTATCCTTAGTATTCAGACTCGAGAACAAACCCGTGTGATATATACGTGTTAATTGAAATACCTGATTACTTGTTATTGTAATTCCTTTTGTGATCATTAACGTATGTGAATTTTGTTAATTGTGGGATAACTGGTTTTGGTTATAGAATGGCCCCGAAGAAAGTAAACACGTTGTCTGAGGCAGATGTAGCCGAGATAATCGCTCGACAACTACAAACACTACTTTCGACAATAGCAGCACAATTCGTTGCTGGTATCCATACAACTATGAATACAAATCAAGTGCCGAACGCTAACGCGGCCGTAAATACTAATCCCCCGACAAATACTAATACAACCACAAATGCTCCGCCGATAAATACTGATACTATCACAACTAATACTCCCCCGTTGAATACTAATATTACTTTCAATAATGATAATCTCCCACCGAACTTGAACAATAGTTGTAAAAATCAAAATCCCCCGCAACACGGATATCAACTTAAGAACTTCATGCTATGTAAACCTATGGAATTTAGCGGTACTAAGGGACCAAATGGACTGGTAAAGTGGATTGAAAAGACTGAATCCATCATTAATATCACTAACTGTCCACCAGATTGTATTATCAAATTTGCTACTTCTACATTTGTAGACCACGCGCTAATGTGGTGGAATACTGTTGTGCAAATTCGAGGACAAGAGGAAACCAATCATATGTCTTGGACAGAACTTAAAAATCTTATGATAAAACACTTTTGTCCGATAAACGAAATTCAGAAATTAGAGTAAGAACTTTGGAATCTAGAAATGAAGGGTGCAGATCACTTGGAGTATACCCACCGCTTTAACGAACTGGCTCGTCTAGTCCCATGGTTCGTTACTCCAGAATTTAAACGTACTGAATGCTACATTTGGGGTTTAGCCCCCGAAGTCAGGAGTTTGGTTAATTCAACTGGCCCTGTAACTTTCAAAAATGCCGTGTTACAAGCCGGCATTGTAACTTCTAATTTTATTAGAAGTGGTGCGTTAAGAATGCCCGGGGAATCATCTGGTACAAAACGAACCAATTATGGTGCGGGAATACAAGAAAGACAACAGAATAAATGCACGCGCCCTGCAATACAAAATTACGCTATGATCAGTTCCGATGTGAAGCAAGATAAGTGTAACGGGTTTTTGCCTAGATGTGGAAAATGTGGTTATCATCAAGTTGGTGAATGTCGGACCAATGTGTGTCACAAATGTGGGAAGGTGGGACACTATGCCCGAAATTGTAGAACCGTTATGAATACTATAAATCCACCAACCCAACTCCAGGACTCACAACTACCCCAACCGCAACCAACACGACAACAACCAGTCTACCAAAACCAACCCATAATAAACCGTGATGCCTGTTATAAGTGTGGTAGTGTGAAGTACATCAAGAAAGACTGCCCTAGATTGAACCCAATTGCGACGGAAAGACAAAGGCAAGGACCGGCATCGACGTCCAACTCGACTAAGGGTCACGTATTGTGAATAAACCGGATAGAACAAAGGTAGTAACAGGTACGTTCTTAGTAATGCCTAATATACTTTAGTTTATTTATTACGGACACTGATAGATGTTTCGTTCCTACAAGTTATTACCTTGGAAAATATACCGTCTAGTAAAATAACAATTTTGTATACTATAGAAACCACCAAAAGTAAGACTATAAATACTAATCATATTACTCGAAAAATTACCCTCTTAACCTAAATAACTAGCTATTCCCTATCGATGCACTCCTGGTGGAAGTGAGGAGTCATTGTGTAATAGTCAGTATGGACTAGTTAATTGAGTTCAAATGAAGGTTATATATAGATTGCTTATGTGTTTCGTGTTAGGATTGTGATCGATGCTATGAGCATTCGAGTATGCAGTTAAGTAGTTAACGGACTAGTTTGATTGAATCACTTAGTTTGTAAAAGATGTTAGAACGATGTAATATATTGTAAATTAGTTAGTAATGTTTCTTTATGAACAATGTATTTGATACCAGTTGTATCTGTTGTATTTCCGTTTTACGTTTCCGCAGACCGCTCAACGGGGTGTGACAGCTTGGGAATTGGGATTGCTTTTTAGAAAGTGTTTATCGGCTTTTTGAAAAGCCAATATATAACTCCCAATAAGTTGCTTGGGTATTAGAGAAGTGTAATTCATTTTTATTTTATTTTTGGTATGGATTTAAAAAATGTTTTTGAGAAGTCACAAATCATGGTTATTTGTTTTGATTTTGGGTTTTAGAATACCAAATCCCTTTGTATTCGCTACTCACCAACAAACTTTTGATCATGTTACCTGAAAAACCTAAGTCAAACATTGTAACATCCAAAACTTTCTAATAATTTAAATATATATATATATATATATATATATAATTATATATGCAGGAAACTCTTGTAAGATTATATAATTACTTAGGATGTTGTTGGCATTGAGGTATTAACATGGGGGTTAAAAGAGTACAATCTTGAATTGTTGAAGGGTTATAGTGTTAATTTGTTATTTATTAAGAAAAAGAAAATAGAAAACAAAACAATAAAATGTAGTCTTGGTGAACACCAAAATATTTCCAGAACACACAGTATATGTGTGTGTGCATCGATGGTGTAGAGAGGAGACAAAGAAGGAATGTTTTGAAACCACTCTTAGCATTCTTACAGCTACAATTTTGAGTCTCTATTCCTTCTTTCATATTCTTTGTCTTTGAATATGAAGTTCATGCGGGTTATGTTGATTTTTCATAAAGGGGTGAATCACTTGATGATATTTAGCTTAGAAACATCTTGATTTATGTTTCTCTTGAATAGGTTTGATAAATTTGATTGCATGGTTTAATCATGAAATTAGGGTTCATATGACAAATTTAGGGCTTTTGAAAATTGAATAGTTTAGGGATGGTGCTTGCAATTTGATAGTGTTTTACCATCCCTGGGTATGTCATCACTTCACGAGATGTTCCTAATCCTTTGTAGGAGTTTGATAAGAGTTATAATCAAAAAATGGTGAGGGTTTGGGTCGTAATGGGAAGAACCCTTAATGTGATTTTCGCAATGTTTTATTCAGAGTTTAGTTTAGTCAGACTTAAAAAAATCATATAAAATCAACCGAGTGTCCGTTTGGGACGTTCTTTATATGGTTGGAAAGATATTACGATCCATATTTGAACATGAAAAGCTGAATAAAATGCTATAGATGTCAAAAGTTGTCGTAAACAGATGCTGCACAAAAGCGCAACGTTGAAAATGAAGTCTAGTAACTTTATAGGGCTGGATGATTGGACCCGTTTGGTTTAGGCATGAAATATAGAGTTTTATGAATAAATTACACTTAATAGAGTGTGAGAAATGAGTTTAAAGTTCTTAGATATAGAGCAATGCAAGTAACTGAATTAACGGGTCAAACGAATTGGATTGTGAATGCTTGACTATATTAAATTTTGTGTGTTGGATTATGATATGTGATTCAATAATTGAATTAATAGATTGTTGTGATGTATCCTAATGAGTGTTAGTTGATTTTCAAGCTAGGGGAGTTAAGCTTGGAAATCAATGAATCAATGCATGGGATAAGTGACAAGATTCCTACGGGCAAAGGTAAGTAAATCTTACACCCTATACATACATAAGTTGTACCTTGGACTTTTAGTTGTAAATATCATTTAGACAAGTAACGTTGTAGAATAATTATATTGTTGGAACATATCTTTATGTGTTTGTAGCAAGTGTTATGAAAAGTCTTAATTAACGTATTAGTTGCACTAAGTAGATGGATCATATATAGATATGCACATATTAATATGTATGTTGGTTACTAGTTAAAGATCTATATTTATATAGCAAAGTTGTATAAAATTAATAATAATAAGAATAGCTAGATGGGGTTACTGATTATAAACCAAATGATTTAGAATATATTGTCGTTTGTTTGTGGGTATAACACACGGTAATAAGATTTTATGGTAGTTGTAAACCGCTGGTATTGTTTAATCGGGCCATTGATGATTAGTCACAAGTTGTTTCTAAGTCCTAATTATGTTGAGCTTGTGATGTTATTATATGGGTTTAACTTTATATGTGCTGCCTATGTCGATTAGAATCAGGTACGGAAGGTTAGAGATTGAACGATGAAGTCGACAAGCTGAAAAACAAGAAGAATGGGGTCCATACCTGAGACCGGGTTACCCGACACCAGTTACGGCGTATCTTACGCCGATCAACACACTGGTTGGCATTACACCGGCTAATACACGGATGATAGTTTTTGCATGCGAGTTTTAAATATATAGAATTAAATGGTTAACTTACTTAGCTTATGCTAATGTTTACATGTGTGTTGTGTGTGTTTATAGGTATATGGCCACAAAAGGATGATCGGTTGCAAGATCGGCTCGTACGGAAGCAACGAGACTGTTAATGTTTTAGTTGACGACTCAAGCGCTTAGGTGAATCTTTAAGCGTGGAATCGCAAGGTGAAAGATCAAGTGCCTGGAGTCGGACATGAGTACACATCCTCGTTAAAGTGTAACATTTGTGCAATTATCATAAGATGGTTTAACTATGTATTTTATTTAACTAAAAAAAATATATTTATTGTAATTAGTATGGGTTGTCGTTTGGTTAATAAAAGTTATATATGTACATATATTGTTTAAAAAAAATAAATATTTGGGACCATATTTTCCGCAATAAGTTATACTCTAAAGTCATTATAAATTTTACAGTGTTACAAACACATTTTAAAAACAATTTATTGATTTATTGGCTTTTTTCACCACAAACTTTTTGATCATATTACCTGAAAAACCGTTTTTTAGATAATTATTTTCCGACAACCTTTTTCCGTCGACCGTTTCTCGATGACTTTTCCGGCGACTTCCCTGACTACTTTTCCGGTGAGGTGGTGGGTGAAGAAGTAAGTGAATTATTGAGATTAAAGTGATGGACCAAAATACTCTCCTTCATAGTAGGGCTGGCAATTTATGACGCGGACCTGTTAACACGACACGACACGAGTTTTAACAGGTTTGGGTTTGAGCTTAACAGATTTCGTGTCTTAAGCAGGTCGACATGTTTAAGACTTGTTTAAATTCGTGTCCTAACAGGTTAAACACCTGTTAACATGTTAGTAACCTATATAGATTTTCATTTTAATATATACACACACACACTCCTAAAATCTTAAACCTAAGCCATACTTACAAACGATATTTCATTAATGCCCCTCAGACGCCGATATTATGTTTTTTATGGATGTTATGCTTTGCTTACATGGTTTTTGTTTCAAGTATGTTATGGATTTGTCGTCTTTTGTTTCAAGTATGTTATGGATTTGTGGTTTTGTGTTTTAAATATGTTATGGATTATCTATTAATTAAGACTTTTATGCTCATTTTGAATATTTTGGTTTCGTTACACATGCATTATTCATTGTGTCTTTATACAGATCTCTTAACAGGTTAACCTACTACTAAACAGGTTCATGTTTGTGTTTGGAAAAATGACACGATTAGTTATCGTATTGTGTTCGTGTTTAGCATAACAGGTCATTGTGTCGTGTCCGACATGTTATGACAACTTTACTTCATAGCCTATTTTATAAATCATTTTCCTATTTGAACCCAACCCTTTAAAATATAACTTTTAAACCATGCAATATTCTTTATTAACAAAATACTCTCAAGCATGTTAGAAACTTTGCACTTGAATTTACAAATAGGCCACTTCCAATGTTACTTGAATGATATGTAGAATAATGTTGTTTTTCTCAATTCGTTTTATATGTATTTTTATATATTATATGTAAAAGAAAATGTGTTTTCTAGTTACATGTTTAAGTGAGTGTAATTTTTTTTTATCTTTAGAATAGAGGGAAATTTTTTTCTTATCTCATTCTTACTAGACCCTACTAAACTACTACGAGTGGTATTTGGCACGCTCGTTTTTTCGTATGATAAGGATAATGCAATATGTTGCATGCCAAAACGGAATGACGGTGGCTTCATAAACATTTATGAAGCTGTCTACATTACAAACGCATTAAAAAAAAAAGACCACGATAAATATTGGTTTAAGCATACAAAATGACAAATTAAATGAGTGACTAAGTTCTTCTCTTCAATATTTTTTTGAAGTAAGCTTTTTCCAGAAGTAACAAAGTTCTTTGCTCATTCTTCGAGAATTTGTTTTCAAGGTAACCTTTGATAGGTGCTTTTGAGATCATCCGGAGTGGTCATCCATTCCCCTTAAAAGTATAAACCGTTTAAACGATTCACTTTGTTATGACAATTTATCACACCGCCAAAGAAAGCCGAATTATCATCCCCTCTATCACCCATTGTACTCTAGCAGTCTAGCCCTTTGCTTTATATCGAGTAGATTACGTTTTTCTACTACGAGCAATTCCGACATGCAACGAACTCACTCTTTTATTTCCTAATTCGTGTTTCTTCTTACACAATTAAAATCCCCCATAAAAAATCACAAGCGTACAAAGCCCCTTTTTAGTGTTTGTTCATTCCATAAGACCTTTTTCATGTGGAGGCATGGAGCATACATGTTTACCACAAGAAGATGCCCTTGCAACCCCTTTAATTCTCCCACAACCAACATATAGTATCTACTAGCAAATATCGCTTTTTTCACAAAAGAAGATTCGAATCCCAAATACTAATCATCCCCCCAATCTATTCTCTATCCCAAAAATTACTTTTCTGGTATTGGGGCATTGGGCTCACTTAGTTGAAAAGGCCATTTCCAATTCCGTATTATTTAACTTTGAAGCTGTGGCCCATGCATCAAACCCAATAGAAAGATATATACCTCGAAGCAGAGGTGGGCATAAAACCCGGTCCCTGACCTGACCCGGTTCCACCCAACCTGCGGTACGACCACGTATTGGGTTTCTACTGGAATAGTCGAAATCGGTTCCACCTTTATCCAGTCAAAAACCCGATCATACATGGAGCTGGTTTCTACCCGACCTGGTTCTTGACTTTGTCCACCATACCTTATAGTTTATGAAAACACCCGATTTGCCCACCTCTACCTCGAAGCACCAAGAGAATTTAATGTCAAAACTAGCCCTTAATATTTAAAACCATCACTTGCTTAATTCCTAAATTTATTTCATCCTTGTCATTTTTTATCTAGCTTTATTTATTAGACATATAAGGGTTTTTTTTATTATTATTTAAAACACAAATTTATGCATGTTTTATACACTAATCTATGTAACCGGTTAGGTTAATAACCCAACTGCTTAACCTGGATTGTTTGAAATAACCGATCTCTTTAATAAACTACTAAGAAATATAAAATAAACTCACTTGGTCAAAATAAAAAATAGGCATAACAAAATTACACAAATGTTTCATTCCTCGAAAGTAATATAGACGTAAGGGTTGTGAAAGGCAAATCTCAACAAACAATTCTTTTGTTTTGATTTAAGAATTCAACTAGTAGTGATTGACAGTCAAACGTGACAACCAAGTAAGGAGGCATAAGTATATAAGAGAAATACAAGAAAACGTACAAAAGTATGAAAAAGTTATAATACGATTTATAAAAATCACAACAGAATTCTTTTTAATAGACACAAGAAAAAACTATTTTAACCATAAATAATTAAATTTCAACCAAGAACGATTTTATTGGTCAAACCAAAAAAACAAGTTATTTACTGATGTTGGTAATCAGAGTGAGTTAGCCAGAGGGTCACCGTACCCCTCGAACCCTCCCCTGGTTCCGCCGAAAGGGATTGCAAAGACGAGCTTCACGCAATATTTTCTAAGGTTCTAACATTGACGTTTTGACTGGTTCGGTTCCACATAAGGTTAAGAATATTAAGGTACACGCGTTTCATTGGATAAAGTATCGGGCAAAGAAAAATTCTTAGTTTAGCCCCAGTAGCATCATAACATGTTTTATATGTAATTTCTTGTTTTTGTATTTGTTTCGATTGACCTAGCTCCTTTCTAGTGTTTTTATTTTAATATATTTGCCATTACTAAAAATTAACTATTTCAGGAATTTTGTGACTTGTGGGAAGTGGAAGCATATCCCGAATCTCTCTTTAAGGGATTGTTTTGAGAATTTTCTCTAATAATAACAAGGGAAATTTCCAAAATAAGCATTTATGAAAACAAATTTTAAGTTTTAGGTACCATTTGCAAGAAATTCTAAAAATAGGTATTATAAATTAGTCGTTACAAGTAGTTTGTAGAACAATTAGAACTTGTCATGTGTCCTTAAACTAATCGTAACGAGCACGTTCACTAATCATTTGCTCGTCACGATTAAATAAGTTTCATGCCTCGTAATCAAGCCCACGATTAATTCATAAGCACTTTAGTCGCGACGAATAAATTATAAGGTTAAACTAGTCGTGATGAGTTAACTACTAATAAACTATTCGTGTAGGAAATGTATACTGGGTAAACCAGTCGTTGCAACTAAATAACTTATTAATTACTCGTGGACTTGATTACGAGGCATGAAACTTATTCAGTTGTGATGAGTAAATGATTAGTGAGTGTGTTTGTTACAGTTAGTTTAAGGGCACTCGACAAATTTTAATTGGTTCTACAAACTACTTGTCATGACTAGTTTATAATACATATTTTTAAAATTTTTTATAAATAATACCCGAAACTTGAAATTTGTTTTAATAAATGATTATAAACGCTTATTTTAAGAATTTTCCACGATAACAATTATCTGAACTAAACCAATGATAAGAACGGGTAGGTTTGAAATGAGAGGACGCGTTTACATCGGGTACATCAAAAATAGGTATTTAGGATCTTCTAGAATTTGGAGCTTATATTTGTCTACGATCCAAGGTCACACGTGCATGTGACTGACAAAGATTCTTACAACTTTATTGGATTATCCACTGACACAATTATTTCTCTATCAGCTCCTACTTGCTAAACACCCTCTATTTGCCCCGTATAACACTAAACGGGTCTCTATGCATCATACATGGCTATACGGGCAAGGTACCCCCCCCCCCCCCCGGTATACCCTTATACATGGCATACTATATATTAAAAATTAGAAGATTTACTCCACTATTCAACTTTATTTGTTGTTTTAAACACACCGTACAACTGATCACGTTAGAGATTCATAATATGTTTGAGTTCATTTGAATGTTAAACTATATTAATATTTTAATTTACTATGGCTGAAGAAACACTAACCGGACCCCGGACAGATTACTGGTAACCTGGGGGTTGGAGAGATGTTTCCCACGAGGGGTTAGACCCTTGGAAGATGGTTCTTCTGATAACCTGCAAAACAGACACCGTGAGCTCGTCACTGAGAAGGGGGGGGGGGGTTGCTCCTTGTGACCACCCTCCGGCGTGAGAATCAGACTAGATTGCTCTTTAAATATAAAAGTATATTAAGAGATTGCTAGAGCAGATATCAGGTATAATATGATGATAATGTAGTAAGATATGATAAGATGAGATGGTCATACCATTTGTGGTATTTATAGCCGAAGGTAGGTTTCCAAGGAGGTATGGCCGGCTGCAACAGTGTTCCTGTTCCACCAACAGTAGCCTACGCACGTGCCCTGCTGGTAGTTGGTGGGTAGGTAGCGGCTGATAGCGACCAGGCCTGCTGTATACTATTCCTGTTCCACCAACTGACGGCTACGCACGTGGTATGGCAGTAGTTGGTGAGTAGGCAGCGGCTAATAGTGACATACAGTGCAGGAGCATGCTGCTCGCCATACTGTTGTCAATAAGCTGTCGTATCTTTAGTCAGATCTTTTTCCCATACCTCGTCAGGTACAGTACGGAAGATCTTCCTGTATCGTACGGACTGGCTTATTTGGGCGGGAGTATTCCCCCTCCCGCCCTTGTGCGGGATAGTTCCCGGCTTCGCTCATTCCTTCAGGTGACACTGAGTGATTGAGAGCTAAGTGCCTTGTGCGTGTAGCCCTGCTGCGCGGGTGGCCTTCCCTGATGGCTTGTATCCGAGGCTGCGGGGACAGGCGGAGTCCTTCACCATCGGGAGGCATTTCCTGCGGGACCAGCTTGCGTACTGCGCGTAAGGACGTCACGTCTCTGAGCATGGTTGGTCCTGCGGATCCAGTTGGTTTCTGCGCAGACGTCCCTCTTCAAGGTGAGTCTTGCGGGTCCAACTAGGCTCTGCTGGGACCTACCTCTTCAAGTCCCCCCAGTCCAATGTTCTTCTCATGAGTGTTTAATAAAGTGAGGTGAACTTTTGGACTTAAGCAAAGGGTTTTGAAAAGGGGTTTTTTAAGGTTTTCCATAGGGATTCCTCCCGCGGAAGTCCTTGTCACTTGCAGAAATTCCCGAGTTTCCTGCTTGGTCTCTGGGTATGATGCGGGTAGGTCTGTAACCTCCTCGCAAGTCATGAGCGTTGAGTCCCACTTGTGTGGATTCTCCATGAGGTTTTGGTAGTTTTAAACATAGTGATCAATTATGTTAAAACCACCAATTCCATCCTGGAGCTTCAAACAACGTAGTTCTCGACGTTCCCGCTATGCGGGGATGTTATTTCCGTTTCCGCAAGCATTGCCCAGAAGATCCTTCTTGGTTTCAATTCCCAGCGGAGCGCTAGGTATGTGAAGGGTTTTGCCTTAACACTGTACCTGCGCTCGTCTTACGGTTACTTTATTTCCAAGGTATTCCTGGCGTCAATTCCCTGCGGGTGCTAGGTATGTGAAGGGTTTTGCCTTTACACTGTACCCGCACCCGTCTTATAGTTACTTGGTTGCCGAGGAATATTTGGCTTCAATTCCCTGCGGGTACTAGGTATGTGAAGGGTTTTGCCTTTACACTGTACCCGCATCCGTCTTACGGTTACTTGTTTGCCAGTTTACTTGGCTTCAATTCCCTGCGGGTGCTAGGTATGTGAAGGGTTTTGCCTTTACACTGTACCCGCATCCGTCTTACGGTTACTTGTTCGCCAAGGTTTACTTGGCTTCAATTCCCTGCGGGTGCTAGGTATGTGAAGGGTTTTGCCTTTACACTGTACCCGCATCCGTCTTACGGTTACTTGTTTGCCAAGGTAAGGGGTATTTTCCCGCTTACTTTTTAATATTTTTAAATTTTGAATTTTGAAATTCGAAAGGTTGGTGGAAAGATAGGAACAGTCCAAACCTCTGAAACGTCGTGCGACAGTTTCCTCTGACTGTGTCAGGACGTGCAGGAAGTTATGGTGACGTGACATTATATGGTCATTCCAGACGCTTTTTACGGCGCGTGGGCGCGAATTTTCGGGCGCGTGGCCGCGAAATTACTGGCACACGTCCTGTCAACAGCTGTTGCCAGCCTGCTTTTTGCCACATGTCATAGTTTCATTGCACCTTCGATTTCTCTCTCCTCCGCATTAAATTCACCGCATTAATTGCGATTAGTATATAAAGGGGGAGAGGCCTCTTTGTAATCCACACTTTCACCTCTCTTCTTCTTCTTCTTAGTGATTTCCGGCAAATACTCCCCTTTTCAGGCAAGCATTTTCCCGAAATCACTTTCTTCTTTCTGCAAAATGTCTTCTCATGATGCTGAAGCTGTAGCCGACGATAGGAGTACTGCTGGCGAGTGCCAGTGTGCTCTACCTGTCGATCAGTACCAGTACATCGTCAGGAAGTTCATGCTTGAGTCTCTTGAGCCTGAGTTTCCTGAATCCCACCAGACTGTGTACGATGCCCCCAGTGGCAAGATCGGGGTATATGCTGCATTCTTTGTCTATGGGAACCTTAGGTTTCCTTTGACAAAGTTTGTGTACCGTGTCCTGGAGAGGCACGGTGTGCACCTGACCGAGGTGCATCCGATGGCGATTGCCAAGGTCCGGCACTTCGAGTGGGTGTGCCGGATTCTGGGTATTGAGCCCTATGTGGACCGCCTGATGACCTTCTATACTTGGAGGTGCGTCCAGGGGTGGTACACCCTGACAACCCGTATTAAGGGTTTGAAGATCTGCGTGACCGAGCTCAGTCTCCGATCGTGGAAGCGGGAGTTCTTCTACATCTCTGCCCGCGCCATCCCCATTGCCATGAAGTTTAAGAAGGGTCAAGCGCTTCCGAGCCTTCACGCTTCCAGCTACCAGGAAGCGGAATGGTTCGCGAAGATATCCCGGGTCCAATCTCCGGTTTACCGGTTTGCGGAGTCCGGGATGGTGATGCTGGGGATGAGCCGGGTATGGAAGGATGCGTCCCGGTTTCCCATCCTTTTCGAATACGGTTTGAACTCTATTCCTTATGGTATGTCTTGTCTTTCTTGCTTATATTAGTTTGTCTTCTAACTGTTTCTTTTCTTTCAGAGGGGAATGACTTGGAGTCGCTCCTGTTCCCGCGGGAAGCTGACGGTCCCGTGCGGGTGGGCACTCGTGCTCTGGACGACAATGAGTTGCCCATCCTGGAGCAAACGGCGGATCGGTTTGTGGAGGTCTATCCGCCGGGCCAAGAGATCTTGAGCCACCGGCGGCCAGGTAAGGCGATATTCTATCCTCAACCCCTCAATGCTGTACCCGCTGCTGGATTTCCTTACATCCTGTCTTCTTCTGAGGAATCCGCAGATGGTCCTCCCCTTGTGCGGAAGAAGAAGGCTGCCGGAGGGAAAGGAAAGGAGAAGGTGGCCTCCACGGCTGATCCGGTGCTTCTATCTGACACCGAGTCAGATAGTGAAGAGGTGGCGGGGAACCCCGGTGGTGAGAAGACCACTGCTCCGGAGGCTACGACTGTTACCTCCGGAGAACCAATGACGACGACGGTGACCGGCGTCAAGAGACCGGCCCCATCGGGCTTGTCCCCGCCCCTCCGTACGTTCAGGCTCAAGAAAACCCGTAAGTACAAACATTCTTTTTGTAGATTTATCATATTTCATAAATTTATTAACACTTATCTTCTTGTGCAGGCGTGGATGTTGACGCATTCCAGGGTGAAGTACCGAGTAGTACCTCTCCGCCGATGACGGTAGGCTTGGTCAGCCTACCTGCGCCTGGTCCCGCTGGTTCAGTTGCTCACTCTGAGCCGACTGTTCCAGCCGAGTTTACACCATCGCCGGCCGTGAGTGCGATTTTTACGGCGTCCTTCACCGAGCCGGCGGTTACGATTGCTGCGGATTCTGCGGCAGCGACTGCGGCGGCTGCCACCATGCCCCCGCCACCGGCACCGATGGCCGGCCTATCAGGTACGCATGGGAGTACTCGCCAGTCTTTGCCACCTTCCCATCTGCCTGACCTTTTGGATGGGTTTCCTTTGGGTTCAGGTGATGGGTTTGGCGGTTATCGGCCTGTTATAGACCCTACATGTGCGTAGGGTTCCTTTGGCCCTTTTTCACCTTTTTTTTTTTATCATCTTTTTCCTAACTGCTTTTTTGTTTTTTGCAGTGTCGGATTCCAATGAAGTGTATGTTCCGCGATGGAACATACGCCGAGGAACAACCCTTCGTACCCCTGTGGAGTGCGTGGACTGGGCTCGCCACGCTGCTCCTCATGGTGCGTTGGGGGAAGCCATGGCTAGCTACCAGGAGGGTAGGCTAACCAATGAGCTTCGGGTTCTCGAGCTGCTTTGTCGTGAAAACGACAAGTTGAAAGCAGCTCGCGCCAAGGACATATCTCAGGCGCGTGCTCTTCGGGAGGAGAACCAACGATTGACCGCAGCTGCTGCGGAGAAGGAGAAGGCCTTCAAGGCCCTCGAGGTTGAAGTTCAAGCGCGACTCGAGGCCCGCTCCAAGGCTGCCCAAGCTGTTAACGAACAGCTTCGGCTGGCTAAGGAGACTGCGAGGAACGCGACTGAGAGGGCTACCAAGGCCGAAGCCGTTGCTGAGCCTTTACGCATGGAGAACGAGGAGCTCAAGGCCCAATTAGAGGCTCTCCAACGTGCTCATGATGCCTTGGCCATGGAAGATGCCAAGAAGCTCCAAGAGATCCTGGACCAGAGGGGCGTGCTTGACCACACCGAGCGGAAGCTTAAGGGCGTTGAAGAGGCTGCTGCAAAGGAAGTGCAACTTGCCAACCTCAATAAAAGCGAAGCCGAACGCGCCTGCACCCAAGCCCTGGTTGCCAAGGAATGGCTTCTTCGAGAAGCGTTGCCTCAGGTATTTTATCTTTACGTCTTCACGCTTTCCTTTGTACATAGAAAAGGTGTTTGACACTTGTATTTTCTTTGTAGGTTGTGCATCGGGTCTTCTCAGAGACATCCTACGACGATGCTATGAGCGCAGCCCTCAACGCTTCTCACGAGAATGGGGAACGGGCTGGCTTCCTGCTTGGTCTAGGGTTCGTTGAGAAAGGCTTCCCGCCTTCCAACTTCCCTTTGTACAATGTTGACACTGAAGCCATATATGACCAAGCAGTAAATCAATATGCTGCCTTCCCGCATCCAGTGGTGGAGAAGGTGAACCAAGTAGCTGCTGCTGATGATGGGTTAGCCGTCCTTAAAGCCTTCCTCGAACCGCCCCGTTCTTCTGATGGAGCGGGTCCAAGTGGAGGCGGCCCTGAGGCTTGATCCGAAGATCCCTTCCCATTGCTAGGATAGTCTTGTACGGATGTATTTATTTTCTTTTCGTAGGCGGGTAGTTACCCGGCCATTCTTGTAATAATTCATTTGTGAAATATTAATCTTTTTGCGTATAAGATTGTTATTTCCTTCTTTGGGTTCCTTGCTTTATAAACTTATGACTTGCATATTTAGTTTAAATTAGCAATTTTCCAAGTGTTTAGAATAAGTTAACCTGTTGAACGTGTTTGATAATGGGTTAAAGTTTTGCTTCCTCTTTCGTGATTGTGCGGTTAGAACCGTCACTTGCACTTAGTAGGATGGCTAAACTTTAACCTTCATCTGACCTGCGTGTAGGTTTTCCTCATCTTTTGAGGATAAATTAACCTTTGAACGTGGTTGATAATAGGTGTGAAGTTTTGCTTCCTCTTTCGTGATTGTGCGGGTAGAACCGTCACTTGCACTTAGTAGGATGGCAAAACTTTACCCTTATCTGACCTGCGTGTAGGTTTTCCTCATCCTTTGAGGATAAGTTAACCTTTGAACGTGGTTGATAATAGGTGTGAAGTTTTGCTTCCTCTTTCGTGATTGTGCGGGTAGAACCGTCACTTGCACTTAGTAGGATGGCTAAACTTTAACCTTCATCTGACCTGCGTGTAGGTTTTCCTCATCCTTTGAGGATAAGTTAACCTTTGAACGTGGTTGATAATAGGTGTGAAGTTTTGCTTCCTCTTTCGTGATTGTGCGGGTAGAACCGTCACTTGCACTTAGTAGGATGGCAAAACTTTACCCTTATCTGACCTGCGTGTAGGTTTTCCTCATCCTTTGAGGATAAGTTAACCTTTGAACGTGGTTGATAATAGGTGTGAAGTTTTGCTTCCTCTTTCGTGATTGTGCGGGTAGAACCGTTACTTGCACTTAGTAGGATGGCGAAACTTTACCCTTATCTGACCTGCGTGTAGGTTTTCCTCATCCTTTTTAAGAATTTTGTTTTGAACCGTTCGACGCGCGGTTGTCAATAGGTTAGTGTTCAGTTTCCTTTAATGATTCATGCGGATAGACCGGCACTTTCATTTAATGGGATAATTGAACTCTTCCCCTTCAACTGACCTGCGTGAAGGTTTGCCACGTTATTGGGTTCGTGCGGGTAGGACCGCCTTCCCACGCAACGACTTCACGTAATGTGAATGCCGTTACCAGTGTTGCATAGTTTAACCGTTCGACGCGCGGTTGTTGATAGGTTATTATTCAGTTTCCTCGTTATGATTGGTGCGGATAGACCGGCACTTTCATTTTTGGGTGCTGAACTTTTTCCCCTTCAACTGACCTGCGTGAAGGTTTGTCACGTTATTGGGTTCGTGCGGGTAGGACCGCCTTCCCACGCAATGACTTCACGTAATTATGCGGTGAAAACCGGCATATTAGTGTTCAGAAAAGTATAAATGTAAAATCATCAGCTTCGATATTCTTAAAGAGAATCATTTCCATTAGAAGTGGCTCTTGGCCTTTTCTTTACAAATTGGAATTGATTTACATGCAAACTGTGTAAATGAGCTCCCTTCCATCATTTTGGGATGGGAGTGCCATCGAGCCGATACGCACCTGGTTCGGGATCTCGTTCTTTACGCAGCATGTAGTCTCGATATTGAAGCTGGAATTGATTCGTGTTTTCCCCAGCTGGGGTTCTACACGCACCCGCCTGCTCAGCTTTTATTGCGCCACAAGGTGCGCGAGCGTCCCATCTCTGACAAATGCTTCAACCATGTCTTTTACGTCTGTGCATTCTTCAGTGTTGTGGCCTTTTGTCTTGTGAAAGTCACAGTATTTGCTCCGATCAGCATCGTGACGATGTCGGATTATTGGAGGCTTTGGCCACGGGAGCTCTTCAGTGGCGAATATCTCAGTGACGCTTTTGCTGAGTGGCGTCCATCTGGAGTTCCGGTGCGGCTGTGCATTATCCCTTCCGCCCAATCGATGTTGCAAGCCGGATGAGGTAAAGTTTATCCTTGACTGCCAAATGCCTTGCTTCCGCTTTTTATTTAGTCGGGCGGTGAGGACGTTGTCTTCTCTCGTCTTCTGAGTGTAGAGGTTTGTGCTCTGTGGGAGATCTCTACCCAGTTGCTTCTCCGTTTCCGCATAGCGTTTTGCTGCTGTCATGATGGCATCCCATGTGGATGGCATGCCATCTTTACCCGTTAGGGTGCGGATGAGCTCTGGGTCATGCGCGCCCTGGATGAAGGCAGCGCGAACAAGATCTTCGCTGATATTGCCCAAACTTAGCTTCTTTGAGTTGAAGCGAGTGATGAAGTTTGGCAGAGATTCATCTTCTTCTCGTATGCATTTGAGGATTGTCCATTGCTCCTCGGTATACTTCCGTTGCTGGCTGAAGTGTTGGCTAAACTTCTGCTGGAAGTCTGCCCAGTCGTAGATGTGATTGACCGGTAGACGATCAAACCAAGCTCTAGCAGCCCCAACAAGCGTCATTTGGAACATGTAGCACCACGTGGGTTCCGTCCAATTGCTGACGGTTGCCCCAGCTATGAATCTGTTCAAATGATCGTCTGGATCAGATATACCGTCATATGTGCCTATGTTAGGCATTTGTTTGGCACTCTTTGGGGCGATTGCTTCCGCAATGTCCCTTGCAAATTTGGACGTTCCCGCATTTGCTACGTTTGGTCTGAACGTTTTGGAGAAGTCTCGTGGACTTCCACCTATGCTTTTTGGTTTGAAGGCTTGTCCAAAATGCCTTTTCGGTTGGGATTCCATTTCCTTACGCTTCCCTTTTGCCCTATGGCGAGGGTTCGCGTCGGAGTCGGATTCCTCCGAGTCATCCAAGTAATCTTCGAATTCGTCAGCCTGTTGGACGGAACGCAGGCGTTCGTCCAACTCAGCCTGGAATTCCTTTTGTCGTGCCTCCGCCCATGCCTTGACTTCATCGAGAGTTTGGCGGGGGAGTCTTCGTTTCTCAACCTGGGTATCAGTGGATCCCAGTAGGCGATCATTTACTGCACTTGCCCCAGCCTGAGTAACTGGGGTTGTGGTTACCGGAATTTCTCTAACCATCTTTTGTAGAAAGTTTGAAAAAACTGGAGATAAAGTTCTAGCTTTATGCACGGATGGCGCCAATGAAGAAACACTAACCGGACCCCGGACAGATTACTGGTAACCTGGGGGTTGGAGAGATGTTTCCCACGAGGGGTTAGACCCTTGGAAGATGGTTCTTCTGATAACCTGCAAAACAGACACCGTGAGCTCGTCACTGAAAAGGGGGGGTTCCTCCTTGTGACCACCCTCCGGCGTGAGAATCAGACTAGATTGCTCTTTAAATATAAAAGTATATTAAGAGATTGCTAGAGCAGATATCAGGTATAATATGATGATAATGTAGTAAGATATGATAAGATGAGATGGTCATACCATTTGTGGTATTTATAGCCTAAGGTAGGTTTCCAAGGAGGTATGGCCGGCTGCAACAGTGTTCCTGTTCCACCAACAGTAGCCTACGCACGTGCCCTGCTGGTAGTTGGTGGGTAGGTAGCGGCTGATAGCGACCAGGCCTGCTGTATACTATTCCTGTTCCACCAGCTGACGGCTACGCACGTGGTATGGCAGTAGTTGGTGAGTAGGCAGCGGCTAATAGTGACATACAGTGCAGGAGCATCCTGCTCGCCATACTGTTGTCAATAAGCTGTCGTATCTTTAGTCAGATCTTTTTCCCATACCTCGTCAGGTACAGTACGGAAGATCTTCCTGTATCGTACGGACTGGCTTATTTGGGCGGGAGTATTCCCCCTCCCGCCCTTGTGCGGGATAGTTCCCGGCTTCGCTCATTCCTTCAGGTGACACTGAGTGATTGAGAGCTAAGTGCCTTGTGCGTGTAGCCCTGCTGCGCGGGTGGCCTTCCCTGATGGCTTGTATCCGAGGCTGCGGGGACAGGCGGAGTCCTTCACCATCGGGAGGCATTTCCTGCGGGACCAGCTTGCGTACTGCGCGTAAGGACGTCACGTCTCTGAGCATGGTTGGTCCTGCGGATCCAGTTGGTTTCTGCGCAGACGTCCCTCTTCAAGGTGAGTCTTGCGGGTCCAACTAGGCTCTGCTGGGACCTACCTCTTCAATGGCCATGATAGTGATAAAGATCATTAGCTATTTACCTTTTTATTAGTATGCACTTAACATGATTATTGTGTTGATACATTTCTGGTGTTACATAGATTTAAAAAAATGAATTCATCATTCGTTACAAATTGTTATTATTTTAAAAGCGTGAAAATATTTATTAAAGGGTAAACTGACAAAACAAATATGAACCACCTTCACATTATTTTATGACTTTTCTTAGCATGGTAGGTCACCCCCAAATATTGTAGTGAATATGATCCACTGCCAAGAACCATTATTCATTTACCATTACATAATTGACTCATCTAATAACCATATATTTAACTAGGTTAGTATCCCGTGTGATATACGGGTTGGAGAGATAACATTTTGATTTTAATAAATGAATATAAAGATTTATAAAATTGAATAAATTACAAATTCTAAAAGAAAAAAAGAATCATCATAAAGTTATCAAAAATCTAAAAAAAATTATTTGTATATAATTGTGCATGCTTATCTGGTAACATTTGAATTATATAAGAAAAGAATATCATTAATCAAATATTTTGATTCATAAATAGTATAAAAAAAAAGAAATGTATTACCGTGTGTTCCGTATGAAGTTTTTCGGGATACAACACAACCCTAAATAAAATTGGTCCTATTGAAAAAGTTTGTAGATGTGTATCTGCTTATGCTAGTAACATTGAATTATATGTGTTTGATTTACAAACAAAATATGAGAAACTATCAAAAAGATGACCAAATGATTATGATAAACGGACAACCCAATATAATCTTAACCAAAAAAGTTACTCGTGCTAAACTATGAAATACATAAGATTATTCATAAATGAATACATCTATTTATTTTACTTATATACTCTTTATAAGAAATAATGTACGTTAACTTTGCAGATAAGTTAGTTACACAAATAAGAAGTAATACATGGATCTGTAACATCATTTCATTTATGATATAAAAAAGACAAATTATTACACAGTTCATCAGTTATATCAACAAAGTAGACATGTTCTACAAATGCGTAATTGTCGGTTCTCAAAATTAGTCATAAACGTTACATTTACATCAAATTTATTAAGTTTGTAAAGTGTCGTCAACTTTTTCCCCAATTTGAGAATTACATTGGAACCCTATGGGTTCAAAGATCTATTGATATGAGCAGATGTAACATAATCATCAATAAAAACACATATAGTGATAGAAACTAGAAAATACAATTTAACAAATTCAATAATATTGTAAAAAAATTTAAGGCGTTAACCTAGATTATCATAAATTCTACGAAAAACAAACAGGTAAACAAATCGTAAACCTTAGAGGTTTATTATCGAGTTTTGGGGAATCATGAAAGTATTTACAGATAAATCAAAATAACTTAGATTTGATTGATGAATAGCTTGAGATTATGTGATTGATTTTTTCTCCAGATAAAATTTCAAACTGTAATTTTTTGTGTGTGGATATCATTTAGGGACAAAGTTAATTAAGTCAGATATGATTTAGGGAGGCACGAAAAGTCAGCATGCGTGTTATAAATTATATGAAAACTTTTTTATAACAAAGTGTTGGCTACAAGATACCCATTTACCAAATTTTGAGTATACTTCTAAAGAAAAAGAGTTTTAATTATTGAAAATAAAAACTTGCAAAACGACAAAAATATAGACATATATACTCTCTTTCACTACGTGTGATTATATTTTAATGCATGATGTATAAGTGTTTATGCGATTTTGACAATTTTCTACTTCAAATTAGTTTTGAACTGGACACTTGAATATATAACATGATTAATTATAAAGATTACCGTAATATTGAAATGGTAAAAAACCGAGTACTGATTCTTTAAGCTAAGTCCTTTAATATTGGTTTTTAAATAATAATGATGATGATGATTCATGGAAGAATAACACGCACTCATGTGAGTCATGTCCGATAGAGATACTTTCATTTTTGGAGTCTCAAAAATTATTATAATATTATTTTACAATACAATGCTACACCATTATTATTAGTTATTATTATTACTTTCTAAATCATTAATACATAATATGAGGCACAATTTAAAGAAAGTCGGTTTTTTTTAGAATGACGACTCTCTTGTATTTATGCTATCGCACCATCTAAAATTGGAGAGCCCCGATGCTTCACTTTGGCCAGACTATGTTGTTTTAACCGGGCACATGCTAGCTTCAAAGTTTGGTTTGAGTGTTCTCCCGGGAAACCATACCGCCGACTGCTACTTGACAGCCGTTGTGCCACCACAAGAGTAGAACTCTCTGGCGTAACACAAGTGGGATGAAAACCCGGGTGGGCTCAGGATTCGATCTAACAACCTTTGCAAGGTCTAGCTCAAATCTATCATTGCCAATATACACCCAAATAAAGAAAGAGTTGGTTACGAAACCATTTACTAACTTTGATTATTCTTTTATTTAAATAAAGAAAAAAAGTTTTAATTATTGAACAAAAACTTGTTAAGTAACACAAATATAACGCAATTAATTGCCAAGTAACCCAAATAAATTTTTGTTTATTATAATAGTAGATTTCAATCACCAATACAATTTAAAAGCAACAACCAAAATGATTTTAAAAATTGATTACTAATTGTTGAAATAATGCTTATTATTTATTTTGAAAAATGAGCAGGCGTTTTAGTTGTTTCATGATATCAAATCCACCAGTCTAGAATATTAGACCTTACAGATATCATTAATTTCTATGCTTTTAAAGTTTCGATTTAAATAAAATAAAAGAATCGTTTGTTAGGAGACAAAAGTTTCTTAACCATCTAAAGTTCTTGGATTTGAATTTCGGGAAGCAACCTGTCAATAAAAAAATCAGCAACTTGGGTCAAATATATACTAAGTAATCAATTTAATGCATGCTTTCTATTCTAGACTATGAAAACATATCCTAGCTAGTGATGCTTCGAACTCACCTTAATTCATGATCAATTCTACCTAAAATTTACTTCATGCTTTCTAAACTATTAAAGCACATCCTAGCTTAACTATCTACATCACAAATGCCTCCTCTCATTCAGAGCTTCAAGCCTAATACACCAAAAGATAAAATGAATGCATAGACATCAGAAACACAAAAGGGAGGTTAGTCACTCGTTCCAGCGAGTATATATATTGGGGTTGTCAATACTTGACACGACCCGAAACTCGGCATGAAAAAATATAGATTTTGAGTCGGCTGACATGACCCGTTTTCTTAACTAGGTCAACCCAAACCCGACCCGTCTAAAAATGGGTCAACCCGAACCCGACCTGTTAAAAAGTGGGTTGACCTGTTAACCCGGTGAAGAATTTTTGAGAAGTTAACATTTTAATTTTAGATATAAGAAGTGTTAAATTTTAAAGTTAAATCCTTTGATTTAAAAATTTTCATATATCTATTAACTTTTAAATATTAAACTAATTACTTAAAATATTTGTATCCACTCTTCGCTTCCAATATTTTTATTTTTATTAGTCCTAACCGTCTATTCTCTTACTATTTTCATTAATTTGTTCTTATCTTGAGTAAAATATGTGAACCTAAGTTTGGTTAATTGGGAATAAGAGATAAATACACAAAAACAATTATATCAATCACAAAATTATTAAAATGTTTTATATGAATAATAGTAATTGATTGTCTAGGTTATTATTAAGACACTAGGTATTACTCATATTTGTAAATAAACGCAAAATGTTTTGACCCGAAACACGACACAAATTTAAATAGGTCGATATGACATGACATGACGCGAATAAATATATGGGTTGAGTTAGGGTTAAAGAATGCCAACCCGAAACCGATTAACACCCCTAATATATATGTGTGTCTTTGTGTGAATTTTACCCGGATACAAAACTTTTTTCTACATTAACATGCAAAGTAGACATTTTCTACTACTAGATTTCACTGTTACACGCTTACACGACCATTTAATTTGTATGTTCCCATCCATCAAGATTTTCTAGCTATTCCCTAAAGAAAAATGCATCAAAAAATAATGTCCGTAGAATATAGTAGTAATCTATATTTTATAATATTAAATTTAGTTGAAATTTCTTGGGAGAAATTTGAAAGAGGTTAGGTCAAAAGGTGATGGCCTGTTTGTTTCCAAGAAGCTTCCAGTGCTGACGGTTGACGAATAATTAATAACTTCTATATATGTAAAGTTATAAACCTAGCTAAACGCTTAAGACATGCAATAACATAGTCAGATAATTCTTGGTTATGTTACGTACCCAATATCACGTACACTCGCAAGTTCTAGTTGTTGTTTGTGATGTTTTTAAGCTATTTAATAACTTAAATTTATAGAAATTAAATGTTGGATTTACTCATTTACCAACCACGCTCACCAAACAATTGCTCTTTATAATTCGTTAACAACAAAATTCTCTAATAGCTTTTGGTACCATCACATGAGTATATTTCTAGGACTTCATGTACCCGTCACATGGTATATTTTAGTTTTTATTTTCATATTAAAAAATGTGAAGACCTTTTGTACTCCCCCCCCCCCCAAAAAAAAAAAAAAAAACCAAAAAAAAAATCTCTCATAGCTTTTGATACCATCACATGAGTATATTTCTAGTCTTTTTCATATATTTAAATGACTTCATGTACCCGTCACATTATATATTTTAGTTTTTATATATGATACTATTAAAAAATGTGAAGACTTGTTGTACTCTCTCTCTCTCTCTCTCTCTCTCTCCCCGGTTGGCAGATCAAAGCTAACACATACCCAAAAGTTTGACAATTACGTACCCAAATTTTAGTTAGAACACAAACACAACAAAAGTTTTTAATAGTTGATACAAGCACGCCTTATATAATTAATAACTATATTCAATATTACTTTACATTTTAATACTCTAAAATTACTAATTTACAACCAAAAATGCAAATGTATACAAATACCTACGTTTAAACAATAAACTTATACACTTTTATATTTTATCATTTAAATATAACGTCCAATCAGTTTAAGTTATAGATTATTTCAAATGTGTACAAGTTAAAACTACGTTGAAACAACTTAATTTCAAAGCTCTTACTATAAATTATTTCAATTTCAAGCAAACTAGTATTTATAAACCAACAGATATATCAAAAGTTTTGTTTGATAATTTACTTCCCAAGACTTAACATTCCTTTCGTTTACCAGATTTATTGATATGAAAATGTCAGTTTTGATAACTCATTAGCAATGCAAGTGAGAATACATAAAAACAACTCTATTTGGCACTAGCTTACGCCTAGGCTACGCAGCCTTCAGTTTTCGACGTATGATAGAAAAAATCAATTTTGCGTTTTTTAGTTGGCGCACACCTAAGGTAAAAGGCCATATGGCTACACAAGCACAAGGTACAATTTAAAAAGGACAGCCATTTCCCATTCATTCATTGTGTCACCATATGATAAAAAATTAGCATGGCATAGATGATAATTTGCCATAAAAGTGTTTTGTGAATTAACAAGGTTAAAACCTATAATGATGCCTTCAAATTCAATGATACTAAGTTAATACTTAATACACACGTACATACACAAGTTTTTATTCAACATGCAAGGATATCATCACGATTCACGTATTCATGTGACTTGACTTTGTCGTTACGTACAGTTTGAATGGGTGAGAGGAGGGGAGATGAGCATATGAGATACATCTTTTTATTTTATTATAGTTGTTTGTTTTTAGTGGTACATGCGAGATAAACATCAAGGTTACTTAACTGACATTGACAGAACTAAAAGCGTTCACATGAAAAATCTTAATAAGGACCACCACATTCATTTTTATTCTCTAAAAAGACAACTGTGGGTATCATTTTTTATATTTTAAAACTAACCCAACAAAAACATGTAATTGACTCTAAAATAGAGGAACCCCCCTCCCCAAATGTGGCATTTCTTTTATCATACTGTTGTAAAAATCACTAGTTTAAAGGTGAAATTACAACCATCGATTAATCGAATTAATAGGATTGGATTTTATACATACAATTTTCTAGTTTATATATATATGCATATACATTTTTATATATTCACATGTTTATATGTACTTTTAGTATGCATATAAATTTATATAAGTAATTTATATACGCATACACATTTATATATATGTGTATAGAATTGCCATAAATTGACCGGAAATCACTACAATTGTCGGAAATTTGCCTGAAAGTGTCAGATGTTGCCGGAAATCGGCCGGAGTTATGGTCTGATTGGGACCGACTAGATTCGACTATTGATTTTCTAGTCAATCACCTAAAAATTAATCTGTCACCGACCGATTAGCGAAATCACCAACTAGTCCAATTTTTATAACATTGATAAAAAATTGTATCCATGTTAAATTATTAGTTTGTTATCAAAATACAATCCGTTACTTGTTAAATATGGATACGAATTTCATTGATACTTTTAACGCGTTTTCTAATTTGCACTGTGCTAGTTTCGCACCATCACTTCCTATCGTATGCGAATATACGATACACGCATATACATGTATGATTTATGTTTTCTTTCTTTTCTTTTTCCTTTTTTTTTCTAATTTCAAATTCAAGGATGCTTGTGTAGCATGTATATCTTCTTTATATATTATTATTTTTGTGTTGGTAATGTTTCCCTCTCAACACTTCTTTTCCTCCCACTCATACTTTTCTTCGTGTATTCTCTCCCCTATTTTCATCTTATTTACATGTTAGAGACACACTCAGCACATGTTTGACTAAATTGATTGATTCCCATTGTTTTGTCATTGTGGACCCCTTCTAGCATGTGTGAAAAAAACTAAAACGTGTCAATCTGACTTCATAATCGAACCCCCGAAGTTATGTAACAAGGACTTATGTGAGACTCTATTTATTGTCCATTAGTTCCTATATTTATAAAAACTAAAATTTCCCAAATAATGCATGTATCTCATTAAACATCACATCGAAACAGAAGTCAAACAAACACATTTTGCCTCACGTCTGTTGCCACGATCATGGAAGGAAGGCTCGCCCCCCAACTCATACTCATGAGGCGCCGTGTGAGCCGGTGTCACGACACACCCTCTCATGGTCGCGGGGACACCCCTCACCCTACATCACATATATATAATATAAACTTGTGTTTTTTCTGTTAGCATTTCCCTTTCAAATTGATTGCTTGACATTCTAAAGTCTTTGGCTGTTTAAGTGTAGAGAATCTGACTTTTTGGACTTTAATAATTTGCTTTTGTTCTTTTGCATAAACTTGGGATTGGCAGCAAACAGCCATTGGTGATTGCACTTCTCTAGTTCTCTCTTTCTATATAATAGCCACATGCAGTTGCCTTCTTTACTCAGCATCAACAACATTTTCTTTCCACTTTAGGGTTTAACCAAAAACCTTCCAAAAAATGGCTCCCAAATCTACACCGAAACGTGGCCAACCGAAAAGGGGTCAGATCAAGATTAAGATTTTCAAGATGATTGGTAATTCATTGAAAACTCTAGCATTCGGGTTCGCCAGAAACATTATGAAAGCTGCCGGAGATGGAGGTTGTGGTTGGTGTTTTGGTCCTCCGGTGACTGTAATCCCACTCGAAGCCACCGGAGGGGTTAAGGCGGCTTCTGAATTCGAAGAATAAGGGGGGCCGGCGGTGGAGGTTGTGGTGGGTAGTTTTGCGTGATGACCGGATTTTCTTTTACTGGAAATGGTAAAGTGTTTGTGAATTGTGATGATATCATGTTACTTTATGTCATTATGTGTTTTTAGTTTTTACTGTTTTACTAGTTGTTTTGTAAGATGTTGTCTGTGACCGTCACAGGTGGCTATGGGTTGTTAATAAATCAGAGCCTCGTTTTTTACTATTTTGTCATTTTCATATTTCTAGTCTTAATTAATTGTTTTTATTATATTTTGTCGGTAACTTGTAAGGATTCCGTCATCCCACTTTGACGCTTGTTCTTGACTGGTTTTTGACCGTGTAGTCCGATGGAAGTCAGAACTTGGAACGGTCTATTTTGAGAAGGGTGGGTAGCTCTTTTTTTTTTTTTCAAAACAATTTTCAGAAAAACGACATAACCAGCAAGCCGCTAGAGGCCAACACAACAACAATCAATTAAGCGAGAAATTATTCTAAGTCATCAATTTGAACATTTTGTTATGTTGAACCCAACTATTTTGTTACAACGGCTACAATAACTTAAAATAAAAGAACTAGTCAGATGTGCAACGCCTTGATATTGAAAACATTTTTTTAACCCATCTCAATGTGGAATCTATGGTTCCAAAATTTCCTTTCGATATCATTATAAAACACAAATCTTAACTCAAAACCATTACTTTACATAATATAAACAATACTTGGCAAACTATATTAGACGTCGTTACAGGTAATAGCGAGGTTTCAACTTTATTATGTGTGTCATTGGTTTGTCCCAAGCGCTTGATCATCATCCAACACCTTGTTCAAGAGCCTTATCTATTGTATTCAACGTAAGAACAAACATTAGTATAAGTTAAACATAACTTTATGATGTGTGTGATTAATTCGTCCCAAGCACTTGATCAGCACCGCCCCTGCTATCACCACTACCAGGCCTCCCCCGCTACACCAGGTGTCGTCGCTAACCACAATCGCCGAACGCAACCACCCACCATTGCTAATCATCGACCCCCGCCAATCACTCCCACCACCAACCACCACAACCGCCGTCACCTATCACCACCACAACCCACCCACTACGATTAACCACCACCACTGACCCACTATCACCACTACCGCGAACCACCACCACCACCGCCCGCCATCGTACACCACGTGCCACTGCCAACCACAATCACCGACTGCCACCACCAACCACCGTCCGCCATCCACCACCACCATCACTTGCCACCAATTTTATTTTTAACATTCGTTTTTTTTCCTGCTTTAGAAGCAAAACAAAGTATTTCCATTCTCATGTAAAACAAATAAGACATTGGAATAGTTATGATCCATTCTATTTCTTTGTTTATTTCATTACTTCGTCCATTCTTAACTTCATTCCATTATCTTGTACAGAAGAGGTAGGTCCCAGCAGAGCCCAGTTGAACCCGCAGGACTCACCTTGAAGAGGGACGTCTGCGCAAGGACCAACTGCTTCCGCAGGACCCACCATGCTCAGAGATGAAGACCTTACGCGCAGTACGCCAGCTGTTCCCGCAGGGAAAGCCTCTGGTGAAGTACCCCGCCTGTTCCCGCAGCTGCGGGTACAAGCCATCAGGGAAGGCTACCCGCACTAATAGCAAGGCTACACGCACAGGGCACTAACTCTTGATACTTCAGTAATGTCACCTGAAGGAATGAGCAAGGCGGGAGTGAGCCAGTCCATATGCTTCTGGAAGATCTTTGGTACTATACCTGCCAAGGTATGGACAAAATAGACAAGATCTGACCAAAGCAGCCCATGAACCAATCACAGGGTGACAGCTCACCGACAACAGTACGAGGAGGAGCACCCTCTAGTACTGTTTGTCACTATTAGCCGCTGCCTACTCACCAACCCTCACTATGGGACGTGCGTAGCCTACAGTTGGTGGAACAGTGCATAGCCGGCAGTAAAGGAACAGTATACAGCCGTCCTTGTCACTATCAGCCGCAGCCTATCCACCAACCAGCATGGCTCGTGCGTAACCCACTGTTGGTAGAACAGGAATACTATTCAGCCGGCTGTACCTTCTTGGAAACCTACATTCGGCTATAAATACTCCAACACCTTGGAATGGTAAGGACATGATCTGATACCTCATTATCTTATCTTCTCTAGCAATCTCTTAATATACACTTATATTCAGAGCAATCTAGTCTGATTCTCACACCGGAGGGTGGTCACAAGGAGGAACCCCCCCTTCTCAGTGACGAGCTTAGGGTGTCTGTTTTGCAGGTCACCTGAAGAACAACTCTCTTTGCTGGACCTCATCCTCGTGGGAAACATCTATTTAACCCCCAGATTATCCGTAATCTGCCCCGGGGTCATTTAGTGTTTCTTCATTGGCGCCATCCATGCATAAAAGCTAGAACTAATTCTTAGTTTTTTCAAAATTTATGAAGAAATGGTTAACGTTACTCCGGTCCCAAAGCCAGTAAGTGACCAAGAAACCCCGGTAACCACAACCCCAGCAACAGGGGGGAACACCGGCGGTTATACAAATTTTACGAACACTACCCCGGTTACCCAAGCCGGGACAAGTGCAGTAAACAATATTTCACTAGGGTTCACTGATGCCCAGTTGGAGAAACGGACGAGGCCCCCTCGCCAAACACTCGATCAAGTTAAGGCGTGGGCCGAAGCACGTCAGAAAGAGTTCCAAGCTGAGTTGGATGAACGCTTGCGTTCACTTCAACAGGCTGATGAATTCGGCAGTACTCGCCAACATCTCAACATGAACAGTGAGTGCGAGTACTCGGACAATGAGCGGGAAGAATCCGATACCGACGCAAACCCTCGCCATAAGGCGAAAGGGAAGCGTAAGGAAACGGACTTCCAACTGACAAGGAATTTTGGAGAAACCTTTAAACCAACGAACGCGGGGAGAAACCCACGTGACTTCTCCAAAACCTTTAGACCAACTGCTACAAATGCAGGAAAGTCCAAGTTTGCAAGGGACATTGCGGAAGCAATCGCCCTAGAAGTGCCAAACAAATGTCCAATATCGGCACTTATGATGGTCTTTCCGACCCAGACGATCACTTGAACAGATTCATTGCGGGGGCAACCGTCAGCAATTGGACGGAACCCACGTGGTGTTATATGTTCCAGATGACACTGGTTGGAGCGGCCAGGGCATGGTTCGATCGTTTACCGGTCCACCACATCTATGATTGGGCGGACTTTCAGAACAAGTTCAGCCAACACTTCAGCCAACAGAGGAAATATACTGAAGAACAGTGGACGATCCTCAAATGCGTTAGAGAGGAGGATGAATCTTTACTAGACTTCATCACTCGCTTCAACTCCAAAAAGCTGAGTCTGGGCAACATAAGTGAAGATCTTGTTCGCGCCGCTTTCATCCAGGGAGCCGAATACCCAGAGCTTATCCGCACGTTGACGGGTAAGGACGGCATGCCATCCACATGGGATGCCATCATGACGGCGGCCAAGCGCTTTGCCGAGACAGAGAAGCAACTGGGAAGGGATCTTCCCCAGAGTACACACCTCTACACGCAAAGGACCAGAGAAAACAATGTTCGGATCGTCCGGCAGAACAAAAAGAGGAAGCTAGGTATTTGGCAGTCAAGGGTAAACATTGACACCTCATCCAGCTCTCGCCCTCTTGTTGGCGAAAGGGATAACACACACCTTCCAAGCCGAAAACACCGGTGGACGCCACTCACCAAAAGTGTCACGGAGATATTTGCCACTGAAAAACTACCATGGCCAAAGGCTCCAATGATCCGGCAGCGACCTAATGCGGATCAAAGCAAATCCTGTGACTTCCACGGGACAAAGGGTCATAGTACGGAGGAGTGTACATCCTTGAAGGATATTGTTGAAACATTTGTCAAGGATGGAAGACTCGCACACCTTGTGGCATCAATCAAGAAGGGATGATAACCGGTACAAAGGCAACGGACGAAAGCCCGTTGACATCAGCATCAACATGGTTCATGGCAACATCAGAGGAAGAAAAAGGCGAGCGACAGAACCATGCGCGTGGAAGGAAGCTGAGGTGCGCTTCCCGCGAGTGCCAGGAGGACCCAGCAACGAAGGCCCTATCGTCATCAAAAGCCAGCTGGGGCACTACATCACTTCTCGCACTCTTGCTGACAACGGCGCCTCGTCAACGGTGATGTACAGGCAGTTCTTCGACAAGCTAGATGACGAAGACAAGGAACGCCTGGAAACGGTTTACGCCTCGATGGAAGGGTTCGACGGCAGCACAAACACCCCCTGGGCATCCTATCTTTCCCCGTCACTCTTACGGACGAGAATCACTCACGCACAGAGGATGTGGACTTTGTCGTAATGAGGAAGCCACACCACACATACGACATTCTCTTCGGGAGAGACGGGATGGCAAGATTCAATGCCGTGGTATCTTCAGTCCACGGAATGATGGGATGGCCAACAGCTGAGGGCGTGGCTATGATCACCGGCATTCCCCAGGTATGCATCGCATCTGTCTCATCTAAACCCAAACCAAAGATGGCTAAACCAACCATCACCGAACCGGAAAGATGGGCCTTCAATGGCAAGTACCCTGACCAGGCCGTTACCATTGGCCCAACAGTCGTTGATCCCACGCGCACCTTACTCAAACGATTACTACAGAAAAACGCTGACATCTTCGCGTGGACACCAGCTGACATGACTGGCATACCCCGAAGTAAGGCAGAGCATAAGCTCAAGTGCGACCTGGCTGTTACGCCAGTCGTACAAAAGCGCAGAGTAATGGGGCCAGAACAAACTAATGCGTGTAGAACCCAAGTTAAGGAACTCCTTGACGCAGGCATCGTATGCGTTAGCAGATATCAAACATGGGTTGCAAATCCCGTTATGGTACCGAAGAATAACAAACAATGGCGCATGTGCATAGATTTCAAGGACTTAAAACAAAGCATGCCCCAAAGATTGTTATCCGTTACCCGAAATTGATCTTAAGGTGGATTTGTTGGCACCGTTTCGCCTTAAATGCTTCCTGGATGCGTATAAGGGGTACCATCAAATCCACATGGCCGTTGATGATCAGGACAAAACCGCTTTTCGGACGCCCGATGGCACATTTTGTTACCAAATGATGCCATTTGGACTTAAGAATGCCGGGTCCACATACCAACGCCTGATGGACAACCAGTTTCATGCCCAAATTGGGAGGAACTTGGAAGTCTACATGGATGACTTGGTCATCAAAAGCCCTGACGCAGAAGCGATGTTGAAAGACATCGAAGAAACTTTCAACACGCTCAGGAAGATAAACATGAAGCTCAACCCGAGCAAGTGTTCCTTTGGGATGGAAGAAGGGAAGTTCTTGGGGGTCATCGTCACTAAAGATGGCTTCAGAGCGAACCCTGAAAAGGTCGAAGCCATTATCAAAATGGAATCACCTACTACCATCAAACAGGCTCAGACACTGAATGGACGAATAGTCGCACTTAATCGCTTTTTAGCAAATCACGCGGATAAGTCGTTTCCTTTCGTGTCAACATTGAGAAACTGTTTAAAGAAAAACGCACTTCCGCTGGACACCAGAAGCGGAAGCAGCTTTTCAGGAGATTCGGTCACGCTTGATCGAACTCCCAACGCTCACAGCACCAGAAGCGGGGGAGGAGTTAATCCTATACCGTTCCGCAACAGATAGAGCAACCGGGGCGGTCCTGCTAGTTGAACGGAAAGGCATCCAGATGCCAATCTATTATGTCAGCCGTATCCTAACAGACGTAGAAACCCGGTACTCTACCCTCGAAAAATTAGTCTTAGCACTTGTACACGCTTCACGCAGGTTAAGACGATATTTCCAGGGTCACCCAATCACCATTCTCACAAACTTCAAACTTGCAAACGTTCTACGCAAACCCGAGTTATCAGGACGCCTAGCCAAATGGGAAATTGAGTTGGGGGAATACGCGATAAAGTATAAGCCAAGACCAGCCATAAAAAGCCAGGTTTTGGCCGACTTTATTGCGGAAGTGCCTGCATCGCGGGAAAAAGAGTGCCAGGAAGAGGCTCAACCCTCTCCAGCACAGGACATCAATGATGTCTGGCGACTCTACATTGATGGAGCAGCCAGTAACGAGGGTTCAGGCGCAGGGTTGAAACTAACCAACCCAGCAGGCCAAGAATACACTTACGCTATTCGACTGGATTTTCCAAGTACGAATAACGAAGCCGAGTATGAAGCATTCTTGGCCGGGCTGAGAATTGCGCGTAAGATGGGAGTGAAATACTTGGAAGCCCACGTGGATTCCATGTTAGTAGCCAACCAAATAAACGGGACGTACACGGCCGTGAACGACACAATGGCCCTGTACCTCGCACAAGCAAAAACCCTTATGCGCGATTTTAACGATTGCAAAGTCATACATGTCAAGCGTAGTGAAAACAAATCTGCGGATGCGTTAAGCAAGCTTGCATCATTAGCCTTCACCCACTTGGGAAAGGACATCCGCATTGAACTCCTCGAGGCACCTTCAGTTTCGCACAAGGAAATTTGTGTCATCCAAACCGGCACAGAAACGTGGATGACACCAATAATAAATTACCTTGCGGCAGGTATACTACCAGAGTCAAAAACACAGGCAAGAAAACTACGCTGTAAAGCACTGAATTATCAACTCATCGATGACATCCTTTACAAACGTAACTTTCTTGGCCCACTCTTAAGATGTGTAGATAACCAAGATGCTGACTACCTCTTAAGGGAAGTACACGAAGGCATCTGTGGAGTACACGCAGGTCCACGCGCTGTTGTAGCTAAGCTAAACAACGCGGGATATTTTTGGCCGGGGATGCATACGGATGCGCTGGCATACATCAGAAAGTGTAGGTCTTGTCAGCTCTACGCACCCAACACGCATCGCCCGAAGAATGAACTTGTTCCAGTCACCTCTTCATGGCCATTTCAGAAGTGGGCCATCGATGTGACAGGCCCATTTCCTACAGCAGCAGGAAACGTTCAGTTCCTAGTGGTAGTCATCGACTACTTCACCAAGTGGATAGAAGCAAAACCCTTAGCCCAAACAACCGCGAAACATATCAAAAAATTTATTTGGGAATTTATTATTTGTCGTTTTGGACTTCCACAGAATTTGGTGAGCGATAACGGCACCAACTTTGCTGACAAGAAGCTACAAAAGTGGCTGGAAGAACTTCAAATCACCCACACCTTTACCTCAGTGGCGCACCCGCAGGGTAATGGTGAGGTAGAAAGAGCAAATAAGAGCATCGTCGAAGACATAAAGTAAAGACTCTTGGAACACAGATCCGGCTGGGTGGACGAGCTTCCGCCGTCCTTTGGGCAAACAGAACGCTGAAAAAGGCCAGTACGGGAGAAACCCCGTTCAGCCTCACTTATGGCACTGAAGCCATGGTCCCGGTCGAAATTGGTTTACCCTCACCAAGGGTCTTGATTCAGCCAGAAGACAATGATGCGGAAAGACGGTTAGACCTTCTGCTAACCGAGGAACGCAGAGACTTAGCCGCAGTGCGTGAAGAGAACTACAAGCGACAAATGCAAAAGTACTACAACACGCGGGTAAAACTCTGCAACTTCAATGTAGGAGACTACATACTGCGTAACAACGAGGCTTCGAACCAACAACGCCCAGGAAAACTGGCCCCGGTCTGGGAAGGGCCATACATTATCAAAGAAGTTCTGGGAAAGGGCGCATACCGGCTCGAAAGGCTCGATGGCACTCCCATCCCAAGAACATGGAATGGAGCTCAATTACGCAAATGTTACATGTAGATCAATTCCAAACTTGTAAAGAAAAGGCCTAGAGCCACTTCTAATGGAAATGATTCTCCTTTCACATTGTGTTGATAGCCTTACCTTTATACTTATGAACTTCCCACACTGATATGCCGGAATTCACCGCATAAATATGGGAAGAAGTAAGTCGTTACGTGTGGAAGGCGGCAAAACCCGCATAAACACAAAACGGTAAAAATTTCAAAAGAAAAGATAAGGGAAACCTTCACGCAGGTCAGTTATAGGTAAAGTTTGGTCATCCCACTAAATATAAGTGACGGTCCTACCCGCACAATCATGATAGAGGAAACTGAACATTAACCTATTAACAACCGCACGTACAAAGGCTAACTTATTCAAAATACTTAGAAAATTTCTAAGGAAAAGATGAGGAAAACTTCCACGCAGGACAGATATAAGTAAAGTTTAGCCATCCTACCAAGTGAAAGTGACGGTCATACCCGCACAATCACGAAAGAGGAAGCAAAACTTAAAACTTATAATCTGCCACGTTAAAAAGTTAACTTATCCAAGTACTCAAGAAATTCCTAAGTTAAATCAAAACATGCGTAAAATAAACAAGGCAAGGCGTTGGCAAATAATCTTTATTCCATCGAAATTCAAATATTACAAGGATTGCTGGGTACATACCCGCATACAAGAGAATCTATACAAAAGTAAATCTATCCTAACGGTGGGAAGGGATCTTCAGGTTCAAACTTCAGGACCACTCCCCCCAAACCCACTAGTTCCCGCACCATCAGTCGACGGTGGCGGTTCAAGGAAGGCTTTGAGAATAGCTAGCCCGTCATCAACGGCAGCAATTTCGTCCACCTTCTCCACCACCGGATGTGGGAAGGCAGCGTATTGGCTCACTGCTTGGTCGTAAGCAGCGTCAGTATCTACATTATATAGAGGGAAGTTAGAAGGCGGGATGCCCTTCTCAACATATCCCAGATCAAGCAGGAAACCTGCCTTTTCCCCATCATCGTGAGAAGCGTTGAGGGCTGCGCTCATAGCATCATCGTAAGATGTATCTGTGAAGACCCGATACACAACCTACAAAAAAAAATATAAATGTAACATTTCCAGGTATAAAGAAAAGCGTGAAGACATTATGAAGACTATACATACCTGAGACAACGCTTCTCGAAGAAGCCATTCCTTGGTAACCAGAGCCTCCTGGAGGGCAGCTTGAGCTTCATTACGGGCGCGTTCGGCTTCGTTCTTTGTAAGGTTGGCAAGCAACACATCTTTCGCTGCAGCCTCTTCGACGCCCTTTAGCTTACGCACAGTATGCTCAAGCACCCCCCTCTGGTCCAGGATCTCTTGGAGCTTCTTGGCGTCTTCCATGGCCAAGGCATCATGAGCCTTCTGGAGAGCCTCTAATTTGGCTTTAAGCTCCTCATTCTCCACGCGTAGAGGCTCCGCAACAGCTTCAGCCTTGACGGCCCTCTCAGTTGCATTCCGTGCGGTTTCCTTAGCTAACCGAAGCTGTTCGTTAACAGCTTAGGTAGCCTTGGAACGGGCCTCAAGCCGGGCCTGAACGTCAACCTCGAGGGCCTTGAACGCCTTCTCCTTCTCCGCAGCAGTGGCGGAGAGTCTCCTGTTCTCCTCCCGGATGGCCCGCGCCTGAGCCACCTCTTGCATACGCGCCGACTTTAATTTGTCATTTTCACGACAAAGCAGCTCGACGCGCGGCTGCATCCGGGCCAGGAGAATTCGAAGCTCCGTGCTAAGCCTACCCTCTTGGTAGCTAGCCATTGCTTCCCCCAACGCACCATTGGGAGCTGCGTGGCGCGCCCACTCCACGCAGTCCACAGACGTACGAAGGGTTGTTCCTCGGTGGATGTTCCATCGCGGAACATACACTTCATTGGAATCCGACACTGCAAAAAACAAAAAGCAGTTAGGAAAAGATGATATATAAAAAATAAAAAAAAACCAGCCAAAAGAACCCTACGCACCTGTAGGGTCGACAACAGGCCGATAGTCGCCAAACCCATCACCTGAACCTAAGAGAAATCCATCCAAGAGGTCAGGCAGATGGGAAGGAGGCAGAGGTTGGCGAGAAGCCCCGTATGTACCTGAAGAGCCGGCCGTACTCGCCGGTGCCGGAGGAGGCATAGTGGAGGCCGTCGCGGTGGAAACCAACGGAGGTGAACTCACCGGAGGTGAACTCACAACCGTGGCCGCGGCGGCAGAAGAGCCTGCAGAAGGAACCACCGCCGGCTCAGTGAAGGAATCCGTAAAAATGGCACTCACAGCCTTCGGGGATGAAGTTACGAGTGGAACAGTTGCCTCAACAGGGTGAGCAACTGAACAAACACTCGAAGCAGGCTCAGCCGCCTGGGTCATCGCCTCGGGTAGGTTGACCAAACCTACCGTCATGGGTCCAGTCGCACTCCTTTCCGCTCCACTCGGAAATGTGGTTGCATCCACGCCTGCACGGAGACAACATATTTATATATAATGGCAGAAACATGAAGTTAAAATTATTAACTTTACACTTACGAGTCCTTTTGAGCTTGAAGGTGCGAACACGCGGGGACGAACCCGATGGAGCCGGCCTCTTCACGCCGGTGACCGTCGTCGTCCGGGGCTGCTTGGAGGTGACAGCCGTCTGAGTTTCCGGAACAGTGGTCTCACCACCAGGGTTCCCCGCCACCTCCTCACTTTCGGTCTCTGAGTTAGACCGATTCACCGGATCGGAAGTGGAGGCAACTGTCGCCTTGCCCTTCCCGCCGGCAGCCTTCTTCCTCGCCAACAAAGGACCATCTGCGGATTCCTCATCAGAAGATGACTGAATTAGAGGAATTCCCGCAGAGGTTTCAGCATTCACAGGGCGAGGGTTAAAAAGTTCTTTACCTGGTCGCCTGGCGCTTAGGATCTCGTGGCCTGGGGGGTAGACCTCCACGAACCGATCCGCCGTTTGCTCTAGGATGGGCAACTCGTTCTCATCTAGAGCACGAGTACCCATCCGAGCGGGACCATCAGCCTCCCGCGGATGCAGGAGCGACTGCAAGTCATTCCCTTCTGAAATAAAAGAAGAAACAGTTAGAAGAAAAACCTAAATCAACAAAGAAGACAAAGCATACCGTAAGGGACAGAGTTCAAACCGTATTCTAGGACGATGGAAATCTGGGACGCCTCCTTCCACACCCGGCTCATCCCGAGCATCACCATCCCGGACTCCGCAAAGCGGTAAACCGGAGACTGGATCCGGGAAACCTTAGAGAACCATTCCGCCTCCTGATAATTCAAGGCGGGAAGGTTCGGGAGCGCGTTCCCGTTTTTAAACGTCATCGCTATCGGGATGACGCGAGCGGAGATATAAAAAAACTCCCGCTTCCATGACCGAAGACTGCGCTCGGTTGCGCAAATCTTCAGACCCTTGATCCGGTTGACCAGGGTGTACCACCCTTGGATGCACCTCCAGGAGTAGAAGGTCATCAGGCGGTCGACATGGGGCTCCACACCCATAATGAGGCACACCCATTCGAAATGGCGGATCTTTGCGATCGCCATTGGGTGTACCTCCGTCAAGTGTACACCATGCCTCTCCAGAACACGGTACACAAACTTCGTCAATGGGAACTTCAGATTCCCATAGACGAAGAATGCGGCGTACACTCCTATCTTGCCCTTGGGGGCATCATACACCGTCTGATGAGGCTCCGGAAACTCAGGCTCGAAAGGTTCGAGCATGAACTTCCGGACGATGTACTGATAGAGATCAGTAGGAAGAGCGCACTGGCACTCACCGGCAGTGCTCTTGTCGTCCTTATCGGACGTCGAAGTCGGGTTCTCAACGAACATCTCAGACTCCTCGGCAGTGGCCTCAAAATCATGGGTACAAGACATGTTTTGGATGTAACAGAATGATTTCAGAATGCTCGACGGAATAGTAAGTATTCGGCGGAAATCGTTTACAAGAAGAAGAGAGAAGTGAAAGTGTTGATTACTGTAAACCCTCACCCCCTTTATATACTCATCGCAATAAATGCGATGAATTTAATGCGGAGGAGAGAGAAACGAGCTGGTGCAATGAAACTATGACACGTGGAAAAAGCAACCTGGCAACAGCTGTTGACGGGACGTGTGCCGTAAAATCCGCACCCACGCGCCCGAAAAATCGCGCCCACGTGCCTGAAAAAGCGCCTGGAATGACCATATACTGTCACATCGTCATAACTTCCTGCACGTCCTGAAACTGTCAGAAGAAACCGTCAGACACTAACGTCCCTTCAACAGTCTGGACTGTTCTTATCCTTTCACCAACTCTTCGAATTTCAAAGAAATTCAAAAAGATTCAAATATTCAAAAACAGGAGGGAATATATCCCCTTACCTGGGCAACCAAGTAACTATAAGACAGGTGCGGATACAGTGTCAAGGTAAAACCCTTCACATACTTAGCACCCGCAGAGAATGGACGCCAAGAATACCTTGGAAGTAAACTAACTATAAGACGAGTGCGGGTACAGTGTCAAGGCGAAACCCTTCACATACTTAGCACTCGCAGGGAATTGAAACCAAGAAGGATCTTCTGGGCCATGTTCGCGGAAAGGGAAATAACATCCCCGCATAGCGGGATCGTTGACAACTAGATTGTTTGAAACTACCAAAACCTCATGGAGATTCTACAAGTGAAACTCAACGCTCCTGACTTGCGAGGAGGTTACAAACCTACCCGTATCATACCTAAAGATCAAGCAGAAAAGACGGGAATTTCTGCGTGACATTAGGAAAACCGCGGGAAGAATCCCCACGGAAAACCTTAAAACTAAAAACCCTTTTCAAAACCCCTTGCTAAAGTCTAAAAGTTCACCTCACTTATTAATAATTCATGAGTAGAACATTGGACTGGGGGGACTTGAAGAGGTAGGTCCCAGCAGAGCCCAGTTGAACCCGCAGGACTCACCTTGAAGAGGGACGTCTGCGCAAGGACCAACTGCTTCCGCAGGACCCACCATGCTCAGAGATGAAGACCTTACGCGCAGTACGCCAGCTGTTCCCGCAGGGAAAGCCTCCCAATGGTGAAGTACCCCGCCTGTTCCCGCAGCTTCGGGTACAAGCCATCAGGGAAGGCTACCTGCACTAATAGCAAGGCTACACGCACAGGGCACTAACTCTTGATACTTCAGTAATGTCACCTGAAGGAATGAGCAAGGCGGGAGTGAGCCAGTCCGTATGCTTCTAGAAGATCTTTGGTACTATACCTGCCAAGGTATGGACAAAATAGACAAGATCTGACCAAAGCAGCCCATGAACCAATCACAGGGTGACAGCTCACCGACAACAGTACGAGGAGGAGCACCCTCTAGTACTGTTTGTCACTATTAGCCGCTGCCTACTCACCAACCCTCACTGTGGGACGTGCGTAGCCTACAGTTGGTGGAACAGTGCATAGCCGGCAGTAAAGGAACAGTATACAGCCGTCCTTGTCACTATCAGCCGCAGCCTATCCACCAACCAGCATGGCTCGTGCGTAACCCACTCTTGGTAGAACAGGAATACTATTCAGCCGGCTGTACCTTCTTGGAAACCTACCTTCGGCTATAAATACTCCAACACCTTGGAATGGTAAGGACATGATCTGATACCTCATTATCTTATCTTCTCTAGCAATCTCTTAATATACACTTATATTCAGAGCAATCTAGTCTGATTCTCACACCGGAGGGTGGTCACAAGGAGGAACCCCCCCCCCCCTTTCTCAGTGACGAGCTTAGGGTGTCTGTTTTGCAGGTCACCTGAAGAACAACTCTCTTTGCTGGACCTCATCCTCGTGGGAAACATCTATTTAACCCCCAGATTATCCGTAATCTGCCCCGGGGTCATTTAGTGTTTCTTCATGTACCAAACGCACCATAATTTATTTACATTTTTATTAGCAATCAATCCAAACACCAATTATGTTTATTGTCCTGTATGTAACTTTTCAGAATAACTTAAAAAGGGTTTGTCAGATGACCATACTACCCTTACGAACATTTACAAAATGATCAACTCCATTTGAACAACAAATTACTTGAACTTCACAAAATCCAAATACTAATGTCCTAAGTACTAGATTTAACATTCTCATGTATGCAGAGTGCCAGAGAATGTAAGATCAACTTGTCTTAGTATGAAGTGAACATCTCCCTGCAACAATTATTAAATTCAAAGATACTTCAACAATAAAACCAAATTAGCTTATAATTAATATGTTATACAAGTAACAACCGTGGTAATTCTGTTGTGTATATAAGTACTCACCTTTGCCATTTGGTTTGATTTCATCTAGTATTTGCCCACCACTCGTTGACTTTTGAAGTAAGTAAACTCATTGCAAGTTAGCATGTTTCTAGTATCCATTTCCAAATAATGTAAAAGGCCACTTAAAAGCAAAAACATTAACCATTTCTAACTAGCTATTGACAAGCTAGACACAAAAGAGTATTGATCAATATCCTCTCCTGTTAGTCACATAAAAGATGACTGAGTAAAGAAACTTAAACGAATCCGCGTGGTTGGACTCAAGTACTAGTGCAGAACATTACGGACATCTTAAATAGAAAATGTAATTTTAATCGTCAATATTCACCTAAGTGCTGTGAAATTGAAAGAAAAGTCTCAAACGGTATAAAGCAAGTGCTAGAAAATGGTAAATTTTGATAATTTAATTAATGTTATGGGATCAAAACTATTCTTTTGACCTAGTCAAACGTGGCGACCAAGTTTGAAACAGGGGACATAAAAGATTAATATTCTAAAGCCAATAAGAAAGGCGGTAACTTTAAGGTCACACGTGCATGAGAAGTGACATGGATACTAGTATGGACCCACGCGTTATATCACTCCTATTAAGGGAAATTACTACCGTTCAAGCTTATTAACTTATAACGAGTTTGATCCTTAATAATATGGTTGATTGCCCGAATGATTTGTTTGGTTTGTCCGTATTGAATGTAAAATTAGTGGTGGATTCAAGATTTTCTTAATAGGGTGAAAAACAAACCAAACTTCAACGGGTCAAATCAAAACAAATTAGAGTGGTGCGGGGCAAGTCAAAAGAATTCACCATCTCGTTACGCACATTTGTTATATAAAGAAAATCGGAAAGCAAATTTTAGAAGTGGCGGAACACGCCAACGTTAATTTGTTTTATGATGCTATTGGTGTTTCGGATTCTATCTAACAATTTAGGTTCTTTGCCTGGTCGGGAAGTCTTTTCCCCACCTAGATCTTGTGTTATTTCATCTCCAATTACCTATTAGTATTTGGTCGGCTAATATATTGCTGTAAAAGAAAAAAAAAATCAGAAATCATTATAAAATATTCCCAACCCGTTTGATTAACTTATTAAATGGTAGACGTGGCACCAACTTCACTTTTTTATATATGATATAACTTAGGTTATTGTCACATGGGTGTTTAAGCAGTGTGTGGCGTCTCAGATAAGACGAGAATGCGGCTTCTATGTTACATGGATTAATTATAATTATACTATATATTAAAGGAGAAAGGCTGCTAAGTACCGGGGAATGTAAGTCCAGTCATGTGACAGTCACTAACTTTTCTTTTTTTTTAATATATTGAAATCTGTTTTATATTTAATATTTAACAGTAACAAAAGTAATAAACATGAAAGTTTGTGTGGTGGTAGTGCAGTTTTGTACCAAATGGAGGGTCACGAGTTTGATCCTTAGCTCATAGCTAGGTTTTTTTTTTGGTTCAATTATTTTTTATTATTATTATTTTTATAATAGAAATAGATTTTTGTGTTTATAGATTTCTTACTAAATTAAGTAATGAAAAGGGTGGTGTGGTAGTAAAGTTATTATAACGTACTATATTTCATGTATGTTTGAATCATGTGACCGGCGCGATTGTTGCAACTTGCAAGGTGGGAGATAGACGATAAGCGTTGGTATTAAACGTACACCAAATTGTCTAGCTAAACGTAGCACCATAAATGGAAGAAACTTTTGTAACAATTAATAAATCGCACCCACTACCTAGCTAAACAGAGAAACAACTACAACAAAGATACACCAACACAATCGCCCGCCTAGCTAAATGGAGAAACAACTACAACAAAGGTACACTGGCGCAACGCGCCGGGATAACACATAGTATATATTAAAGTAAAACTGATTACTACAGTAATTTTGGTGAGGTTCAATCAGTGGCTACCATATGACAGCCACTGAATTCTTTTATATATATATATTCGGTATTACTTTACTATTTATTGATTTGAGAATTGAGACTATAGTTTAACACAAAAGGAAAGTTGGTCTGGTGGTCTCGTTTTGATGTTATAATGCTTAAGTCTTGATTTCGAATATGGTCTTGGCCAGTTTTTAGTTTTTTTTTAGTTTTCCTAAGGTCTATGTATTTATATATTCCATACTAATTTTTTTAAGATTTATGTATTTATATATTCCATACTAAATCAAGCAACGGAAAATAAGGTGATGTGGTGATAAAGTAGTGTTCAATTTCTTGAGTTAGTTTTAAAAGAAAGCGGCGTAACGCGCTGAGGGCAATCTCTAGCTATATATTATGGCAGACGTAACTGCTACAGTTGGATAATGAGAGTTGTCGAACTTTAACTAAATTTTTATTGTTTGTCATTAGTTAATTATTTGTTTTCTTATGGCTTTAATTTAGTTCATTTTTGTTTGTCTTTGTTTAATTATTCTTTTTCTTTGGTTTAGTTTAACTTTTATCACAAACCGTACACGTGTCAAGATATTTGTAGTATACTAAGATTTTATTTTCTAAGTTTTCTTTTTCGTTTTTCTTTGAAATATAAATAAGGTATGCTTTTATTTTTTAAATTGTGGCATATATCACAACTTTATATTTTGTGTGGTTTTCTCTTTCAATTGCTATACTGAGTTTCGTACCGTATGGATACTGTAATTTATTGAGTAAATATCGTTCGAATTCCCGCCGCAACGTGCGATGGTAACTTACTAGTTAACTTGAAAAAAAAATCATACTACAGGAATTATTTTTCTAAATAAAAAAATGTAGGCACCATTTTTTATTAATTTTGTTGTACCCAAAAAAAAAATCTAAAAAACCTAGAAAGAAAAACACGCAGCCAACTAAAAAAAATCTAAAAAACCTAAAGAGAAAAGCGGGTAACTCACTTAAAGATTTTGCAACTAAAGCTGTCGGTTATGAGGATGGATATGGATGTGCAGCTGCTGCTGATGGCTGCTTTGGTTCTTCGGCGACCATAATCTGACTACAAACCACCGGAGGAGTTAAAATCATGCAAAACCCACCAATGAAAGCAGGGTGAATTTGTTGTTGAGCCAGATGGGTGTAGGCACCTTTCAAATTCGTATTTTCTTCTATAAACTTCTAACGTATTGGGTTCAAAGACCCCAAGGGCCCCATGCCCAATCCATGTTTTGTTTAGTGCCCCAAACCTAACTTTCCGAGCCCAACTTTTCAAAAGTAACTTTAAATTTGAGGAACATTTAAACTATAAATTTATTATGGTAAATTGGATTACATCGAAACAGAAGGCAAACGGGCAACAAGCTGCGCCGCTACCCCTTTTTGAATCGCAAAATCCCATCTTTTAAAAACTATATTTGTTGATCTTGGAGTCATAACATTACTATGCATGACCCGCTGAACACGGGTAAGTAGCTCCACAGCTTCAGGCGCGAGGAAACCAAAAGTGTCAAAAGCAAAAGGAATAAATACATGTTGGTTGTCAAGACACGCCTTTTCATGTTTTGCCACCTTACCTGAAGCAGCTTTTAATGCGGCTTGACCGACCGCGAAACCACTACTCCCTAAGCCCATCAAAGGAGAAACCCCTGTTAAATCCACACACACGGGTTTCCCTCCTATCCATCCAAACACCAAAATGTCAGCCGGTCGAAGAGATGATCTTCCCTCCGATGGGTCACAATTAATCATTAATATAGTGATATTATTGAGTTTAATTGGACCGTTATAGAAATTATACCAAAATATGATAGTATTTAGAATATAATTTCTTTTTTATAAATTCTACACTATTTAACTTTGTTATTTTTTTTATTTGTACACAAGAGCTTTGAGCTATGAAAACTATGGAAGGGTTTTTGTCGATTATAATATGTATTTTGCTTATTGTGTTTTATTTAATGTAAGTTTTTTTTTTACCCGACCCATTTTTGTTTGACCCAATTTAGTTTGACTTGACCCGTTATAGGTTGACTGTTTTTGGCACTCACAGACAAAAATTTCTGAATCCGCCATGAAAGGATGTAACTAGGGGTTGCAAATGGGTTGGATTGGTTAGAAACGGGGTAGGGTCGAAACGAGAAAGGGTCAGAATAGGTAAAAAAAAAGGGGTTGTTTTGGATTGGGTCGGAACGGGTTAAAACGGATTTCGGATTTTTTTATTTTTTTTGAAAAACGAGGACAAAGGCGGAAACGTTTTAGTTTTTTTACATTTTTTTTATTTATATTTTAAGTTATGATTTTTTTATAAAAACCCCTCAAAAAAATCAAAAATATTAATAAAAAATCATAAATCAAAACGAAAAATGTAAAAAAAAAACTAAAATGTTTCCTCTGTTGTCCTCGTTCTTCAAAAAAAAAACAGAGAAATGAACCGAAACCAAAAGTTGACGAAAACGAAACATAAACCATAACTGAACCGATTTGATCGAAACCGAAAAAATCAATCAAAAAGAAACTAAAAAACTGAAACCGGACAGAAATGAAACTGAAAAAACCAACCACAACGAAACAAAGTCCAAAAACGAATCCAAAACCGACCCTAAACAAACAAAAGAAACCGAAACCCAACCCATCCAGTGCTCCAAAACCGACCAAAAAGATACAAAGGAAACCGAAACCCAACCCGTTCAGTGCGAAAACTCGTGCCGGCTCAAAACATAAACCAAACTCGTTCCAATCCAAAACCCGTTTAAACCTGAGCTTGCCACTTTTCCTTAAGACACTAAACCACATCTACCCATTCTTGAAATTTGTCGACCCATTTAGACCTGAAGATAAGGTGGAATTGCAAGTGACCCATTTTGACCCATCTTATTATAATTTATGAGTCTATGACCCAAACCAACCCATATGATTATTAAAACAACCCAAATTTACCTATTTGAAATGATTTGGATCAAGATTGCCACCCCTAGGTGTAACAAAATCAAAATTTGCACGCCAATTGGCAGAGAAGAAACCAACGGTAGATGCGTTTGCTTGACTGCTGGATTTTGCTACCGGGAAATGGTATGTTTATGGGATGACATGTAGCTTTGTGTAAGTGAAGAGGTAGGTCCCAGCAGAGCCCAGTTGGACCCGCAGGACTCACCTTGAAGAGAGACGTCTGCGCGGAAACCAACTGGATCCGCAGGACCCACCATGCTCAGAGACGTGACGTCCTTACGCGCAGTACGCAAGCTGTTCCCGCAGGAAATGCCTCCCAATGGTGAAGTACTCCGCCTGTTCCCGCAGCTGCGAATACAAGAAATCAGGGAAGGCCACCCGCGCAGCAAGGCTACAAGCACAAGGCACTTAGCTCTCAAAATAATTCAGTAGTCACCTGAAGAAGGAATGAGCAAAGCTGGGAACAATCCCGCACAAAGGCGGGAGGGGGAATACTCCCGCCCAAATGAGCCAGTCCGTACGATACTGGAGGATCTTTTGTACTGTACCTGACGAGGTATGGGCAAAAGATCTGACCAGAGATACGACAGCTCATTGACAACAGTATGGCGAGCAGCATGCTCTTGTACTGTATGTCACTATTAGCCGCTGCCTACTCACCAACTCCTGTCATACCACGTGCATAGTCTGCAGTTGGTGGAAAAGGAATAGTACACAGCAGGCCTGGTCACTGTCAGCCGCTGCCTACCCACCAACTACCAGCATGGCACGTGCGTAGGCCACAGTTGGTAGAACAGGAATACTATTCAGCCGGCTATACCTTCTTGGAAACCTACCTTCGGCTATAAATACCCCAAATGGTATGATCATCTTATCTTGTATCTCATATCTTATACCTGATATCTGCTTTAGCAATCTCTTAATATACACTTATATTCAAGAGCAATCTAGTCTGATTCTCACGCCGGAGGGTGGTCACAAGGAGGTACCCCCCCTTCTCAGTGACGAGCTCACGGTGTCTGTTTTGCAGGCTATCATAAGAACTATCTTTGCCGGATCTAACCCCTCGTGGGAAACATCTTTTTAACCCTCAGATTATCCGTAATCTGCCCGGGGTCAATTAGTGTTTCTTCATTGGCGCCATCCGTGCATAAAAGCTAGAACTTCATTTCTTTACAGTTTTTTCAAACTTCTGGAAAGATGGTTAAAAAAACTCCGGTAACCACAACCCCATCTACTGGGGGGAATACCGGCGACTACACAGTTTTTACGAACACTACCCCAGTTACCCAAGCTGGGGTAAGCGCAGTAAATAATCTCTCACTAGGATTCACCGATACCCAGTTAGAGAGACAAAGAACGAGGCTCCCACGCCAAACACTCGATGAAGTTAAAGCGTGGGCGGAAGCACGTCAAAAAGAATTCCAAGCTGAGTTGGATGAACGCTTACGTTCACTCCAACAGCCTGAGGAATTCGGAGAATACTTGGACGATGATTCGGAGGAGTCCGATAGTGACGCAAACCCTCGTCATAGGGCGAAAGGGAAGCAAAAGGAAACAGACTCCCAACCGAGAAGGCGTTTTGGAGAAACCTTCAAACCAAAAAACGCGGGTGGAAACCCACGTGACTTCTCCAAAACATTTACAACTGCTGCAAAGGCGAGAACGTCCAAATTTGCAAGGGACATTGCGGAAGCAATCGTCCCGAAAAGTGCCAAACAGATGTCCAACATCGGCACTTACGATGGTATATCTGATCCAGACGATCATTTGAACAGGTTCATAGCGGGGGCAACCGTCAGTAGTTGGACGGAACCTACGTGGTGTTACATGTTCCAAATGACGCTTGTTGGGGCAGCTAGAGCGTGGTTCGATCGTTTACCGGTCCACCACATCTACGATTGGGAAGACTTCCAGCAGAAGTTTAGCCAATACTTCAGCCAACAAAGAAAGTATACCGAGGAGCAATGGACAATCCTCAATTGCATTCGAGAAAAAGATGAATCTTTGCCAGACTTCATCACTCGCTTCAACTCAAAGAAGCTAAGTCTGGGTAATATCAGCGAAGATCTTGTTCGCGCTGCTTTCATCCAGGGCGCGAACGACCCAGAGCTCATCCGCACCTTAACGGGTAGAGATGGCATGCCATCCACATGGGATGCCATCATGACAGCAGCTAAACGCTTTGCGGAAACGGAAAAGCAACTGGGTAGAGATCTCCCCCAGAGCACAAACCTCTACACCCAGAAAACAAGAGAAGACAACATCCTTACCGCCCGACTAAACAAAAAGCGGAAGCTAGGAATTTGGCAGTCAAGGGTAAACTTTGACACCTCATCCGGCTTGCAACATCGGTTGGGCGGAAGGGATAACGTACAGTCGAACCAGAACTCCAGATGGACGCCACTCACCAAAAGCGTCACCGAGATATTCGCCACTGAGGAGCTCCCATGGCCAAAGGCTCCAATAATCCGACATCGTCACAATGCTGATCGGAGCAAATACTGTGACTTTCACAGGACAAAAGGCCACAACACTGAAGAATGCACAGACGTAAAGGACATCGTCGAAGCATTTGTCAGAGATGGGACGCTCGAGCACCTCGTGGCGTAACGAACGCTGAGCAGGCTGATGCGTGTAGAACCCCAGTTTGGGAAAACACGAATAAAACTGCAGCTTCAATGTTGGAGACTACATACTGCGTAAACAACGAGATCCCGAACCAGGTGCATATCGGCTCGATGGCACTCCCAACCCAACAACATGGAAGGGAGCTCAATTACACAGTGCATGTAGATCAATTCAAAACTTGTAAAGAAAAGGCCCAGAGCCACTTCTAATGGAAATGATTCTCCTTATCACATTGACGCTGATGATTTTACATTTATACTTATGAACTTTCCACACGGATATGCCGGTCTTCACCGCATACATAAGTGTGAAAGTCGTTGCGTGGGGAAGGCGGCAAAACCCGCATAAACCCAAAAAACGGCAAACCTTCACGCATGTCAGTTAAAGGTAAAGTTCAGTCATCCCACTAAATGAAAGTGCCGGTCTATCCGCACGAATCATGATAGAGGAAACTGAACACTAACCTATTAACAACCGCGCGTCGAACGGTTAATTTATTCAACACTGATATGCCGGTATTCACCGCATAATTACGTGGAAAGTCGTTGCGTGGGGAAGGCGGCAAAACCCGCATAAACCCAAAAAACGGCAAACCTTCACGCTGGTCAGTTAAAGGTAAAGTTCAGTCATCCCACTAAATGAAAGTGCCGGTCCTAACCGCACGAATCATGATAGAGGAAACTGAACACTAACCTATTAACAACCGCGCGTCGAACGGTTAATTTATTCAACAGATATGCCGGTATTCACCGCATAATTACGTGGAAAGTCGTTGCGTGGGGAAGGCGGCAAAACCCGCATAAACCCAAAAAACGGCAAACCTTCACGCAGGTCAGTCATAGGTAAACTTTGGTCATCCCACTAAATGAAAGTGCCGGTCCTAACCGCACAAATCATGATAGAGGAAACCGAACTAACCTATTGACAACCGCGCGTCGAACGGTTAACTTATTCAAAATACTTAGAAAATTTCTAACAGAAGGATGAGGAAAACCTCCACGCAGGTCAGATGTAGGCAAAGTTTAGCCATCCTACTAAGTGCAAGTGACGGTCTTACCCGCACAATCACGAACGAGGAAGCAAAACTTCAACCTATTATCTACCACGTTCAAAGGTTAACTTATTCTAAACACTTAGGAAATTTCAAAGGAAAAGATGAGGAAAACTTCCACGCAGGTCAGATATAGGTAAAGTTTAGCCATCCTACTAAGTGCAAGTGACGGTCTTATCCGCACAATCATGAAAAAGGACGCAAAACTTTAACTTATTATCTACCACATTGAAAAGTTAACTTATCTAAGTACTAAAGAAATTGCTAAGTTAAAACAAAATATGCGTGAAATAAACAAGGCAAGGAATTGGCAAATAATCTTTATTTCATCGAAATTCAAATATTACAGATTGCTGGGTACATACCCGCATACAAAAGAAGCTATACAAAAATAAAAATCTATAATGGTGTAAAGGGATTATCAGGATCAGGCTTCAGGACCACTTCCACTTGAACCCGCACCATCAGTAGAACGTGGCGGTTCAAGGAAAGCTTTAAGGATAGCTAGCCCATCATCAGCAACAGCAACTTCGTTCACCTTCTCCACCACCGGATGCGGGAAGGCGGCATACTGATTCACTGCTTGGTCATATACAGCTTCAGTATCAACGTCATATAAAGGGAAGTTGGAAGGCGGGATGCCTTTCTCAACGAACCCTAGACCAAGCAGGAAGCCGACCTTTTCCCCATCCTCATGAGAAGCGTTGAGGGCTGCGCTCATAGCATCGTCATAAGACGTATCCGTGAAGACCCGATGCACAACCTACAAAAAGAAAAAATACAAGTATCAAAACCTTTTCTATTTACAAAGAAAAGCGTAAAGATATAATGAAATTAAACATACCTGAGACAACGCTTCTCGAAGAAGCCATTCCTTGGCAACCAGAGCCTCCTGGAGGGCGACTTGAGCTTGGTTACGGGCGCGTTCGGCTTCACTTTGTTGAGGTTGGCAAGCAACACTTCTTTAGCCGCAGCCTCTTCAACGCCCTTTAGCTTCCGCTCAGTATGGTCAAGCACCCCCCTCTGGTCCAAGATCTCTTGGAGCTTCTTGGCGTCTTCCATCACCAAGGCATCATGAGCCTGTTGGAGCGCCTCTAGTTTGGCTTTAAGTTCCTCATTCTCGAGGCGTAGATGCTCAGCAACAGCTTCAGCCTTGGTGGCCCTCTCAGTTGCGTTCCGTGCAGTTTCCTTAGCCAGCCGAAGCTGATCGTTAACAGCTTGGGCAGCCTTGGAACGGGCCTCGAGCCGGGCCTGAACTTCAACCTCGAGGGCCTTGAAGGCCTTCTCCTTTTCCGCTGCCACTGCGGTAAGCCTCTTGTTCTCCTCCCGGACAGCCCGCGCCTGAGCTACTTCTTGAATACGAGCTGCTTTTAACTTGTCGTTTTCACGACAGAGCAGCTCGACGCGCGGCTGCATCCGGGCCAGGAGAATCCGAAGCTCGTTGGTTAGCCTACCCTCCTGGTAGCTAGCCATTGCTTCCCCCAACGCACCACTGGGAGCGGCGTGACGAGCCCACTCCACGCACTCCATAGGCGTGCGAAGGGTTGTTCCTCGGCGGATGTTCCATCGTGGAACATACACTTCATTGGAATCCGACACTGCAAAAAACAAAAAGCAGTTAGGAAAAGATGATATAAAAAAAAGGCCAAAAGAACCCTACGCACCTGTAGGGTCGACAACAGGCCGATAGCCGCCAAACCCATCACCTGAACCCAAGGGAAATCCATCCAAGAGGTCAGGCAGAGGTTGGCGAGAAGCCCCAAGCATACCTGAAGGATCGGCCGTAGCTGCCGACGTCGGAGGAGGCATAGAGGTCGCCGCGGTAGAAACCAACGGAGGTGAACTCACCGGAGGTGAACTCACAACCGTGGTCGCCGCTGCGGAAGTACCCGCAGAAATAGTCACCGCCGGCTCAGTGAAAGATTCAGTAAATATGGCACTGACAGCCGGCGGAGATGTCATCACAGTTGGAACAGTTGGCTCAACTGGGTGAGCAACTGTACCAACTGAAGCAGGCGCAGTCGCCTGGGTCACCGCCTCAGGTAGGTTAACCAAGCCTACCGTCATGGGTCCGGAGGTGCTCCTCCCCGCTCCACCCTGGAATGCGGTAGCATCCACGCCTGCACAAAGAAGATATAAGTATAATGGCGGAAAGATATGAAGTTAAAAAAGTAAAGGAAGTTTGTACTTACGGGTTTTCTTGAGCCTAAAAGTGCGAACAGGCGGGGACGAATCCGATGGAGCCGGCCTCTTCACGCCGCTCACCGTCGTTGTCCTGGGCTGCTCGGAGGTGACGGTCGTCTCAGCCTCCGGAGCAGTGGTCTTAGCACCACCATGGTTCCCCGCCACCTCCTCGCTTTCGGTCTCTGAATCAGAACGATGCACCGGATCGGCAGTGGAGGCAACCTCCGCATTCCCCTTCCCGCCGGCAGCCTTCTTCTTCCGCACCAACGGATGACCATCTGCGGATTCCTCATCAGAAGATGACAAGATTAGAGGAATTCCAGCAGAGGTTTCAGCATTGAGAGGTCGAGGGTTGAATAACGCCTTACCTGGCCGCGTGGCGCTCAGAATAGGGTGGCCTGGCGGGTAGACCTCCACAAACCGATCCCTCGTTTGCTCCAAGATGGGCAACTCGTTCTCATCGAGAGCACGAGTACCCATCCGAGCGGGACCATCACTCTCCCGCGGCTGCAGGAGAGACTGCAAGTCGTTCCCCTCTGAAATAAGAGAAACAGTTAGAAGACAAACCTATATAAACAAATAAAACAAAGCATACCGTAAGGGACAGAGTTCAAACCGTATTCGAGGACGATGGGAACCTGTGACGCCTCCTTCCACACCCGGCTCATCCCAAGCATCACCATCCCAGACTCCGCAAAGCGGTACACCGGAGTCTGGATCCGGGAGATCTTGGCGAACCATTCCGCCTCCTGGTAGTTTGGGGCGTGAAGGGCGGGGAGTGCAATCCCATTCTTAAACGTCATCGCTATCGGGACGACGCGAGCGGAGATATAAAAGAACTCCCGCTTCCACGAACGAAGACTGCGCTCGGTTGCGCAGATCTTCAACCCCTTGATCCGATTGACCAAGGTATACCACCCCTGGATGCACCTCCAAGAATAGAAGGTCATCAGGCGGTCAACATGGGGCTCCACGCCCAGAATGAGGCACACCCACTCAAAGTGGCGGATCTTGGCGATCGCCATCGGGTATACCTCCGTCAGATGCACACCGTGCCTTTCCAAGACACGGTATACAAACTTCGTCAATGGGAACTTGAGATTCCCATAAACAAAGAATGCAGCGTACACCCCTATCTTGCCCTTCGGGGCATCGTACACAGTATGGTGTGGCTCCGGAAACTCAGGCTCGAACGGCTCGAGCATGAACTTCCGGACGATGTACTGAAAAAGCTCAGCAGGAAGAGCGCACTGGCACTCGCCAGCAGTGCTCTTGTCATCCTTATCAGAAGTGGACGACGGATTCTCGACGAACACGTCAGACTCCTCGGCAAAAGAAGACATGTTTGGATGAACAGAAATGATTTCAGGAGAGTGCTTGGCAGAAAGTATTCGCCGGAAATCGTTTACAAGAAGAGGAATGAAAGTGTGAATTACAAAGGACCATCTCCCCCTTTATATACTCATGGCAATTAATGCGATGAATTTAATGCGGAAGAGAGAGAAATCACAGGTGCAATGAAACTATGACACGTGGCAAAGTGCAAGCTGGCAACAGCTGTTGAAAGGACGCGTGCCATTAATTTCGCGGCCACGCGCCCGAAAAATCGCGCCCACGCGCCTGAAAAAGCGTCTGGAATGACCATGTACTGTCACGTCGCCATAACTTCCTGCACGTCCTGACACAGTCAGAAGAAACCGTCGGACGACGTTTCAACAGTTTGGACTGTTCTTATCCTTTCACCAACTCTTCGAATTTCAAAATTTCAAAAAGATTCAAAAGTAAGCGGGAAAATACCCCTTACCTTGGCAACCAAGAAACTATAAGACAGGTGCGAGTACAGTGTTAAGGCCAAACCCTTCACATACTTAGCACACGGCAGGGAATTGAAGCCAAGAATACCTCGGCGACCAAGTAACTATAAGACGGGTGCGGGTACAGTGTTAAGGCAAAACCCTTCACATACTTAGCACCCGCAGGGAATTGACGCCAGGAACACCTTGGAAGTAACCGTAAGACGAGTGCGGGTACAGTGTCAAGGCAAAACCCTTCACATACCTAGCGCTCCGCAGGGAATTGAAACCAAGAAGGATCTTCTGGGCCATGCTTGCGGAAACGGGAATAACATCCCCGCATAGCGGGAACGTCGACAACTACATTGTTTGAAGCTCCAAGATGGAATTGGTGGTTTTAACATAATTGATCACTATGTTCAAAACTACCAAAACCTCATGGAGAATCTACACAAGTGGGACTCAACGCTCCTGACTTGCGAGGAGGTTACAGAACTACCCGCATCATACCCAAAGATCAAGCAGGAAAGTCGGGAATTTCTGCATGTGACATTAGGACTTCCGCGGGAAGAATCCCCATTGAAAACCTTAAAACTAAACCCTTTTCAAAACCCTTTGCTTAAGTCCAAAAGTTCACCTCACTTATTAAACATTCATGAGAAGAACATTGGACTGGGGGGACTTGAAGAGGTAGGTCCCAGCAGAGCCCAGTTGGACCCGCAGGACTCACCTTGAAGAGAGACGTCTGCGCGGAAACCAACTGGATCCGCAGGACCCACCATGCTCAGAGACGTGACGTCCTTACGCGCAGTACGCAAGCTGTTCCCGCAGGAAATGCCTCCCAATGGTGTACTCCGCCTGTTCCCGCAGCTGCGGATACAAGCCATCAGGGAAGGCCACCCGCGCAGCAAGGCTACACGCACAAGGCACTTAGCTCTCAAAATAATTCAGTAGTCACCTGAAGAAGGAATGAGCAAAGCCGGGAACAATCCCGCACAAAGGCGGGAGGGGGAATACTCCCGCCCAAATGAGCCAGTCCGTACGATACTGGAGGATCTTTTGTACTGTACCTGACGAGGTATGGGCAAAAGATCTGACCAGAGATACGACAGCTCATTGACAACAGTATGGCGAGCAGCATGCTCTTGTACTGTATGTCACTATTAGCCGCTGCCTACTCACCAACTCCTGTCATACCACGTGCATAGCCTACAGTTGGTGGAAAAGGAATAGTACACAGCAGGCCTGGTCACTGTCAGCCGCTGCCTACCCACCAACTACCAGCATGGCACGTGCGTAGGCCACAGTTGGTAGAACATGAATACTATTCAGCCGGCTATACCTTCTTGGAAACCTACCTTCGGCTATAAATACCCCAAATGGTATGATCATCTTATCTTGTATCTCATATCTTATACCTGATATCTGCTCTAGCAATCTCTTAATATACACTTATATTCAAGAGCAATCTAGTCTGATTCTCACGCCGGAGGGTGGTCACAAGGAGGTACCCCCCCTTCTCAGTGACGAGCTCACGGTGTCTGTTTTGCAGGCTATCAGAAGAACCATCTTTGCCGGATCTAACCCCTCGTGGGAAACATCTATTTAACCCCCAGATTATCCGTAATCTGCCAGGGGTCAATTAGTGTTTCTTCAGTAAGATACTCTGTTTTGGAGATGGATTGTTACTAAAACAGAGCTCTTATTTATATTTTTTCTACCTTTTTATTTTCTTACTGGCAATGGTTGTATTAGTTTGGTTTTATTCTCATGATAATTTTAAGTTTTTAAGGTGACAAATTTTGTGTTTTACATTCGTGTCCAATTTTTTGATTCTTGTTATCCAATAGTTTATTATTATTCTTTTACTAGCAAAGATCTAGAACCAAATCAACCAATGAGAGTGTTAACTAAATAACTAGATAATTAATTTTAAACAAAAAACGGTAATGCGCGTAATTACATAAGTATTTGTTGTGTTATATAAAATCACTCAAAAAGCCATTATGAATGTCACGCTTTATAGATTTATAAGTTACCTAAATACAACCTTTGTTTCATCTTTTTTATAAATTATAAAGTATGTCTTGGCTCGGTTAAAACCCGGTCCGTTTTTCCCTACCATTGGTATGATACCAAGTTGGAAATATATATGTTCACATATGATAATTGATGTTATGTTGACAGCTGCCCATCGAATTTTTACTTACTCCAAAAAGCCACGTGTAACTTTGTAGTTAAGTATCCAGATACATTTGTTCATCTTATATATAAAAAAAGAATTTGACATAAGGACACTCAATATATAAAAGTTTGTATTGTTCTCTTGAAGGTCTAAGCCAGGTCATCGGCTAAATTTAACATGAGGGCCAAATTGGAATTAATATCTAGGTGATATCATGACAACAAACCAGAATAGATGATCGAACTAGTGTATATACCAATATGACGTACTTATTTCTATTTACATTTCGATAAAATTGTATTTAACACTGAGCGAGAGTCATTTATAATTTACTTTTGTATTTTTTCTTTTCCAATACATTTTCGTTTTTTCCTTTCTAATTTTCTATATATTATGATTTATAAAGTTCCTAATATAAGTGCCTTTTTTTTTATCGTAAGCTATGGCGAGTGTGCCCTTGAACCGAAGTCGTGACAAGCGAAACCAATGCTAGAAATAAAGTTGTATTCAAAATAGAGCGGTTTTTTTTGTCTAAGTTATAACAAGTGTCAGTACTATACCGATGCCGTGTTGAAGACAATTGATTCTGACCAAACAAAATCGGTACCGATATTGGTATTATCGGTACTTGTACCAGTATGTATTTTTGATTGTTCGAACCATCGATGTAAGAAATACAAGTCGAAATCCTTTTAAGTATATTACCACTTTATTTTTTGTGTTTTTATCTTTGATTAGTACATTGTGTATTGGTACCGCAACCAAATCAATACGGAGTGAATTATGACCACTACGCGTGAAAGAGTTCAACAAGTTAAATGTATAAGCTAAAACAAAAGCCATGTCAAATTATTTTATGTTTTGATAAATAGATCCCTAAAATAAGTTATGCAAACAAAACTCACATACCTTAAATACGATTGTATAGGAGTTATACGATCGTATGAAACCCCACGTGACAAAAGTACACAAAAGTGCACTGAGCATGCACCTGTATGGAGTTTGACCGAAAGTAATACGATAGTATGACTCCCATACGAGAGTATGAAAAAAAAACAGAATTGATTGAGCCAGACATGTTTAGATTTGTGATAATATACGGATGTGGTTGCTAAAGGAAATATGATAGTATTCCGTACATACTTGCCCTCGTTTTACGCAACGACACGATACAACATTCTAGACGGATATAATATTCTGTGTATTATTTGACACGACATAATATTCCAGACGTGATATAATATCCTACCGGTTTTAATATATAAATACGAACGAGACAAGTTTTTTTCTCATTCGTTCACTACCAAACCAACGTGAGTAATGTTGATTTTTGGTGATGACGATAATGACAATGAATTCTATTAACAACATATCCGTGTTTACAACTGATCAAGTCTATTTTTTTAAAATTATGTTTGCATTATTTAAGCACGAGCATCACTAAATAGTTATTTTGTTTTAGTTGTTTGGGTCTTTCGATGAACTCAAGACATGGGCGCAAACTACAAGTCGGGAGAATGATGTCGTCATAGTCATAGAACGGTCAAAGAGTAACGTCGTTGGCGAGGTGGTCAAAATGTTATGGTGTAAATGTTAAGCCTTGTATTATCCTTTGGGATATTTCTTTGTAATGTATTAGGGATGTTTGTTTGAAATTTAGTTATGATGTTATTTGATATTTTTCTTTTGTTTCTTTGTATTTTATTATGGTTCTATTTATTTATCATTTCAAGAAAGTTACGACAAGAATGTTGTGTATGAACTTCTTGAAAATTCACCTGCTTGCCCAACTCCATTTTCCAACCGACTTTCTATGGCAAAATATAATTGTAGCTATTAGTGTGTCTAAATTGATTTATAATTAATTGTTATAGTATTATTCTAGCAAATTGGGTTTATGCGTAATGTTTTTTCCTCTACATATACGGGTCTCGCGTCGAACAAATAGGGCAAGCAACTAGTTATGCATTGTAAAAGTTTAAGCCTTTTTTTATTGTAATCGTTTTATAGTAAATTATATAAAAATAATTGATAAATAGTAAACAAGCCAAAAAAAAATTTTTAAAGTTATAATTTCTCAAAAAAGTTATACCAAAAGTTGTGAATGGTAAATGAGTAGTTGACACAAACATCTTCAAAGTTATAATTTCTCAAAAAAGTTATACCTAAAGTTCATAAGATCTTCAAAATTGCTGATTGTTTTTTAAAAAAATCTTATATGATCGTATAGTTGTCATATTATCGTATGTAATGTTCCTGGACAGCCAACCAAAGGCTGTGAAAAGCTGACAAATTCTGCAGTCCTACACGATCGTATGAAGTTCAATGGTATATGAATAATTTAAAAGGTGTTTGAATACCGAAGCCTATTTTTATTCACGGTTCAACAAAATACTTTTATTGATCCAATAAAGATTTACTCTTTTGCTCCTTTCTTCTTTCTAGTTATATAATATTTTTAATGCTTAGGATTTATCACATGTGTCCTTTCACTAAGTGACTTGCTAAATTTATTTTTTAGTTTTTAAAGTAATGGCAAATCGTCACTCTAGATATAACTTTAACCGAATATCTAACGCCAGTTAGTAAAAAATTAACAAACATGTTGCATACTCTGAAAACGTAAAGGGTCATTTAAGAAGGAAATACACTAATAAATAAGCTTGTTAAAAGGAAATTTACCTGTGTTGAACAATTGGTTGAATTTTGCTGTAAATTGTCATAAACATTTTCTAACGTCAGTTGGCATACACTAACAGACCTATCAACCCAGGGGCGGATCTATATGGAAGCCAGGGGTTGCCCGGGTTACCCCTAAACCTTTTTGACGATGTGTTAAATTTTGTTTTTCCCTCCAATTTAAAGATAGGTTACTCCTGAACAAACATTAGGATACCCCTCAAAGCCTTAGCCTTGAAGTTAAAAGAGGAAAAAAAAAGTTTAAAAATTTTCCGGCAATAAAGAGGTGCCCGGCGGAACCCTTATTGAAATATTGAAGAAGAAGAAGTACACCTCTGGAATAGGAAAATGAGTTAAAGTAGGCTTTTAAAACATAAACCCACCTATGACTTGCCTATGAAAAAGAAAACCTATTTTTTTTTATTATTTTAATTTATTAAATGTAATAAAAATATCATATCTAGATTCACTGGACAACTCCTAAAACTGCTTTTGGCCTTTTTTTTTCAAGATTACTAATTTCTTTTATTTGTTTTAGTTTTGATTTTTATTGTTAAGTACTTTTTATTATTAAAATATGTAAATTTTTTTGAACGGCAAAATATGTAAATTTAATTATGTATGAATATTTATTCTTATGTTAGCATATATAATTAAGTAATTTATTTTTTAGATATTTAAAATTGTTATGCAAAGCTCAAATTAATCCTTTAATGTTACGACAGCAGGGTTTATGTGAGCAATTCTTTCTAGTTTTTAATAACTTGAATTTGTTTTTTATATACACTTGACAGAAGATATTTTTAGGTCACACAAATACTCTTTCAAAACATCTTAAAAAAGTCAAGAATTATTAGGAACGGCTAAGTTATTAAATAGAACAAAATGAACATTGTATGAATTAAGACAAAAAAAGGTTTGATACGGTGTCGGAAGATGTTTTTCTAAACTGAAATTTTTCGAGACGGATTTACACAACTAAATGAGTGATGATTATACAAACAATGGTCTAGTTAGTATGGTCGAAAGAAAAACATTTGATAAAGTAATACATGACGATGTAATGACTTGACTTCAAACTTTATAAAGCCAAAAAAGAAAATTTTATTAAGTATTTGTTTAACTTTATTTATGTTCGTGCATTAAATGAATGTACGGTAAAAAAAATTAGGTTACCCCTGAAATTCTCTGCTAGATCCGCCACTGTATCAACCAATTGTTGATTAGAGGCACAAAATGCGTGACAAAATCTAAAAGCAAAGGATGATTCATATAGTTTACAAATATTGAGGACAAAAGATGCAATTTGCTTAATAAACATATGACAAAAATCGTCATTTTTCTAGCTACCAATATATTATAAAAGAACAAAAACATTGCCTCTCATAATCGAAGTCTCAGCGAGTTCATCGTAGTTTCCTGACCAGTCTCCAAGCGACCTCCATCCATCTTCATTTCAAGAATAATTTAACTAAACAACCATACTCTAAAGTTACTAAAATTAAAGTTACATCAATGCTTTTCACTGTAAGTTATGAAACTTATCCATGTTTCTAACCATTAAGAACCCATTCATTCAACTTGATGTCTTCTATTATCTTTACCATAATGTTGAAAACTTCGTTATTCTTAACCTTTCATATACACCAGCGTGTTGTAAAAATATACTGTATTTATCCTTTTTTCTTGAAAAGCTGATAATGGTATAAATAATCCAATACCGAAATTACATTAGATCAAGATATGATTTGTTGATTCAAGTACCTCATCCAAAAACATACAATTATCACTTGAGTTGATACTTGTTTCTCTTCCTATAGCTTTCAACGTTCGTATTGTATTCATCACATGTCTTCATTCAAGAGATTGACTTTTTAAGGTTTCCATTTTGTCCAAGCATAGTTTTGGTCACTAAAAGCCAAAAAAAGTAAAAGCAAGTATACATTGATGTTAGTGAATGACAACCGTAACATGGGTCCCACAAAGATTTGTCATTTGTCACCTGGTGCACACTTTAACTTGATTTTAATTATTATTATATCATAGTTTAATTAATTTGTTTGCTTGTGTTCAGGACTGGCTGCAAAGTAATTTCGTGTCCACCATCCTCTCTATATATACAATAATAATAATAATCACATGCACCTGCTTTCCTTACTCCAAAAATGGCACCCAAATTTACACTAAAACGTAGCCCACCCAAGAGGGGTCATATCAAGATCAAGATTTTCAAGATGATTGTTACTTCACTTAAAGATTTAGCAATCGGGTTTGCCGGGAATACGATGAAAGGGTGCTTAACTTCTCCGGCTACTATAATCCCACTGGAAGCCACCGGAGGGGTGAATTTAGCTTCTGAATTCGGAGGAGACAAAGAGGGGCCAGCAGTCGCCGGTTTTGCTTGACGGCCGGATATTTTTGCCGGAAAATGGTAAGTCTGCTTGTGATCATGTACATGTGACTTTGTGTAAGATACTGTTGTTGTGTAGACGAGTTGTTAATAAAACAGTGATATGGATCGGGTCGGGTCGGGCATGCATGGGAGCTGGGTCGTAAAGCCGTTTAATGTTTGTTTCATTTGTGTACGATCATAAATAAAGGATAGTAGGGGATGCCTCCTATCCATGTTTAGTTTTATCCGGTGTTCCCATCAAGAGTTAGTTGGATTTGTTGCATGTATTGCCTATTTAATGGGCTTTCTTTCTTTATAAATTTAAACAGAAGTTTTATTTAAATTCATACTTGTTCTATCGTTCTCTTTATTTTTCTTAGGCCATTTGAATTTCCAATCGATCCACAACAAACAGGACCTCTCTTTTCTTTTGGTTTAATTTTTAATGGTAGTAATAATTTTGTTTTTATTTTTGCTTTGCTCAAATTTACTCTGGTAACTTGTGATGAAGAAACAAAACAAGAAATTATTTAATTTATTACCAGTGATTGAGTTCGTTACATAACCAATTTTATTTAAATAGAACGCTACGAATCTGTGATGAGTGTATAAACATATGTATGGTGTGTTTAAATCAAATATGAAACCAATATCTCTGTTACAGGTTATATAAGGAGCTAATTCGTTTCTTTGGCTGAAAATTAGAGCGACAAAGATCGGACGGTCGTTGTAATTTCAATTTTCTTGAATTTTCAACTTTATCTGTAACTCTTTGATCTATGGCTTTTGCTAATGTGATTGTCTTTTGTTACTGTTAAAAAAAGATCTTTGTTTAGTCCAGTCTTTAAGGTGAGAAATACTTTCTCAATAATAATAATAATAATAATAATAATAATAATAATTGGTCTTGGTCGGTTCAGTCCAAATCCTGTCAATTCTTGGGCCCACACAAATCTTAATCCAAACTTGTCTAATCAAAAATGTCACATTCTCGTTAAGGCAATACGTTTATATTTGATGTCATGTTGACAGTTGGCAGTCGAATCCTTACTCAACGTACCACAAAGTCACGTATGTTTAACCGGGGGTGTTCACGGTCTGATTTTTAGGTCAAATCGTTAGTAACGGTTTTAATATTTAAAAAGTGAAACCGAACCATTGGAAATTAGGACCGGGCGAAAAGTCACTTGTTTAAGCTTATTAGTCTTCATTATATGAAAGTCACTTGCCAACTAACTGCCATAACATTACATCTATCTTTTAATTTGAATCAAACAACTAAGAAAACAATAGTGGTGTAATAACTAATTATAAATCTTGAAGTAACTGTAATGTATAAGGAATAAAAACTCTCTTAAGGATTACATCTAGGCAATATAATACACGTAAAAAGCTAAAATAGATATTGTCAAATTTTATCTAGTACATTCCAAATAAACTACTAGCCTTAGATTTATTTTAGTTAAACCCATTATAAACAACAAAAAACTGAATATAAACCATATATAAAAAACTAAAATATATATTGTCAAATCTAACGGTCTGGTCCAGTTTTATACAGTCGGTTCCGGTATAAATCATAAACTAAACCGCTTGTTACGTTTTAAAAGTTCCAAAACTAGCCGACTGAAAGTTGAACAAAAACATCGACCGCGAAATCCAACCGATGTCCGGTTTGACTAATTTCACAGTTTGAAACTGAAACATGAACACTCCTACGTTTAACTCTTTAATCAGGTATCCATATATATTTGTTAATATTTGATAACCACAAACTAGATAGGAATAGGGCTGTCTATTTATGACACGAACCTGTTAATAGGACACGACACGGGTTTTAACAGGTTTGGGTTTGAGCTTAACAATCGTATCTTAAACTAGTCGACTTGTTTAAGACATGTTAAAATTCGTGTCCTAACACTCTAACAGATTAAAGACCCGTTAACCTGTTAGTAAACTGTGTAGATTTTTAATTTTAAAAAATAAATAAATATACGAGTAAAGTGATACTTATATACGACATTTCACTCACGTCCGTCAGAACCCGCTATTATATTTGCAACGGATGTTATGATTTGTTTCTATGGTTTTTTGTTTCAAGTATGCTATGGGTTTGTGGTTTTTTGTTTCATATATGTTAAGGATTATGGTTTTTTGTTTCAAATATGATATGAATTATGTATTAATTAAGACTTTTATGCTTGTTTTGAAATATTTTGTTTCATTACGCATGTGTTATTCATTGTATGTTTAAACATGTCATTTAACAGGTTAACATGGTATGTACTAAACAGGTTTGTGTTTGGAAAAAATGACATGATTAGTTATCGTATCATGATTAGCACCACATGTTATTGTGTCTTATCGTGTCATGTCCGACATGTTATGACAACCCTAGATAGGATGATCAAATAAACTAGAGCAATCGGGTTTTAGGTTCCATAGTCAGATTAATTGGTTAGACCAAGACCGACATCACTTATTCGTTTAGTCTTGGTCCGGGCTCGGTTTTGTTAGCTAGTTATATCTTTAAATTTCAACTTTCAACTGATCAAGATTATGATGAAAAGGTTATTCTAAAATGTCTTATGAGAGGCTGAGAGCGTATGCTATAAAACAATTAATACCTCATTGGGAAAAAAATCTTTTTAATTTAAGCATGGACAAAAATTTTATTTTTTTTTGGGTAAAAATGACATAAAAAATACTGCATAGCAGATAATATTTTGTACATGAACATTTAATTTTATCAAATGTATAAGTTGAAAAGAGAGCTTATGACATTATGTTATAAGAATTTGGTTTTGATAATATAGACCCTTAAAGAAAGTGTTGACAACAAAATCCTTTTATTTATACATCAAATTACTGATTAGTAACTTATTGTTGATCCAATTAAAATATTTGATTAATAATCTATGATGCAAAGATATTTTAATCCAAATTTAGCAACTGTTGCAAAGCAGTTAAGCCTTTTAGGTCAAAAGATTCATACTAAAACAAAACAAGTAATTATAAGAAATATGATTATTGGGCCATTTTGGGTCAACTAGTTTCTACTTTTCAGTTTTTATTATTTTTGTTATATTTTATTATTTATTGTTGTTGAAGAAAGATAGGAACCTTTTTCTACAATTTTATCATATATACCACTAATTTTAATAATTTATTCAAGCATGAAAAACAACAATAAAAAACAAGCATATTATTAACCAATAACCAAAGGGACTAAAAACTAGATACTCGATCGTTTCTTAAATATCATCTAGTTTAAATCAAACATTACTATAAAACCCAACTTCACCCTCATTCTTGTCCACCAGCTATTCCCATTTGAGTGCTTCCAAATTGACTTGTCTGTTGTGATGGCTAGCGGTCAAACACTGTTTCACTAATCTGGTTACATATTTCAATAATTTGTGCGGTTTGTGTCATTTTTCCTGTTCTTTCTATTTCTATGTGACAAAGTAAAAAGAAGATAAGTGGCAGGCCATTGTTTTCTTTATTTGTAACCGATATTTACCTTTCTTTTTATTCCTAAGTCCAAACTTAATGCGATAGTAAAAAAAAAAAAAGAGAGAGAATTAGAGTAGCTTTCAAGTTTGCTACTTTAAAAGAAAACATGTGGCCCTTTTGACAGCTAGGCTTCAAAAGCCCAAATACTTTATATAGTCAAACCAGACTTTCTACTTACTTATATATTTTTAAATATTTTGGATTTTCAATATTATTTAATTCTTAAAGCCCGATAAGTGGACGACGATATTCAAAACCTTTTTGTTTTCACAGTTCACGTACTGTACCTACTGGATAAAGCTAAAGGAGAGAGTGAACCTTGTATGGAGGTAAATAATTTGTTTCAAGTCGGCAAATTGTTTTATATCAATCATCAAACTTAGGTTTAAACCCGAATACACAAGATTTGCTTCATGTTTTTTCAAAAACTTGCTGGTCGGATCAGGAGTCAAACAGTATACAAAACATGTATATTTGGAATAAAAGAAATAATAAAGTATAATCTATTTTAAGGTGACCAATTTCATTTGTCACATCATCTCCAACTTATTATATATTTTGCTTACTTTTGAGTAACTATCGAACCAAACTTCATGCATCCAATATATGCCATTTCCTTCTTAGGTCTAATTAATGTATCACCTAGTTGGCTGCACTCAAGAATAAAAAACTTGTTATAAAAGTCAAAGTTTGACTATTGACGAATTTTAGTTTTGGGTTTTCAATTATATATCGAAGTCAAACTTTAACCTTGATCCATGTACCCATTTTTATTTTGGGTTTTGAAATAAGTAGTTTGAAGCTAGAACCTAGAACTTGAAGAAACACTAACCGGACCCCGGGCAGATTACGAGTAACCTGGGGGTTAGATAGATGCTTCCCACGAGGGGTTAGACCCGGTAAAGATGGTTCTTCTGATAACCTGCAAAACAGACACCGTGAGCTTGTCACTGAGAAGGGGGGGTTCCTCCTTGTGACCACCCTCCGGCGTGAGAATCAGACTAGATTGCTCTTTAAATATAAATGTATATTAAGAGATTGCTAGAGCAGATATCAGGTATAATATGATAAGATATGATGGTAATGTGTTGAGATAAGATGATCATACCATTTGGGGTATTTATAGCCGAAGGTAGGTTTCCAAGGAGGTGTGGCCGGCTGCAACAGTGTTCCTGTTCCACCAACAGTGGCCTACGCACGTGCCCTGCTGGTAGTTGGTGGGTAGGCAGCGGCTGATAGTGACCAGGCCTGCTGTGTACTATTCCTTTTCCACCAACTGCCGGCTACGCACGTGGTATGGCAGTAGTTGGTGAGTAGGCAGCGGCTAATAGTGACATACAGTACAGGAGCATGCTGCTCGCCATACTGTTGTCAATAAGCTGTCGTATCTTTAGTCAGATCTTTTGCCCATACCTCGTCAGGTACAGTACAGAAGATCTTCCCGTATCGTACGGACTGGCTTATTTGGGCGGGAGTATTCCCCCTCCCGCCCTTGTGCGGGATTGTTCCCGGCTTTGCTCATTCCTTCAGGTGACACTGAGTGATTGAGAGCTAAGTGCCTTGTGCGTGTAGCCTTGCTGCGCGGGTGGCCTTCCCTGATGGCTTGTATCCGAAGCTGCGGGAACAGGCGGAGTCCTTCACCATTGGGAGGCATTTCCTGCGGGAACAGCTTGCGTACTGCGCGTAAGGACGTCACGTCTCTGAGCATGGTGGGTCCTGCGGGTCCAGTTGGTTTCTGCGCAGACGTCCCTCTTCAAGGTGAGTCTTGCGGGTCCAACTGGGCTCTGCTGGGACCTACCTCTTCAAGTCCCCCCAGTCCAATGTTCTTCTCATGAGTGTTTAATAAAGTGAGGTGAACTTTTGGACTTAAGCAAAGGGTTCTGAAAAGGGTTTTTAAGGTTTTCCATGGGGATTCTTCCCGCGGAAGTCCTTGTCACTTGCAGAAATTCCCGAGTTTCCTGCTTGATCTTTGGGTATGATGCGGGTAGGTCTGTAACCTCCTCGCAAGTCAGGAGCGTTGAGTCCCACTTGTGTTGATTATCCATGAGGTTTTGGTAGTTTTGAACATAGTGATCAATTATGTTAAAACCACCAATTCCATCCTGGAGCTTCAAACAACGTAGTTCTCGACGTTCCCGCTATGCGGGGATGTTATTTCCGTTTCCGCAAGCATTGCCCAGAAGATCCTTCTTGGTTTCAATTCCCTGCGGAGCGCTAGGTATGTGAAGGGTTTTGCCTTAACACTGTACCCGCGCTCGTCTTACGGTTACTTTACTTCCAAGGTATTCCTGGCGTCCATTCCCTGCGGGTGCTAGGTATGTGAAGGGTTTTGCAAATAAAGGAACCTAAATTTAAATCTCAACCGGTACATATTTTTACCACTTTCTTTCTCATTAATTATTTCTCGTTATTATCAAAACCGATATAATTAATTTGCAGATTGTTACGGAAAAGGAAAAAACTAAGAAAAAGAAGAACGTAAGTCTTGCAAGTCATGTTGTTGCAAGCATCGGAGTCATGAAAATGACCATCATAAAGCCGAAGCATACGTGAAGCCTGGAGTTAACAAAAGCGTATGTCGTAATATATTTTGTAAGGATCATTATGAGAAACTACTCATCATGCCAACGCCAGTAGACAAGATGCAACGACCACTGTTGTTTCCACCACCTTTTTATCACCGACAAAGGTTTATGGGACCGCCGCCACATCCGTTTTATCCTCCTCCTTCACCACCGCCTCAGTTTTATCCGTACCGTGATGGGATGACACCTTATGGTTATCTACCATGAGGTGGATATAGAGGTTGATATTGTTTAATAGTTTTATGTTGAATAAAAGATATATATGAAATAACAATATAACAGTTATTTAGTTTGGTTCCGTTTTTGTTTTTTTTAGACTTAGACGTTTACGTCTTTATTTTTATTTTTCTTTTTCTTTTTTGAATATGAAATAAACTTTAATCTTTACATCTATCAAAGAGAAATATAAAGACAACTTGTCTAATGAGAATAAAAGTCGATCTAAATGATGGATATAAATATTATATGAGAGGTTCAAGAAGAACTCCGAAAAATGAGTAACTCCTCTTCAATTCCAGCCTATGAAGATCAATATTTGCCAATCTACAAATTTGAATGCTGAATTGTATTTATTATACAAATATTTTATTTTTGTATGGGATTCACATTCTTAAAATTTACAAAGAATAAATACTAGTATGCACATGTTCGTTTTTACTGAAAAACTCGTGACCAAACCATTTTCACATTTTGAGACAATATTTATGTGATAATATGGAATTGTAAGTTTTTTGGAAGTGTACATTGTTGTTTCTAGTTCTATAACCTATGATTTTTTTTAACAGCAATTTTTTTAATCCTTGTTATTAGAAGGATTTGAATCAATACTCAAACCCAAATGTGTAAAGATTTTTCCCTTACCAATGGACTACCACCACATTAATGCTATAGCCTTCCCTATAGCCTTCCACCAGAGAATTATATGCAATAAAAATCAACTTAGGAAGTTAATTTGTTTCTTTATAATTTTTTCATCAAAATTTTAAATATTTATTTGGCCACCTAATTTTTAAATATTTATCTTTTAGCCTTTAAATTTTGCCATGCAAGTGGCAAACATTTATCTTTTGGTCCCTTAACTTTGGTAATGAAATTTTTATCACATTATTTTTATAGTTTTAGCCTTACAACTTTGGCCAGCAAACGTCTACCACAAAATCTTTAGCCTTTTAACTTTGACCACAAAAAATTTAGATGTTTACAATAAAATTTTTAGACTTTCAACTTTGGTGAGAAGACTTTTACCGCAACAAATTGAACGATACCGATTGAGTTCCCCTTGCGTCCCCTGATGCAACGTGTAGTAGCTTCCAAATATATAACACATATAACATGCAAAACTTGTGATTCATTTAGATGTTGAAACAATTCGATGGTATGCGCAATTTTTTAAATCCATAAAACTTAGAGAGATTTTTCAAGAATAAAATATGTGTGTGATGTATTTGCTCTATTTCAATGTGTGTTGCCATCACCCCGCTCCCAGTTGCATTGAGAGGTGTCCTATTCAAATCTCCCATTGCTAAGTTAGAAGCTTCGCCTCTAAAAACCAACGAGGTTTTTAAATCTACATATCTATATCTACATATACTATTAAAGCAATAGGTTTTTTGAACAAATGACATATACCTATTGTTTCATCACTATAGTTTCCATATATAATAAAGCTTCTCAAATTTTCTTGGTTTAAATAATTCAACAGTAAATAATATTATTCAAAAGTAAACAATTCAATTCATATATTAATATTAACTAGGTTAGATCCCGTGTTCCATACGGATAGAAATTATAATAAAAATAAAAATTATTATATGTAATATGTAAATTCAATTATTTCATATAATAATTTTTATTTATGACTTTTATTTTATATTCATTTAAATCAAATTTATAACTTAAACGTATTAAAATTGAAATACATGTTTAAAAAAAATTAAAAGGTTTGTCCATGATTTTACCATTTAATAATTTTTCAAGATTTTAGCCATTGTATTGATTTATATAGTTAAACTTTTGTTATTGATTTAAATGATTATAAAATAAAATTGATGAAGAATTTTATACTGAATTGTAAAAGGTTAAAGATTAGTTTTTCTAAATTTATATGAATAACTTAATATAATTTTAGAATGGTAATTAAATGAAAAATAATGGATGGAGGATTTTATGCATTTAATTAGTTGTTATACATGCTAATGAATGTTAATTAGGTGGAAAATGTATTTAAGGGAATTGTGTATGTGGAATCCAATGTGGACACTCTATAATGATGCCATGTGAAAAAATTATCTTGTTTTAATAGCATAGTTAGATTAGAATAGATGATTATGACATTAAATAAAATAGTAACTCCTAAGTTTTATATAACGTGTGCGTATTTTTCGACCTGATGCTTCGCAAGAACGATCGACATGATAAGTTTCAGTTATCTTTTTAACAATATAATTTCTTATGTTAAGTCATTAAGTTCTATATTATGTGTTTGCAGTATTTATTATAACATTTATTTGTTAAATATATATGTTTTTATGTTTTTTCATGTTTATGTGATTTTACATTAAAATTTATTTGTGTATTTAAGTTACGTACGTAATAAATATCATATTGTCGCCCCAAAAAATATGCTACAAATTATCTTGCCATTTAAAATTATATGTAATTGTTAGATGATTTATATATTTGCGCCTGTGTCGTACACAGGTCAATAGCCTAGTTATTTATAAAATAATTATCCGAGTTAGATGGCTACCCAATTATTATCCTTGCAAACATTAAATTAACATTAAATCTAGCAAGAAGTTAGAGCCCAATCACGTACACCTTACACGTAATTAAAAAGAAACGCCAATGAAATTAAGGCAACACCAATTTGTCCAGTCTAAAGTCTGAAGCTTTTTACACGTAATTAAAAAGAAACGTCAATGAAATTAAGGCAACACCAATTTGTCCAATCTAAAGTATGAAGCTTTACACTTTTTTTCACCTAAAAAATCCCATTTACCTTGATATCTTTTGTCATCTCTGAGGTAGATATCATCATATTGTTTAGATCTATAAAAAATTACAATTCAAATGAAACAAACTATATAAAAATACAACATATGCGCTCACAGTTAGATGGTTACCCAAATATTATCCATAAAATTAGCATTGAACCTAACCAAAAAGTTAGAGCCCAGTCACTCACCTTATTCGCAATTAAAAAAAATTGTCAATAAAATTAAAGTGACACCAATTTGTTCAATCTAAGGTTTGAAGCTTCACACTGTTTTTCACTTACAAAAATCCGTTTACCTTGATATCTTCCGTCATCTTTGAGGTAGATACCATCTTATTTTTAAAATCCATCATTCCTAGGACTTGATACACACGAATATGTTGTAAAAAATATTGCAGCCAGATAAACTCGAAAATCACATAAGATATGGTTTGGTGATTCAGGTACTCAACTACTAAAGTTGGTCCTTAATTTCCTTTTTGTCAAAAGACTACATATGTAGGCACTTTCATCATAGTTTTCCGGTCAAAAAACTTGACTTTAGAGGCATCCATTTTGTCCAAACATAGTTTTAATCACTAAAAGCAAAAGAACACAAGCAAGTCGACATTAGTGTTAGTGAATGACAACCATAACTTAACAGTGGGCCCACATAGATTTGTAACTTGTCCCCTGGTGACGTGGTGTACACCTAAATTTAATTAAACATATTTGTTTCATGTTTTACACTAACTAAAGTTCTTTCGTGTGCATCGTTCTCTCTATATGTACAATAATCAAATGCACACATCTTCATTCCCACTTTACGGTCTAAACTCTAAACGCAATACCTTCCACAAATGGCCCCCAAATTTACATTAAAACGTAGCCAGCCCAAGAGGGGTGAGATCAAGATCAAGGTTTTCAAGTTGATTGGTAACTCATCGAAAGATCTAGCAATTGGGTTCGCCCGAAAAACTATGAAAGTTGTCGGGTGTTTTCACTCTCCAACGACCGTATATCCGCTGCAAGCCACCGGAGTGGTGAAAGCAGCTTCTGAATTAGGTGAAGAAAAAAAAGGGAGGGGGAGGGGGGGGGGGGGCAGTGGTCGGTGGTTTTGCTTGACGACTAGATTTTTCTGCCGGTAAATGGGAAGTGTTAGTTATAAGGTGCACAGTGTTAAACGTAAACAATATTTGCTAGGTGTTCAAGGGTGGTACAGTTATGATTTCATGGGTTCGCTTGGAGATCTGGATAACGATTAAATTAATTGTTATCATTATCCTAATTTTATTTAAGTTGGTAATTTTATTTTATTAAGGGGGTGTTTGGGATTGCTTATTTTCACTAACTTATAACTTATTAACTTTTTGAAAAAAGAATAAGATGTTTGAGATTGATTTTGATGTGAGAGGGAAAAGTTAATAAGTTACATTTTTGTAACTTATTAACTTAATAAAAAATTATAAGGAGGTAAAATAAGGAATCCCAAACACCCCCTAAGTTTAAATAATATAAGAGTTTGGTGTATCCATTAGTTTTGAGATATGGAAGAATATTAGAAGTCTGGTTAGTCTAGAAATCAATTTGTATGGGTGTATATCAACCCACGTAGACTTTGGTTGCTTTTATGTTTTTGCCTTTTGTTTTCGATAGTCGAAGTATTAAATTAAAGTGTTTGAGTTTGGAGCAATTATTGTGTGTTAGAGTAAGTTGCTTGGAGCCAAATTCTTTTTATTCTTTCTGTTAGTCAGGAAGGGGCCGAAGCAACAAGTGTGTTAATGTTTGGAGTTGCAATATTTTATCACTTGTGAAACGTTAATTGTTGCATACTCTGTTGTTGATAACAGTGACGGATTTTGAGCATTTAGTATAAATGGGTCGAAATTCACGAGAGCCAAAAATAAATAAAATTCCCCTACTTCTACATTTCGGGTCATCAACCTTTCTTTTAAAAAAAGAGTCAATCATTTTCGACTTTACCATGATTTAACCTAACTAGGGGTGCAAACGAGCCGAGCCGAGCCCGAGCTCGACTAGGCTCGAGCTTGGCTCGTTTAGCTTACACAGAGCTCGAGCTCGGCTCGTTTCGAGCTCTATTTTCAAAGCTCGAGCTTGGTTTGTGAATAGATTTTCAAGCTCGAGCTCGGCTTGGGCTCGCTCGCTTACTATATATTAGCTATTTTTATATACTTATAATTATTTTTATATATTATTTTCTATTATAACTTTATCTATAAAATAATATATATTATGTTGTTATTTTTATTTATTTTTTCATAACATTATATATATATTAATTAATAATTATTAAATATATATTTTAAAAAATTATATAAATGATAGGCTCGTTTATGCTCGCGCGCCGGCTCGAGCTCGGTAAGTGAAGCTCGGGCTCGGGCAGCTTATTTTTAGACTCGAGCTCGGGCTCAGGTTCGATTAAGCTCGGCTCGATCGAGCTTTTTAACGAGTCAATCTCTAGTAGCTCGGCTCATTTGCATCCTTAAACCTAACACATAACCATAACAAATATTTAACAAATTAACCTATAAGAGTAACAACAAATATTTAACCTATAAAAAATATTTAACCTATAAATTGAAAAGAAAAAAACAAATGATGAAATATGCTAGTTTTGGGAACCTACAAGCTTTTTATCTCCTTTCTATTTAGTCTGGCTCCTCACTTCTCAGCCCCTCCTCCTCCTCCTGGCTTGCCTCCTCAAAAATCAAAGATGCAAATTGATTTCTATTGCAAATCATCCATACGTCTGGCTCCTCTGTTATTGTTCCATTATATCACAAAGGTTAGGTTATATGTTTGTTATTAGGTTTTATTTTTTTAACCTTTCTTGGCTGGTCCGCACTCAAATAATATGGATGGGCCGGACTCAAATAACATGGCTGGGCCGGACTTAATAAATATAATTTTTTTAGGATTTTTTCGGTAAAAATACACTGCTAAATGAAAAAGATGATGGGGTCGCGGCCCGGTTCTGCCCGAAGCAAGAACCGCCCCTGGTTGATAAGCCATTTAAGTTGTTGTGTAATAAATTTGTTAGACCATGTATAGTGGCTCCGTGGTCTAGCCCACATAATGTGGCGCTTATTAGTGTCCAATTGGTGTCCAATTTATGCTTTTTCATATTAGTCTCCAATTTATTAATTCCCGGTATCCGTTAGTTTCGCATTGTCATGTTTAATAATTAACAGCTTTGTGATAAATCGTATGAAAATTTGCATCTAATAAAAGTTGGTCTTGGGTCGTCTCAGCCCAAATCCTGTCCATTTTTGGGCCCACATCAGTCCTAGTCCAAGCTTGTTTGATCTAGAAGGTGACATTCGAAACATGTGCACTTAGAGGTGGCAATATGAGTGGGTTAGGTTGGATTTGGGTGATGGGTTAGGATGGGTTTGGGTCAGGATGGGTATGGGTCAGGATAGATTTTTAAAATAGAGGGTTAGGATGGGTATGGGTCAAGATAGGTAAAGATAATCCATCTTGACCCAAGTAAAGGTTAAAATGCAAAGGGTTTCAAAACCCCTAAAAGGCATATTCAAAAAATTTAATAAAAAATTAATAACTCGATATCTAAATCAAAAACGCAAAAAGTAAAATAACTAAAATGTCTTCGCCGTTGTCCTCGTTTCATTAAAAAAAAAAAAAAAAACTCGGTTTTGTCTCGGTTCATTTTTGCTTTTTTTTCGTTTTGGTATCTATTCGGTTTCAATGTTTTCGGATTTTTGTTTGGTTTCGATCTCGTTTTCATTCGGTTTAGGATGGGTATGGGTCAAGATGGGTAAAGTTAACCTCCATCTTGAACTAAGTAAAGGTTAAAATACAAAGGGTTCAAAAACCCGTCAAAAAAATATTCAAAAAAATTAATAAAAAAATAATAACTCAAAATATAAATCGAAAACGCAAAAAGTAAAATAACTAAAATGTTTCCCCCGTCTTCCTCGTTCATTAAAAAAAAAACGGTTTTGTCTCGGTTCAGGTTCAGTTTTTTTATTTTTTTCGCTTCGGTCTTGCTTTTTTTCATTTCGGTCGTTTCGGCATATGCTCGGTTTCAATGATTTCGGTTTCGATTTCTCGGTTTCGTGTGTTTTGTTTGAAATACAATTGGATAAAGCTTGTTTTAGTCCATTGTAACCCATAAACAAAACCCATTCCAACCTATAACCAAAAGTCACTAACATTTTTCCAACCCATCTGGACATTCTTGCAAAATTCTTTTTGATCCATCCTGACCAATCTCAATTTTAAAAGTTATCCAAATTGATCCAAAACAACCCAAATGAGTTTGTTTTGCCACCCTTATGTGCACGTGCACTCAATGTGTTCAAATTTGATGCCAGGTTAACTGTTTGTTACACCAGATACATTTGTTAATATTTGTAAAAACTAATTAGAAATATGTGCACTCAATGTTACAAAAGAGAATTGTATTACATCTGGAAGATATCATAACCACAAATTAGAGTCGAGGATTAGATCAAGTAGTTAGGTTATGCTGTCAGGTTAACCGGTTGGACTGAGACCCATAGCTTAACCGGTATCCCTTTTATCGGTTTATTCCTGGTCCAGGGTTGGTTTTGTCACCCGGTTCGGACTTCAGACGATCCAGAACAAAAACACTCTTCCTTAATTTTATATCCTTAAATTTCAAGTAACAAACAGATCTGATTCAAATTGTTGCTTGGCCTGAAATAAAACGTGACCCGATTTCAGTCTTGTACTTGATTCAGATTTGTTGACCAGTAATCTAAATTAAGAAGAATACCCAAAATGCCTTTATGAGCCATTCACAAACTGCTAAACTCGACCCGTTATACAATTGTATGTTTTTTTTTCTCTCATCAGCTTAACACCAGAATTTCCACTATATGTTTACAAGCAATCCGTTTACAACCCAACATGTCAACTGTTGTAAAACATCAGTAGCAGTTGCACATTTGTTTAATGAATTTTCAATGTGTAGAATTCCTAATATAGCTTTTGAGATTCCGATCTTTAAATTCTTGAATCACAGTTTGCAATTTTTCCAATTTTTTGGAGATTCTGGAATGCCATGGCTTTCTAAGGCAGCTTGAAAATATCAGAAAGCGGTGGAGAAATAGGGCAATTTGATTACAAAAAGAGAAGATTAAGCAATCATCAAGTGAAATCCGATCATTGGAGATAAATTTTGTTGTTGATAAATGAATCCTGTTTTCTTTTATAATGCAAAGAAAGCTGTTAAGATATTATGACATTATATAACTAGTTTTATACCCGTTCGATGGACGGGTTGTTTAGCGTCACACATGTCATAACTATCTTTGCATTTTAAAATAAAAACATTATTTGTTTATCAACTTCAAAATTGCTTAATCTTCTCTTTTCGTCACCAAAGCAGTACATTCCTTCATTGTCGTAGTCTTCTCCAAGGATGAGATTTCACTCGATGATTGGACATTAATAAATCTAAAGTTGAGCTCATCACCTATGCAAATCTCATGCACAAAGCTGAGTATACAAACATCACTGCATCCAAAAGTTGTGGTATATTAATTAAAATAACAAGAACAATCTTCCTGCTCGCTATTAATGTAGCTTGTATTTAAACACAGGCCATTACTAACCTCCTATTCATGTTGCCAGATAACTTAGTCAATATTACCCATAACTCAAAACTTTTATCGGAATTGACCAAAATTCCTAAAATGCCCATGTGCAAAAATTTGGCCGGTACAACAATTTTAAACACGAAAACGTGTCTCTCGATCCTTAAAACAATATCATTTAAACAATTTTCAATTGAACATTGAAAACTTTTTTAAATCCACTAATTCTTTTCAAAATCCAACAAATAATTAGCCCATTATTCAAAATAGTCCATTAAACACAAGCAAACACTGCCCAATCATCGATATCAATGTATGAAAAATAAATGAATTATATGTAAAGACCCATTTTTTAGTACTTGCTCGCGCACTCGAAATTTCGGAGACGGACTTGTTTTCTTCAAATATGAAGAACAATAAAAGAGCATAAAATTGCTCGTCATCCCACTCGTTAATCTTTGCCAAATCAGCTTTAACGCCCTGAGTGTTAAAGTATACCCGAGGGTCTTATTGAAGTACGATTATTATGAGGATAAGAATTAATGTAAACAATTATGCTAGCTTAAAGAGTTTCTGATGAGCAATAAGTTAAGGTAATATCTAACACACTTGCAACTTTAGGATTAAATTCAAATTCATTATGGTTGCTAATGTTGGGTATTTTTTAACATAGTTTGTCCAAAACTAGCCCCTTTACTAAACTTTTGATCAAAATTCTCATGAAATTTATTAATTTTCTTAACCCTCCAAAAGTTCACCATTTTAGTTCTCTATCTACTTCTGTCACATATACACACATAAATAATAGAAGAATACAATTTGTAAACTCATAAGACATTTATACATCAAAACTTCTAGAATATTACAATTATTATTATACAGAAAAATAATAAATCAAAACCACACAAACATGTTTTATAAACATAATCAAGCAATAAACAAAAACATAAAATAAAAAGTAAAAACCCATTTGGTTTACTAAATACTCAAACCATTTTCAGGATTAAACTTCAAAGCTTCATTCCAAATAAGGTTCTTGACATCTTCTTCACTTAAAGAAGCCTGCTCAAAATCAAACACAAAAGGAGATGCACACGTGGGCTCCTCATTGATTTCATGAAGATTTCTCACCATTGGATGGTTTAATGCTTCCTCCACTATTAATAAAATAATAATGTAAATATTATATAATTATTATTATTATTATTATTATTATTATTATTATGTTATTAATATTTAAAAAAATATTTAAGAGGCTTACCAGTTATGCGTTTTGCAGGATCAAAAACCAACATTCTCTGTGCAAGATCCATGGCCACTGGAGACACGTGTGGGAATTTTTCTTGAAAACTCATCTTTGGGACACGTGGCAGCTGTTTAACATACCTTCTTGCATTATCACTTCTAAGAAACCCAAGATCTGAGTCATCTGGAGAACCAAGAAGCTGCATTCAACCAAATTTTAGATAAATATACTTACAACAACAACAACCATACCCAGTATAAATCCCACCAATAGCAAAGCTGTTAGCGGGGTCTGGGGAGGGTGGGATGTAGGCAAACTGTACCTCCGTCCCAAAGGATAGAGAGGTTGCTTCCAGAGAGACCTCCGGCTCGAAAACCATATGCATGGGATCAATAATAATAGTAATAATACTAATTTGAGCAATAAATATACTTACAGCCTTACAGGATCAATAAATATACTTACAACAAAAAAATAATACTAATTTGAGCAAAAGGAAGGTTCTATGCACAATACAGTTTTTTACATGGAACTAGAAGAAGCAATATAACTTTTGAAATGCAATATTTATTTTTAGTTCGGTTTCGGTTTTGCTTGTAATTTAAACCAAAAAAACCAAATCGAATGTATGGACTATTACTTTCAATTTTTAATATTAAGTAATCTACAAGAATTTTAATAAATAGTGTAACCCAAATGGTAAAATCCAACCCAAACCACAAACTGAAAAAACTAAAACTGAACGGTTTTCAGAAAACTCAAAAACCGAATTGTGCACATCTCTGGCAAGTCATGTGCAGATAAAATATTAAAATTTAAACAATCTATAAGAAAATAATAATAATAATAATTTGAGCATTTTTCGTCTTTTATCTATAAGTTAAACATATTAATAATCTCTCAAAGGTTAAAAATGACCAAAACGCCCTCATGTGGGCTGGACTTGACGGACAATATTAGCGCTCGTTAGTGGAAAGGGTGTAAACTGTGACAATACATTAGCATAAAGAATAGATTTCCTTAGTTTAAGGACAAAAAGTGTAATTTGTTCTTAATAATAACATACCTGAGTTATAAGGGATAACTGCTGAACATAATCTTTTCCAGGAAAAAGTGGTTCCCTCAGAATAATTTCCATTAAAATGCAGCCAACTGACCATATATCAATGGCTGCAGTATACTCTGAACAGTTGAGTAACAACTCAGGGGCTCTGTACCATCTCGTCACGACATATTCGGTCATGAAGTCAGTTTCAGATGTGGTTCTTGCAAGCCCAAAATCACATATCTTTAAATCACAATTTGCATCAAGAAGCAGGTTGCTTGGTTTTAGATCGCGGTGTAAAACGTTAGCAGAGTGTATGTATTTCAGACCGCGTAGTAACTGGTATAGAAAATACTGACAATGGTCGTTTGTTAATGGTTGTGATGAACGAATGATTTGGTGTAAATCGGTGTCCATTAACTCGTACACGATGTAGACGTCGTTGAACTTTTCTTTGTCTGGTGGCCGGATGATGTCCTTGATTTTGACAATCTGTAAATGGTCGAGAAATTAGACGTTTTGACTTCGATATGCAAATTATGCTGGCCAAAAAGCTCACTAAAATGGCTTGGTTTGTAAGCGAGTCGAGCCTGAGTCCAGGTAAGCTCGGCTCATTAGGCTCGTTTAGCTGGCATGTTTAGATTAAAGCTCAAATTTTAACAGATATAACTTATAACCTAAAAGTATAACACAAATTTATATATATATAAATTATAATTTGTTGTGTTTATAAATTCTGCATTATGCATATGTTTAAAGAAATATATTTTTGTTTTTATATATCAATATGTGTAAAACTATAAAAAGAATTAATATATGAGCTGGCTCAAGTTTTTTTGCGTGCCGAGCTCATTAATATAAAAAGGACGAGCCAAGTCAGCCTGAGCCAAGGTAAGCCCTGCTTGATGTTTAGGCTCGTTTATGATACAGTTTTGAAGCGATCAATGGCTCGAGAGACTCATGATTAATCAAAAGATGATAAATTGAACCGAAGTTCCAAGAACAATGTTCTTTTATATAAAACTTAATCAAAAACTAAAGAACTAAACAACCATAATCCTATTTAAACAAAACAAAGAAAAGAGAGAAACATAGAAACAAGATAAACACAAAATAATAAAAGATATTAAAAATCAAAGTTCAAATATGGAGATAATTCTGCATCATACTCCCCATCTTCGAAAAAAACTCGTCCTCGAGTTTTACCTCAGAATCACACAGCCACCTGGATCGAAAGGAACATCAACGCGCTCCTTAATTATTAACTTCATGACATGCCCCAACAATTCAACTTTGCAAAACGCCTAGCGTGACTTTGAACGTATACCACCTCGGTCGAATGTAGCATTAGAACGGTTCGTGTTTGCTCTCGACTTTACCCGCTCAACTAATTGAACTTCACGAGCCGCCTCACCCGACTCTAAACTCGTACCACCTGGGTCTATTGGCTTGTCGGGTCTCTCCACCTCCTTCTTTGAAAAAGACTCTTCCTCGAGTCTTGAGAACGTCGAAAAACTTATTGACAACCCGAGACAAATGACCGACTCCTTTGTTCTTGTTATAAGACAACTTGAAAATCTTTAAAAACAAACTTGAAAACTTCAAAGACAAGCCACCGGGTCCAAAAGGAAAATCAACCAGATTCTTATTCGACATCACGACCCGCTCAAATATTTCAACTTCTCGAGACGTCTCGCTAGGCTTTTGACTTGTATAGTTAATAATTGGCCCCATTATGTGTTGTGCATTTTTAAGATACATTTGATTGACTTCCAACCTTAGAATGCTAACTATATTAAAATTAGCATTTGGCAAAAATCCCTTCCACTAGTATTTTTCTTCTTGAATAATATCCATGCCACCTATAACATTAGGAAAGTCAACAAGAAATAATATTCCTTTCCTTCTGAATAGCCAATATTATTTCCTCGGTTGTCACGTATAATGCCAAATTCTCCTTTATTGACGGAATTTCCAAACAACTATTGTTATTTCCATCAACAGTCGCCTTACCACCGACAACAGCCACCAAAGGTCGACCACCACCTCTTCCAAAATTATGAATACTAGAAATCAATTCATCAGTATATTCCGTGTTCACAATACCTTGAGAGGTTATTGAAGATTTATGATTGTTGTTTTCTTCTTTTTCTTCGTCCCCGTAGTTATCAAACACGGGCGGCGAATCATAGCTAAAATCACCACCGGAAGTATCCGCAAATAAACACTCATTTTCATCATAGTCAATTTCGTCTTCATCAAAGACGGGGTTGTCTTCCGACACACTTTCTGGATAAATTGGTTCTAAGAACCGAGGTGGGTGATAGTAAGACGGCTGCTGCTCTCCGCCGCCATCTTCGTCCCAGACGACGGTGCTCGACTCGGTTTCCGCCTTGCTCATCTCCCGTTGTAACTCGAGATCGCGGACTCGTTTACGGAGCCGGTGGATCTCTTCAAGATCGCGGACTCGATGTTGGAGTCGTTTGATCTTCTTAAGATCCCGTGGGTCGGAACAGACTCCACCGCTGCCTCGGTTGGCGACTCTGCGAGTAGGAAATCGATCTTCTCCACGAGCACGTGAATAGAAAACACTTATGCCGTTGCCTCGGTCGGCGAATCTACGATCAAGCAAGTATTCACCACCACGTCGAGCCATTTGAGAACCAAAAGCTCTGATACCAACTGATGCAGTTTTGAAGCGATCAATGGCTTGAGAGACTCATGATTAATCAAAAGACGATAAATTGAACCGAAGTTCCAAGAACAATGTTCTTTTATATAAAACTTAATCAAAAACTAAAGAACTAAACAACCATAATCCTATTTAAACTAAACAAAGAAAAGAGATAAACATAGAAACAAGATAAACACAAAATAATAAAAGATATTAAAAAATCAAAGTTCAAATATGGAGATAATTCTGCATCAGTTTAGCTGGCTTGTTTAGATTAAAGCTCAAATTTATAACCGAAAATAAAATTATAAATTATAAATACTTGAGTTTACAAATTCTGCAATATGTATATGCCAAAAATAATATTTTTTGTTTTTATATACATACACATATATATCAATATGTGTGAATATATAAACTTATTTTAACTAACTAAACGAGCTGGATCGAGCTCAACATTTCAGCTCGTTAAGATAAAGGAGCCGAGCCCATTCAGCCATCGTTATAAACACTCGGCTCGTTTACAACCTAAATGCAAATCATCAAGAAATTAGACATCTTGACTTCAATATGCAAATTATTAAAATGAAAATTGTACATACATTCTCATGATCCATATGACAGAGGAGTTTGATTTCCCTTAAAGTCCTCTTGGCATCAATCCTGTTGTCAAATGCATTCCCAATCTTCTTAATTGCAACCTCTTCTTTTGTTTCAGAATTTTTAGCACAGCTGCTATCATGTCATAATTTACCAAAATCAACCTAAAATTTCTTGATTAAATGTTTCTAATGAAGAAATCCAATACAAATCAGAACAAACTCCATGCAATATTACTTTGAATTTCCGTAATTCACGAGTTCAATGTTAAGTATGAACAATTGATCCTAAATCTCTCACGCATGGTGTGAACTAACCGAGCCCAAGCTTGGCTCGTGAGTAGTTTTTCAAGCTTAAGCTTTGTTAGATTCGATCTGTATTTCTAGAGCTCGGGCTTGACTTGTTTATTTGCTATTAATTAATTATTCCACTTATATTTATACTTAGCTTTTATATATTTTAATTATAACTTTTATATATAACAGTATAATATGGATTATTTACTAAATTTTATCATAAATTTGTATATAATTCATTATTAATTTTATTATTATTATAAAAAAAATACACAATTAATATAATAAATAAAAATTATATTGAAAAAAAGGCTTGAGCTCAACAAGTGCAGGTCGAGCTCGGGCTGTTTAGTAAACAAAATATTTATAGGTTCAGACTTGAGCTCGAGCACATTTAAGCTCAACTTCATTTGAGTGTTTAATAATCTTGAGCAGCTTACAGCTGGTAGACAGTTTGGCTCGTTTGCACAGCTAAACAAATAACATAAAAAAAATTCGGAAAAAAAGTGAATACCAAACGAGTCCGTAAGCGCCACGGCCAACGGGTTGAATGGGAGGAACGTATTTAGAAGAAACCTCAAAGAGGTCACCGAGCACACTGTACTTACCGTCGTGGGCAGGAACTCCATTCAACACCACACCTCGCTTCATCATCACTTTAATTCACACTAATGGGATTGGCCAATTTATTATAATGGAAGTGGTTGGACTTTGAGGGCCCACCACCATTTTCATTTTCATTTATCTGACTTTTGAAATGTCAAATTTTCTTGGTCGACTGGTGGGAATGCATTTATCTTCTAATGTTATTAAAAGATGAATAAATAATGGTGGTGGGAGGTTGAAATTTAGAGCCTGTTGGTTGGTTGGTGGTGGGCTGTACCCGAAGACTTCAACTCAGTCTTACTAGCACAATAATTTGATTTATGTTGGGAGCGTCAAGATGGCATGCTGCCTTAGAAAATCTTTTTCATCGCTCGTCTATCTACCAAAATCTAATGTTTAAAGACTAATCAATTGTGTTTATACTTGGCATAATCGGCGTGTGCCATAAATTCAATATGTTTAGTCCTTCATAACTGAAAGTATAAAACTTGGTGTATTGGCGCCTTATTTATGATACTTAGGTTAGGGCTTGATAACCATTTGATCGCTACACGATGGGACCAACTTTCTTACGAGTGTTCCTTAAGCAGATGCCAAAGTGAAACCAATATTTCGTGGGTTTTGGGCATGATTGTGAGGCACATGAATTGTTTCTCGAAGGTGCTGAAGTAGGCATGAGACACATGCACGAGGACATGTATGGTTATGGTGGGGGGAGTATGTGACACACCTCATCGTGGATGACCTCATTGTTAGTAGCGTTAACATGCCTAGATGTGTTTACACATCTAACACGGTACTAGTCGATAGTTGTTGCCATTCTCCTTTTGAGTTTATGGCAGGACGAAACCAATGACCCTTATCAAAAGCAAAATTTACTAGCTAGCCCTCAAGCTACTGAGGGAGCCACACGAGGCCTTGAAAAACGACCCTGTGACAATTAGGTGGGTTTTAGGAGTAGATTTTAGGGTGTATGTGTTTTGCCGTTTAATAAATAAAAATGTATGTATCATTTTTTGCCATCTCTGTTTAAAAATGAAAATAATTATACGGCAAAAATTATAGGAAAAAATATCCATAATATGAAAAAGACTAGTAACTAGTAGCTATACATATCCTTAAAGTTGAAAGAATGGATACTTCCTGTCTGTTTCATCTTTAACTTATGTCTCGGTCTTTAATATTAGCCTCACGTCTTAATTAATACTAGAAAGATCTTCATGTATCTTTGCATTATTTGTTTCATGGTACATGTCACTAATGACGTTTAGTTTGAAAGGCCATCTTAAGATTATTAGAGCAAAGAGTTGGTAGTCACATCTAAATAGCCGGTAGTTATTATGTAGTTTAAATGTATAAGTTTCTTTTGTCTTACTTCCATATAAACCGATATATGCATATTTATATTTCATAAAATGAAAAGGAAAAACATAATTTCACATTGTCATAAAAAATACCACTCTTTCTTTTTCTTATAGGTATCATTTTTGTCGTTTTTTCTTCTGTTTGGGTTGCTTGCCTATGCTGTTTCTTAATTTCTTAATTGTTTATATTTTAAATTACTATAATATTATTTATTTCTTTTCTATTTCTGAAACACACATCGCCACCAAACTTGGTGGATAGGACCCTTCACCAGTGGCGGATCTTGAAAAAAATTTCACAGGGGTCGGAAGAGGATCGGTGTCCAAATTTCATAGGGTCGACCGGGATTTTAACATATATATACCTTTAAAATTATTTTTTTCTTAGGTATCGGCCAACACCTACACCTTAGGTGTAGGTCTACTGCCGTCGAGGGCCAGTACCCCATGACTGACAAAACTACAACAAACTACATAGTTATAGCTTCAAAGTGTCTTCATTTGCGTCAACATTGTGATGAATCTTGCATCGATTTGTCTTGCAATGATTTTATTTTGCTTTGCCATGATAGTTAGGTTGTTTTGCAATGACTAATACAGGCTTGATATATATTACATGAAACGATCCGCAAGGCAATAGACTTCGAACTTATATGTCACGTGTATGTTAAGGGGCTTTTAAAGATTAAATAAATATTTAGGATAGATAAAGAAGTAAAGAATAACCAACGAACCAACGAACCCTAGGATGAATTGATCACATGATAAGGATTTGGTGGGCATATGCTTGCATGCACACACCAGGTGACCAGAGATGGTATCGTGGCAACTAGGACCGATAACGCAATAACGAGCCACACACATGAAGTGCCACGTGGACTCCTTTGGTGCTCCATCATTTAGTAGGATTTAATGGGCTTTCCCCTGAATGCTCTACCCGATAGTCATGGTTTAACCATTTATAGATTTGACGACCCATGAATATTATATTTTCCGCATGGTTATTACAATTTACAACAATACAAAGATAACGATGAAAGATGAACTGAAAGAAAATACACGAGGGATAAATAAGATGATAGATGATAAGGTTGCTTAAAAGTTAAAACGACAGGCCCAACTTTAGTCCTTAGTGTGAGCTGCTTAATTGTTTACTTATTTGAATCATATTTTGCAATAAGATGAAATGTATTTACATAAATCTCTTTCGGCTTTAACATTAACGGCCCAGCTTTAACATGGGCTTATCAAAGCTTGAGTCTGACATGCTGGGCTTAGTAGATTTTAAAGCTCAAATACTATGTTTTGCTTCTTTGCACAATATTTACAGGATATGATACATATAAAACAAAATCTAGGATCTAAAATATATAAGGTTAGTGATCATGTGACTGGTTTCATAGTATTCATGATGAATATGCACAGATTAATCTTGAAAAATTGTTAAGTGTTCTTCAGTCTCCATGACTTTTGCCATCCAAATACATGATGGGGGTGAATAAAACCATGAATTATGTGATACTTTACACCTCGATAACCTCATTTTCTCCACAGTGACCAACCCATATATACATGACACCTTCCTTTCTAGAAGGCAAAACTCTACAACAATCCTTTCTTGGTGCCTGCAAACCATTAATATCAAAATATTTAACCAACATATGCAAAAATTTATTTTCTCTAAAGTAGTTACACTAATATAATAAACAAAATAATTACCAAAAATGTACGATCTCGTTAACATTTGAGCTAATTATTTGGGCAAGGGTTAGGCTAGACGTACTCTCAGCCTATTTAACCAATTCATTTGAACCGGTCCGATTGGTTATGAGCATGACGGTTGAATTTTACCTATGGTTAGACCTGATTTTGATTTTTTAAAATCTTATTTACTGAATCATATATTAATTTAGGTTTTATATTTTGTTAATATTACAAATTCGTAAAAAAAAATGTAAAAGTAGTTCCATATTTTGTTGTTAGTTTTATATATACATTTAACTTTCAAATTATCTATAACGTTTGTGTACAACATGTAGTCATGAATTATAAACATATATAGTATGAACATGTACCCGTAGCCAACGATCAGGATCTTCGTGCTTCAAAACAACAATCGTATGAATCTTTTCCGGAGATCCCATCTTCCAACGGCAACCAGGATGTCGTTCTCTATGAACACTATAAATCCCAATAATCTGCCTCCTAGATTCATCGTACCGAGTCGAATTTACATAAAACACAAACGGCTTTTGACACGGGTGACGCGTAATAGGCCGAGTATTAAGCGCATAGGCCCTAAAATCCGACACTTTATGCCAATTAGAAAACGTTCGGCTCGGGATCTCAAGCTCCCGAGGCGACATGATCCCCCTCACGATCTGGACCGCGAACCCCCACGACACCAAAACCGACCATTCCCACTTCGTATCATAACAAATCGATTGCTGTATCAAGCTCGCGGAGTCGTATTTGGTAGAGTCAAGCAAGTGTTTGACCGAGTCAACCCGGTCCATTCCCGGGAATATCGGGTCGATCACATCAAAATGGTGTAGTGACACTAGTGGTGTCACCAGGTGGCCCGAGAGTAACCCGAGTAGGTTACCATACACGTCGTTTTGATGAAAACCGGGCTCTTTGGTTAACGGGACGTTAAGTTCCGCCATGCATGCTTGCATGCGGTCGTCACTCCCGTATAACCCCGTGTACCGTTTAATGCACCGGTCTTGCATTTTCGCAAGTTCTTTAGCCAACGGGTAACTTATCGCGAACCCGCCCCCACCATACGCCATCGAGTACGAAAAAAATATGTTTTGAAAATGACTTTCAGACGAACTACCGATGTAATAATATTGGTTATGGTTATATTTGTTTAAAACCCTAACAACATTTTCCAATACGAAAACCGTGTCGTCATCGCCCATCACGAACCACCGGACGTCGTCTAGTCCGAGCCGTAATGCCTCAGACACGATCCTCGATATTCGTATCGCGGACCGATGGCCCTGGCGGTTCGTGTATGGGAATCTTGATGTGTCTTGGGAAATGTAGATGTCGGGTAGGGTTTCGTTTTCGTTGACTTTGACTTCATGGTCAAGCCACACGACGCCTCGGGTCTCCCTGGGGCGCCACCATAGCTTGATGTATTCTTTTCTTGAATTCCATAGCTTCGATGATGCCGCGATGCAAAATGCAATGTGTTTAAGCTCGGTATTGTATCCGGTTTTCGGGTGGTTGTTGGGGTTGGAATGATCTTGGCAATTGATGTTGGTGGTTATTTTGGGAGGGTAAATGAGTAATTTGGAGGAGTTGATGAGGTAGAGGAGGATGAAGAGAAAGAAGAGGAATGGGAGGGTTGTCCGGAGGGCGGTGATGATGGCGATCGGAGGGCGGTGTAGGGTGGTGGAGGTCATTATAGTGGTGGCTTTGATGGGATGTTGGGAAGGAAAAGGTGGTGGAGTATGGTGGTTGCATGGTGGTCCATTATTGGAGCTGATTTTTAGGTCAAAAGGTTTTTGGATGGAATAAATTGATTTGTTTTTGAGTAATGCTCGGATATTGATAAGGAAAATTTGTTACAAAATCAAAACTTATACAAGGTTTGACTAGGCTGTCTATTATTTACCTATTCTAATTATCTATGTTTTGGTTAATTATCACAATTTTTTCTCTCTAAAACTAATATACCCTAATATATGTAATAAATCAATAATTATTTACTTTTTTTTTACACTATATTTATATAATATCTATATATTTTTATAAATATAAATATTAACATATTATTTTACTATATATTTCAAAATACGTGGTGAATTTTAAAAATAAACAACAAATCATGTTTCTCAAATGAAAATTGTTTCGGGTTTTTTATGAAACTTAAATTTGATATTATGGGTCAAAAGTTGGTAAATAGATTATTTAGTACAACTTAACTACATTTAGGTCAAAATTTGTTACGGGTCAAAAATGAAAATTTTGAGTATTTTTAAAAGTTTGAGAATGCAAAATAGATTTATCGTCAAATTTGTTATGGGTTCAAAATGTTGACTTTAAAATGCCAAAAGTATGAAAGTTAGAATTTTAAACATGATTTGGGTTTCAAATTTATTTTTAAGTGCATTTTTTAAAATAATCAAAAGGTTCGGGATTTGGCAAACTGACTATATTTCCCTCAACTATTAAAATGTAAGAAAAGATTGCGAACACTTTTGGCATAACACCCCCATGCCTATTAAAATTTATGTCAACATTAATTTTTCCTTCAATGGTGATCAAAACGTTGTATGGAAAGCATGTCATGGAAAACTATACTCAAATTAAACAAAATATTCACAAAATTGAATGGGTTAACATGTTATTTTTTATGTTGTCATTATAACAAAGTCGAGAAGCCATCTGAAACTTATCAAAATCTTTTTCATGGTGTAGCTCAGAAAAACATAGCTCTTGAAGAGCATCCATTGTTACAATTTAATGTTCTATTTTTCCTTTAATGAGTGGTAAATTGATAAATATATCAATAAAGGTAACGCTCATTTTGTATTTAGACTGAGTGGTTAGAACTAATATTGTATGAGAAGCTTTATTTCCGAAATTGGTTCATAACCAAAAGTCTTTCAATTATACATATATGGCACCGAGAATGAATTTTTCAATAGAAAGAAATATTCTCGAGTACGTTTTTACACGAACATTTTTTTATTAAGTTCATTTAAAATAATAATTTTGTGATATAAATAAAGTCAATTTATGTACACATTGTATAGACACAAGCATAGACGTAATACATTTTTTTTCATATACGCTATGTAATTATTTGTTTTACTTATAATTTTATAATTTGAATTATCCCGTGTGTGACACAGGCTCTAAAATTAGTTATGTATATATAAACTAGTTTCGGAATATTTAAAATAAAAATAATAAAAAAATGAGTACTAAGATTTGAACCCACAACCACCTCACATTCATTAATACTCAATTTACCGTCACACCAGCATAGCATCTTGTTTATTCTTATAGTTGGAAAATTACAATTATACAAACCAGATTTGGAATATTTAAAAAAAAATGAAATCCGTGACTACCACATGACAGCCCCTAATTAGACCAATGCTTACTGATGTAGCAATTAGTTTTGCTATTATAAATAGTATAATACAATATATTTTATATTTAATATAGTAAATATTGGTATATATTTAATTATGATAAACATAAGTGAATAATATATATTATACCACTTATATGTGCCCAATTATATTTATAAACATAAACTTTCATTTAAAAGTTTTCATAACATTTTTCTCATCAAGATAAAAAAGAAAAGTAATAAAACCAAACTGTGTGTTATGTCTCCAGTTAATTGTTTTCTGCACCATCAGCTTAACATATGATAAGATTTGGTCCTTTACACATCTCAACTTGAGGAACCCTGAAAACAAATATCACATGAATATGATCAAAATTCACAAAATCATATGAATACATGTATAATGTGTGTGTGTTTTGTGAGTATACCTTTGTTTAACTCCAATGATTCCAGTGCCGGTCTGCATTGGTACGCCCATAATAATACGTTCACTAACACCTTCAATCCTGTCTACCCGACCGTTCACCGAACCATTAAAAAGAAGATCCGACGTTTTCTCAAACGAAGCCAACATCAACACGCTGTCTTTCATTTTCTGAACCCCAAATCGAGTCATCCCCAAAACTTCACCCTTATACGTCATGACATCGGCTAAAAGCATCATATGTCTAATATCTATACTCATTCCATGACTTTCCATTGTGTATTGAATCTCTCTAATAATCGACCTTCTTGCAGCTTCGATCCCAAGTGTGCTGTACACTTCTATAATATGATTGCTCGTCGTTTCATGACCATTAATTCCTTCCATGCCCATAACCGCTTGCAGGCCCGTTCTAAATATAACACGAATTTCCATAATATTAAAATACAGTTAAATAAACAACTATCAATATAATACTTACCCTTCTACAAGCAAGTTAAACTTGTTCCGATCCTTCTTTTTGTTTATCACGGCCCGTTCGATGGTACTAATTCCCAGCCATTAAAAAAAATATGTTATTACAAAACTATTGTAGTAGGTAAAATGGGTTAGTTGACCAAAATAATATCTTACCTTCACAACAATTGTTGCAAGCTTATTTCTGAGGGAATTAAGATCAAAGTAATGTTCATTCTTATTAGATGGAGGATTAATTTCAAGTTTTGTATCATCCAAAACCTTAATATTCTGCACACAAAACAAATCATTTCAGTAATTAATGTATAAAAATCATAATAATATATAAACAGATCTTTACTTGTTCTTTCAGTTTGATTCGAGGAGTCTTTAGAATTGATTCCTTCACAGTATATGCATCTATAGAGAGTTGTAAAGCTTGAATTGTTGACTTTTCAAGAGTAATATCAACAGAAGCAGATCTTAATTCCAGCACAAACTCTATGCTCTTTGCAACCTAATATTAAATCCAAGTCAACATTTCGAAATATATTAGTTACAACATTTAATATGATTGGCACACGTGCTAACCAGTCAGGTTGGGTAACGGGTCAAAACGGGCCGGGATGGAGTTGGGCTGACTAGCTGGCACACAAACACACTTTTTGTCCATTTTTTAAAAAGATCAATGTGTTAAATATTATTAGAAAACAATATCAATTTAATGCTTTGAAACAATTTGAAAAGTTTGCATCCATTAAAATAGACTTAGGTCAAACCATTCATAAGTATGTGGTCAAAAATCAAAATTGGCCTTTTACACGCATACGGTCAAAATTGCGACATCTACGAGCAATGCAATAAAAGTTCAAATTGGAATCAAGGTTGTAAATGAGCCAGTCGTTTATATATTTAATTTAACTTATTGGATATATATTATTACATAATAATATAATTAATTATGATAAAGATAACTAAATAATAAAAATGATATCATATATACAAATTAGTTAATAAATAATAAACGAGTCTAGCCGAACTCGAGCTCGAGCTCTCATTAGACCCCTTATATTTGGAAAAGAACCATACATTTTATAAAAGTTGAAGAAAATAAACAATATCTAACCTGACCCAAAAGGGTTCTCTCCATTTGGCCTTTGATCAGCTTAGCAAACGATACGTTATCGTTAGATCTAAGCTTTGCAGTAATAACAGGTGTGCTGATTTTCTTGGCTGCATCTATTATTTCCCTGATGCGAGGAACGCCAAGAGTGATATCTGTAAGAGTTAAGTAGCACACAACCCTGTGCAATTATATGATTAAATAAAACATGATAATTATATGAAAGGATACTCATGCTTGCAACTCCAGCAAAATGGAAGGTTTTTAATGTCATTTGAGTTCCCGGTTCTCCAATACTTTGAGCACCAATTGCACCAATATTTGCCCCCGCGTCAATCTTTTTATGATGGTAACGAGAAATACACGTATCTAAGAATACCTGCAGCTGCTGAGAAGTGATGCCAGATATGCTTTGAGCAACATTTTCTATAATGCCAAACTGTTCATCATCTAGTTGTCGATCGCGCGGTTGAAGGGCTCGTTTGGTGATTTCTAATGTTGCTTCATATTTTTCAATAAACTGTCTTAATTTGTTCCTGAAGTGCTCGGAGCAACCCCCTTCGGTAGTCATATCATGCATTGAAAGACGTTCGTTAACGACCTCACGAATCTTCGAAGAAGATATTCCTTTATGCTTCTCAGCAGGGCATGTAGCCTGTCATAAAAATTACAACTTTAGACCAACTGTTTGCATCAGAAGTCAAGAACGTAACAAGAATGGTCCTAAAATGAATTGAGATTAACTTTTTTGTTAAGTGCATGTGAAATGACCAAAATATCCTTAGCCTGTGTAACAAATAGAGCCGCTAAAAAAGTAAAAATAAAAACGAAATTAGTGTCAAACCTTGACTTTCATCAGTAACCGGTCAAAATTGAGAGGAAATCCAGCCTTTCCTTCCATCTGAGACGGTTCCCGCCCATCAGCACCGTATGTAAACTGAACAATGCACGCACTAGAATCCCGTACTGTGTTGTCATAGTAAACAGCTAAGTCTTCCATTCCCTTTATTAGTCTCCGGGACATATAACCCGTAGTAGCTGTTTTAACCTGTCATCATATGAATACAAAAACTTTCAAAATCATATGACTTCTGACTAATAACTATTTGTTTAAAGATTAGAAGCTTACTGCTGTATCCACAAGCCCTTCTCTTCCTCCCATTGTGTGGAAGAAGAACTCGGTAGCCCTCAAACCGCTATAAAAAGAATTTCCTACAAACCCTTTTGCCTGCATTGAAAAATATATAAACAATTTATCTAAATTACAGTTAAATGCATGGCACTTAAGGACTATAAGAGCAGAAACATACAGCAGGAGTTTTTGAGTTTCTGGGAAAGTGCGGAAGACTTCGCTCCATAAATCCATTCGGAGCACGTTGACCTCCAACTGATTGTTGACCAACACATGCAACATTTGACTAATATTGATGGGAGATCCTTTAGAACCACACTGAGACATAATTAAGGGGCTGTTCCTCCAATGTAGTGTTTCCATGCAAACCTATAAAAATTTAAAAACTTTCATCACTTATGATTTATTAAAATTAAATTAACAAATGACGTTTTACCTTTCCAGTTTCATCCCTGATTCTATTCAGGACACCTGTTATCTCGGCTTCAAGGGTCTGAGCAGCATTACAACCAGGCTGCAACTTAAGCTTTCCTTCATTAAAATCAAGTATAAAATTATCACATTTTTTATTGCCTTCAGATATGATTTTATTCGTTTTGTCATTCAAATTATCGCCAGGTTGAACATCATTGATTCCAATCGAGAATCCATGATTTCCTATCCACCGTGCACTGCATAAAAAAAATCACCATTTAGTGTAATAATACACTTACATAATAATACTTAGCACATTAGTTATATAGTCACATGGTGCTAAAAGTGTACCTTAATTTTGCTAATCGGTTCATACATGCAGCAGCAGCATGCGGACTGTAATCCCTAAGAAGAACCGAGTAGATTCCATCCTTGTTTCCATTCCCTGTATATAAAACAAAATAAAAACAAAAAAGGAAAACGGGTCAAATGGGTCAAAGCACCAGTTTTTACCCGCTAAATTATTGGAAAACAGAAAACAGACCTAAAGTAGCCTTTCCAAGCTGGCCACTTAAAAGCTCACTATTGTGAATATAAACATATCCATCATTCGGGCACATTGTCTCATACGGCTTTGTGTAACTCTTTTCAGTAACAGTCAGAATCAAATAAACTTTCATATCTGCATACGGTCGCAGCAATACACTAAATAACTGTTTACCAGTCCAAAGCTCTATTGGCTACAAGTCAAACAGTAAAAATGTAAAATAAACTTATATTAAACACCATAAACGCATATATACACATAAACATATATAAGTATAATTTCTGCTATCTTGCCTTAATTATAGCCGGAGTAGGCAAATCAATCATTTCCATTGCATCACCCATATAACAACACATAAGTGAAAACGAAGCACGATCATAAAACGTGTCTTTTCTTGTTATAAGAAATGAAGATGTCAAAAAATCTTGAGTGGATGCAACCAATATCTCCCCATTTTTCGGTGTGCATAAATTGTTTTGTACCTGCATAATTAAAAACAATTATTTAAGTGGCAATAACAATATTAATAACAAGTGATTAGTAAAGATGATTAAGTACCCCCATTAGCATTAACGCCTCCGCCCGGGCCTCTTCGGTTTGTGGAACATGTATATTCATCTCATCACCATCAAAATCAGCATTGTAAGGATTACAAACAGATTCATTGAATCTTAATGTCCTCCAAGGCATAATTCTTGCCTGCATACATCAAATAATAGTATCATACTAACATCATCAAATAGTAATAATAAAATTACAGCTTTTATTTATAAAAGTTGAATCAAACTCACCCTGTGACACATGATTGACATACGATGCAAACTCGGTTGTCTATTAAACAGAACAAGATCGCCATCGATTAAGTGTCGCTCAACAAAGTCACCAAATTTTAACTCGTCAGCCAACCGCTTTCTAGCTCTAATAATCAATGACCTATAAAAGTAAACTTTAATCAATCATGTCACAACTTTAGTTGGCTTTTACCTAAACAACGCACTAATCAGAACTCAAAGCACTTACAGGATAGTGCCATCTGGCTTTCTGATATGCCTCGCACCTGGGTATTTATTGGTACCATTACACACCGCCTGCCTCAGTCTCTCTATATTGTGATGTGTAACCCGCTCAGGATATGTCAAAACCCGATCCATCAATATAGGAATACCCACCTGGACCAATAAAATCATCATAAGAAATTAAGACACATAAAAGTATTCATGATCACACGTGGCATGCTTATAATATGCGTCGCGTGACATCATGCTTATCACATCATTCAGGACATATGACATCATGCGGGCCAGTTGGCGATATAAGTGGTCACATCAGTCATTTCTATTCAGCCTGAATTGACCCGTTTGGGTGAAATTTGCATACCTCTGTAATCTTTAGATTTGGGTCGGGAGAAATAACAGTCCGGCCCGTATACTCGACCCGCTTCCCAGATAAATTCCCACGAATACGTCCTTGTTTTCCTTTTATACGTTGAATAAGACCCGCCATTGGTTTCGGATTAATCTCTCTCAAATAGTTCAGAAATGCTGGTGGTAAACGAACATCACTGTTTATATATAGTGCAACTGTGTATTGCAGATAATCCCAACTAGTCTACAAAATCACATAACACACAGTTATAAAAATATGACATTTTTGCCCTTATAGAACAAAAACCAGAACTGAAACAAACATACCAAAAGTTTGCATCTATCACTTGCTTGTAATAACCCTTCACGAAGTGCAGCATTCAGTTGTACAATCTCACTCAATCTTAGTGTGATGTGATTCTCGTTGCTGCAAGAAAACATTATAAGTTTGTGGGCCCCATCTATATCTATACTTGTACAATAAAAGGGTAACTTTTTTGCCGCGTGCCACTCTCCGGTGCATTTTCATCCTTTTAACCCGTATAGTATGAATTATATCATTTTTATAAGAAACATTTCAGATTTATGACTCAGATCGTTTTAACATCGAACCCGTGTAATATATTGGTCTATATATTAATATTAGCATTAAAACATTATAAGAAAACTGTAACTGAAGTCAACCTTGTTCTGGTCCCATCGATTCTGACCGAAGGGTGAACAGGCATTGGTGGAACGGGTATGACTGATATTATGAGCTTCTCGGTTCTATCATCAAGATAAAGCAACTCGCAATCCTGCACACAAAGATAAAATCAAATTTGAATTGCTACACAAAGTCAAACACTAAAATGAAGTCAAAGTCAACTATACCTCATCTAACATCTTCTTAAAAAGTTTAAGAGCTTGATCAGGGTTTAACAAAACTGAAAAATTGCCAGGTGTCTTCATCTCCCTTGTGTTATAAATATTATCTTGAATCTTGCTACGATCATGTACGACTCCAACTGTTCCAACGGCTTTTTTAACTATACCTGTAATTTTATACCTAATAAATAATATTGTTTTTAGTTTATGTGAACAAAATAAGTACAAAGGGTAAGTTTTGAACCATTAATATAACCACATCTTGAGCATGTAACCGCCTTCTTACTACTTTCCATTGCAGTGCACCTTTTAACTACATTCTCAAGAAGTTTAATCTTCAGCAAATGGTTTGCAGGTCTCATCTTTTTTAAATAGTTAACTCGTTCTTCCTCATGCAACAATATGCGGGAACAAAACTGAAAAAGAAAAGAAAATGAGCATTACGACTGTAAAGACTACAACTTCGAGCTAGTTGTAAGGGCTAAAAACATTTACAAACGTGCCAAGTCAACCGCACATTAGATTTCCACGTCATAACCACTTTTTAACTTATTTTGCAAAATCAAATTATTTTTTGTGCCAAATAAAATTATTTATAAAATGTATCTAACTTATTGTGATAAACAAATACTTTGTTGGTAAAATAAATATACACGCCCAACATAAATTCAGTGAAAACATAAAATACCTTGCATATGCACTTCAAAATGCTCACAATGTGAGATATGCATCCAACATTGTAAACTGGCAGCGCGAGTTTCAAGTAACCAAAGTGACCAGGGCAATTTGCGAAGTCGCCGTGACACGTCTCACACGTGCCAAACTTGTTTGCAGGACCCTGAAATACCAGAAGCCATGCCTTTCAAAACTTTATGACAAAAAAAAAACAAATTTAAAAAGAAAGAGAAATTAGTTAATGCATTAAACCAAACAAGACAGATAAGATGCAGCATAAGTTTTGGGGCAAGCATATCAGCCCTAACTCGGGTACACTTAAATTCGGGTCATGTTCTTTTCGTGTTTCATGCCGACTCATTTTTTTAATGATTTGCGAGTATAAGTAAAAACCGGTGACTTGATTACAATTTGAACAACCAATGACTTCAGCTCAAATAAACCTTTTTTGTAACAAATCATTTAATAACTATTTTTGTTTCTTGTCTCTCGATCCCAATGAGCATACTTGTAGTTTGTGTATATATTTAGGTATAAAGGAACATAAAAAGAAATGTAACTAACAGGTAGTTGGGACTAACAAATAAAATTAAATAACCCTTCTAAGATCTATTTGGAATTTTTTGAGGGAAAATCACCAGTATAGCCATTTTGACCAACTTTATTAATAGATTAACCTGACTTTAGTTTTTAGAAAAAATAGCCATCGGCCAATCCTGGCGCTAACGATATGATACCAGATAATGAAGCACCAGCACAAGGTTCTCCGATCCCGATGTGGGGCAAGAACATTTTTTTATTTTTCAAAACCAGCACATGATTTCCTTAACTCGGGACTGACTTGGCACAACTCGCAAGAACATTTTTTTTTTCATTTTATATTTTCCATATTGACACCAATCAGGCGCAGAATCCAAGAAGTCCACGTGTCAAGGCATTATTGGCTTAACTTTTTGGTAAATTTAAAAGTTTCATGAACATATATTTAATTTGTTTGGTCCATGTCACTTTCACTCTTTTTTTTTTTCTTTTTTTGCGATTTTCCCATTTTTCAAACCCTTCCACTTTAGTCATGTAAAGGGATTATTTATTAAATAAATATAGACCGTGTTCATATCGACTTGTTTATGAACATTAGTTTACCAAGTGCGAATCCAACATGCCATTTGCAACTGTGCCTCCATTATCTTCTCTCCCGTAACACTGCGAACGATAAACTTCGACTTCTGCCAAGTTGAGCATCTCCGCCAGATAACATTCCTAGTTTAATGGCCTCACTATCATCAAAACAAAAATTGACCAATTTCAGTATGAATATTATTAGCAGCTGAACGAAATAATAATAATAATAATAATAATAATAATAATAAACGCTTACATTCTAGCCGGGTCAGCATGTTCGACGTAAGGTTGTTTCGTATACATAATCGCTGTGTCTTGTCCCGTGTTACTGTTCATCGTGGATGATTTTGCTGATCGAATAATAAAAAAAATTTATTAGGGTTTAAGGTTTAAAAGAATTTGATTTGAAGATATACACTCAATTTAACACGGATTCTTCTTGAATTAATTACCTTATAAATATATTTGAATATACCTAATAAATGGAGACATTTAGGCCCAGGCCAATATTAACGGGCTTTTGATTAATCAATTGTATTCTTGTCTAATGTAATGCAAGGCATAGAGGTGAAAAAAAATAACCCGGAATCAGACCCAAAAAAGAACTTGAAGCGGACCCGTGTAATACCCTAGTCAAATTCCACATCGGTCGTGGATATAAGAGATCATTGGTTCATAAATAACTGTCCCGCCTCTTAAACCACCAACAAGTTCTGAACTTAATGCTAGTGAACAAGAGCAGAGCTCCACAGTTAAGCGTGCTCAGGTGGGAGTAGTAGCAGGATAGATGACATCCTAGGAAGTCTTCATATGAACAACCAAAAACAAAGTCGTGAGCTCTTCGTGGTCAAAGCGAACAATATTGGCGGTGCGAGGGGCCGGATGTTACAACCCGATTTGTACCCAGTAATACCCGAAAACCGGAACCAAAAAATATTAAAATTACCTCAATAAAGTGTTGCCCTTAAAAACTCAATCTGTAATCGAAAAATACCTTAAAAAGGCAGAAAATAGGGTTTTTACAATACCTAGAAATAGGGTATTAAAACATCCAATTTTAAAATACCCGGTTCTATACCCGACCCGAATGGTTTTTATTGGCAATACCTGGACCCGAACCTGACCGGGTATGGCCAATACCCGATTTTTCAATACCCTGTTATACCCAAAGCCGATTCCATATCCAGAACCGGGTATTAGAAAAACCCGATTTATGCAACTCTAGTATTATTTTTTATTACAATACTTTAAATTGTACTCTTTTCATTGAATAATTTTTTAAATTTAACCAGGTTATGTTATTATCAATAAATTTTTAATAGGGTTATCATCCGACTACTTAACTTTAATAATTCCTTTTTTCTTAAAATTTCTTTATTTAGCTAATTTATGATACTTTTAATAAGGTTATCATACAATCCTTAAACTGTAATAAGTATTTTTATTTAACTGATTTTCGCTTAAGTTATAAGTATTTTTATATAAATGATTTAGTGATTTATGCTTAAGTTATGAGTTTTGGTAAAGTTATTTTTAACAAGTAGTTTTCTTTTATTTTTTATGCGTTTAGTTATTTTTTTTAATTATCTTTTCATTTATCATATTAAAAAGTTATGAGGTTGATTTAATCACTGATGAATTTGAGTGTTAGCATATTATGAAAGTTGTGAGCTTAATTACTACTATATATAAACTATAACTTTGGTGTCGCAAGTGTCTTATTGGGCCACTTGGCGGCACCGTATTAGTCCGTGAATTTGGTGGATTTTTTTTAGTTAAGTTACCATAACGAACGTAAAGGAAACCAGTCAAATGCATTTTATTTTGTTTTAGTTCCGGTATCATAACGAAGTTGACGGAAACCGACCAAATTCGAGTAGACTCAACGCATGTGACAGACAACGCTCGTGTTTTACCAACGCATAAGTTTATCGTCCGATCCCCCCCCCCCCCCATTGGCCATTGGTCCACCTTCATATTTATATTTTTTAGCTCTAGTACAGTAACAAATGTAATCAAAACCGACCGAATTTGTGTCGAATTACTGGCACAATGACTGAGACCAACAATACTTGTATTTTACACCGCCCATATTTGCCGACCAAATAAACATTGTTTTAAATATTTTGTTTTTTTATATATTAATCTTTTTATATGTTAATTTGACGAATAAATATTATGGCTTTAACGCTCAAACTTTACCAACGATTTCTATACCCTAACGAACGTAACCAATACTAGTCGAATTCGCATCGACATCGTCGTAACGCTAGAGTTTTGTCAGCTGTCCCAACGCAACACGCCGGGTAGAAGAACTCATTATATAAATAAATGAAAGTGGTGTGGTATCACGTGACTTTTTCACGCAATTGCCATCCAGTGACAGATTCACTTATATGTCAGTGGGGTGTCACCCACTCAACTTTTGAATTACTATGTTATAAAATCATATTCAAATTCAAGATACACCATTCAATTTATTTCACAAGATCCCCTAAGTGTCTTCATTCTTTTCTTCCAAAGCCCATTACATTATCCAAAGTTTATTTCAATGTCAACAAAAGGTAGTTTCGTTCATCACTCGGGCTTAACTCAAATTTTGCAATCCAATGTTTGAACTAACGACATGCGTTTCATGTCTATATTTATAATGCATTTTTAGTGTTTAATTGTCAAACTCATTGACTAGTCGTGTTTATTCAACACACATCATTTATTTTTATATTAAGTGCTATGGAAAGGTTTATGAAATAGAAAAACCAATCTTTCTGAACTAGTTTTATCAATTTAGATAATCTTCTTTGGTGGTCATGACCTTCAATAATTAATTACCATACTTATTAAATAAAGCGGGGTTAAGACGTCGTTTTTAGTACCTAAACCATAAATAGTGATGAAAAGCACCAGGACTTTTAATAATTTTTACCCCCACTTATTAAAATTTCTGGATCCGCCAATGTTGCCATCCCTAAAAGCCGTTCAAATAAATCAAAATTTGATGTTCTTTAATTTTCGTGTATATTTTCTCTTACATTTTACTTATCAAAAATGCTATTATCATAACATAATTAGCTAAAACATAATTTCTAATTTTAAATTAGAAAAAGTTAACCGAAGAAGGAGGCTTTAAGAATATTAGTTTTTGAAGAAAGGAATGAGTGATGAGAAGAACCACCTTCACATCATTCTATATATTTGCATCTTTATTTCGATTCTCCTTATATTTCAAGCTTAAAATACATCTATTCCATTTTTTTCCCAAAACTAGAAAAAGAAATACGATGAAGTGCTACTTCAAAGGTTCGATCATTGTGTTCTTGATTGTTGTTAGTCACGTTATGTTTCAAAAACATTTGGCAATGGCATCAAGGGTCACTCTTCCTCTTCATCCGCACGAGAAGGTAAATATCGAATTCTTGATTATTATGTTATTTAAACTACGAATTATCATATAAATTCTAACTTTCTAACCAATTGAAAATTTTTATCACCATGTCATAGAGAAATTGCACCTATGCGATTACAGTCGAGACAACTTGTACTAAGGGTGCAGACACTTCCAACCATGTGAGCATAAGGTTCGGGGACTCAAACTCAAATGACATCTTGGTGCATCGCCTCAACTCAAAGCATGTAAAAAGGCTTGATCCATTAGAGCCACAAGTCCTTGATGATGTACCAATGAAACCGTTACAAGCGTGCACAATAGACCAGTTTGAATGCACAAACAAGTGTGTGGAACTACCTGTATGCTACTTATACCTGAAGTTAACGGGTGATGACGATTGGCGCCCTGGTTTTGCACAAATCCGTGTATTAGAGAGCCCGCATCTCAGTTCAAATTACTTTTATTTTTATCGATATCTGCCAAGAAACGTTTGGCATGGTGTTGATGTTTGTGACAGTAAGGGCACCCCTTTTGGGCTAAAATATAGAAGGAAAGTGTTTAACTAATAGCCTTAGATATTTTAACCAAAACTTAAAAAAAATTATTGCCAGTGTGTAAATTAGGATAGAAAACAATGTTCTACTACGTGCCAGCAGATATACAATATGTTAATTGCACCTTATGATATGCTAATGCTAATAATGCTATGCCTTTGATGTCGGCTTGAAATATTGGGCTTAATCTACAACTTCAAATTATCCTATCCTTGAAATATCGGGCTTGAAATATTGGGCTTAATAAGCTTGTATGGTATTGTGTACTATTGATCAACTATTTATAATGAGAATTATTAGGGGAATTCTAGAGTCACGACTAAGAGAAGAACTTCGCTCATAGGTCAAATTTTGAATTTAGGAAAAGTATTTTGAAGTCCACCTGTCCATGAAAGGATAAAATAAATAAATGGACTAGAAGGCTTGTCGGGATAACATTGTAAATGATATGGTTATCACACGCAACATATAGAACCGATGCATGCCTAAGATATGATGGTGATTCAATATGTCTGATACAATGATAATCGATAGGATATTAAGATGCCTAACAATCATCCTTTTAGGTGACAATGCACGCCAAAAAATATGGTACTACCAACAACAAACTAACTATGAACAAACCAAGTAACAATATTTGGTCAGGAGGAGGGACCACATGCCACGTCACCACCTTAAGCGTTTTTATCATCTTTGTATGTGTATAATGTTAACCTGGATATCACGAACACACCGATACGCACTTTTTGAACTTGACTAGTTCGACTCTTTTTATTAATTGAATAAAGAGATTACAATACTAATGAAAAGAAACAAAACCCTATTTATACTAAAAAATAAACTTGCCCAGCAAGACATAGGCATACGACTCCTGCTCAAATACAAACTGAACTAATTCAAAACTTAAACGAAAGTTATCTAATTACCCAGATTTTTCAATTCAGCCCTTGACCTTTATATCTTTTATGATCTCCACCAAAACCACCCCTTGAGACCAAACCGTACCACCCTTCGAGTCTATACCTTAGTCGGCTTCATAGTCGGTGTTGGATATATTTTCACACTCCCTCTCAACACCTACCTTTCCCATATTCAAATTGCACTGAAATTGCACCAACTTCTGTTTAGACAAACCTTTGGTTAACACATCCGCAACTTGTAACTTTGTGTCAACGTACTTGAGTTCTATCTCCCCGTTCAAAACTTTTTCCCGAATAAAATGGTAATGTACTTTAATATGTTTAGTTTGTGCATGGAACGTGGGATTTTCGGCTAACTTAATTGCTGAAATATTATCACACATTAGCTTAACCTTGTACTCAACTTTCTGGTTCATGTCGCCCAACAATCGCTTCAACCAAACAAGTTCTTGAGCTGCAACTGCAGCAGCTCGATACTCGGCTTCGGTGGTCGATAGAGACACGGTCGGTTGTCTCTTACTACACCATGATACCGGGCTATCACCGATAAAGAACACGTACCGGTAGTCGATCGCCTTCCGTTTGGATCGCCCGCGTAGTCGGCATCACAGAAACCTTTGAGCTCGATTCTTGCCTCCCTCTTAAACTCAATTCCAAAATCAAATGTATTCTTTACATACCGCAAAACACGTCTTGCTGCATACATATGCGGCTTTCTCGGTTCTTGCATAAAACGACTTAATACTCCTACCGAGAATGCAAGATCGGGCCTCGTTAAAGTTAGGTAAATCAAACTCCCTACAAGTCGGCGATATTCGGTTGCATTTTCCAACTTGGCTCCTTCATCAACATATAGTTTCATGTTGGTATCTGTTGGTGTACATGCCGGTTTCGAGTCCGTCATCTCGAACCGAAATAACAACTCAGTTGCATATTTCTTCTGATGTAATAACAGTCCGTCTTTCCGGTACTCGATTTCTAGACCCAAGAAGTGACTTAACGGGCCTAAATCTTTAATCTTAAAACGAACATTTAAATTTCCTTTAATCTGATTAATCTCTTCTTTCCAATCTCCGGTTATAACGAGGTCGTCCACATATATTAATATGATGGCTGTTTGTTTCCCATTCATTTTCACAAATAAGCTTGCATCAGATGGTGTGCTCGTGTACCCAATGTATTCTAGAAATTCTCCTATTTTCCCATACCAAGCACGTGGGGACTGCTTCAACCCGTACAGTGCTTTCTTTAGCTTACAAACATAACCAAGATTTAACTTTTCCTCAAACCCAACCGGTTGATCCATATAAATTGTGTGACCTAAATCGCCATACAAAAAGGCGTTATTTACATCCATTTGATGTAGCTTCCAACCAGCCAATATAACGCGAACAGTTGACAATTTTGCTACAGGACTAAACGTTCGTCATAGTCCAGTCCGTATTCTTGAGAGAACCCGCGAGCTACTAACCGGGCCTTAAAGCGGTCAATGCTTCCGTCCGCCTTTCGCTTCAGTTTATAAACCCATTTACACGAAACGGGCTTTACGCCTTCCGGCTTCGGTACTAAATCCCACGTTTCGTTAGCTCGTAAGGCATCAAGTTCTTGCTTCATGGCTGCAACCCATTCCGGTTTACTATTCGCTTCGGTAAAACTAGTCGGTTCTACAATTTTCTCTTCAATTATGGCAGCATTTGCGTACCTGGGATTTGGCACTCGATCAGATCTGCGGGTTTCTAGAGGCTGCTGTTCGGTTTCGGTTTCGGATCTGGGCTCGATTTCCGGATCTGGTTCAACTGCTTCACCTTCAGTATGTTCAAACACATTTAATTTGACCTGGTTAGCTTCAAGTTTTTCCTTTATCGTGTCAGAATCTGGAAGAGATTCACGATTTGCAGACCACCAAGAGGATCTTTCATCGAACACTACGTGTCGTGAAACATAACATCTACCGGTGTTCGGGTCGCAACACTTCCAACCCTTTCGTTGCGAGTCATAACCCACAAAAATACACCGTACAGCTTTCTTTTCGAGCTTATGTCTTAAATGACTCGGTATGAAAACATAACAAACACACCCGAAAACTTTGAAATAACTTACACTCGGTTTAGTTTTAAAAAGCAGCTCATATGGCGTCACGTAATCCAGCCCTTGTTGAGGTAGTCGGTTAATTATATATGCTGCTGTTGCCATTGACTCAGCCCAAAACCGACCCGGTACATTCTTGTCGTGAGACATACTTCCACACACTTCAGCCAAGTGACGATTTTTACGCTCCGACACGCCGTTCTGTTGCGGGGTATTTGAACACGTTAATTGCCAACATATGTTGCAGTCTATGAGATACTTATTGAACTCGTTCGAAGTGTATTCACCCCGTTATCGGACCGCAACATCTTGATTTTTGACTCGGTAACTCTTTCGGCTTCTTGTTTGAATTCTTTAAATTTAATTAAGGCTTCGTCTTTGGTCTTCATAAATGCCACCCACACATACCGCGAGTAGTCATCGATAAACGTGATCATGAACAGCTTTCCTCCCAACGACTTTTGTTTCATCGGCCCGAAGACATCCGTATGTACTAACTCGAGAGGGCCCGTAGTCTTTTGCTTTGATCTTTCAAACTCTTGTTCATGGGCTTTTCCAAATTGGCAGCCTGCACAAACAACATTATTAGATTGTTCTAAATTAGGCATACCTTTTACTACTCCTTTCTTTGCCATTAAATCAAGTTTGTCGTATGCAACGTGGCCAAGACGGATATGCCAGAGATCGGTACTACTCTGGTTACGGGTTTTGTGAACATATGCGGCTTCGGCTGTCAACACATAGAGGGTTTCCTTCCTTCTTCCTTGTAAAATTGGGACCGATTTTCTTTCGAACTTGTCGAATACCTTAACATCATTCAGCCCGAAGAGAACGTATTTTCCCGTCTCGGTTATTTGAGAAACCGACATGAGATTTTTCTTCATCCCGGGAACATGATAAACACTTTCGAGAGTCATCCTGACTTCTCTTCCACCGGTCGGAAACATGAAGTTTCCTATGCTCGAAATTTTGTGTTTAGAGTTATCGGCTAGCACCACAACTCGGCTGCCATTATACTCCCTTGTACTAGACAGCTTTGTTTTGTCTCCAGTTAGGTGATTTGAGCAGCCCGTGTCCATAATCCAGTCATCCAATTTGTTTTCCTTTGCTTCTATGGTAACTGTTAGTGCTTGTACTCCTTCCTCTTCTCGGACAGCATGTGCCTCGGCATCCCAAGCTGTCTCCTCGGTTTCAGCACTGTTTCCTTCATCTTGCTTGGGTGCTCGACAATCTTTTGCCATGTGCCCTTTTCGGTTGCAATTGTAGCACGGATACGGGAACTTTTTGAACCCTTTATTGAACTTTTTATCTTCTGCCTTCTCCTTCTCGTAGGACTTTTTCTTTTCCCAGTTTCCCCGTTTATACTTATTATTACTCCAATTATTATTGTTACGATTAAAGCAATTCTGTCGGGGTTTATTGTTTGACTTTTCAACATACAAAGCCTCGGTATCGTTCTTGATTGATGTCCCGCCAGTTGCTTGGCCAAAGCCTCCTGCTCGGCCAACAAATTCTCAAACTCGGTCAGGTTAGGTTGATTTGCCTAACCTTGTATGGCTGCCACGAAACTCCTATACTCCGGTCGAAGACCGTGTATAATTATTCGTTTCATACGTCCCTCGTTGATTTTCGATTCCGCATCAAGTTCACTGATCTCCCGACACAAATTTTTAATCTTCCGAAAGTATTCGGATATTGGTAGATCTCCTTGAGGGGTTGACATCACTTCTCCTTCAAGAAGTTGAAGACGAGCATCATTCTTCTTTGAGAATAAAGCTGCAAGAGTATCCCATGCTTGCTTAGGATACTCGACTTCTTGTATATGATCAAGAATGTCTTCTTCAACCGTAGTCTTCATCACAAACATGGCACGACCCGCTTTCACATGCCACTTCCCGATTGATCCGTTGATGTCGGCTGCCGGTACCCGGGTGTCGGTTCCATTCGTGACTTGCCATAAGTCTTGACCTTGAAGGTATGACTTAATACACGTTGACCACATCTTGTAGTTGGTTTGATTTAGCTTCTTGATCCCTCCAACAGTTTGCAAATCAGCCATGATGTTATTCAGTTCTTCTTCTTGGTTGCCTTCTAATCAGAATTTGCTACTTCTGATCACGACTCTGATCGGTTCTTCAATTCTTCGATCAAGCACTGTTCTTGGCCCCGAGAATCGTTCGATTGCTCTGATACCAGTTGTTAACCTGGATATCACGAACACACCGATACGCACGTTCTTGAACTTGACTAGTTCGACTCTTTTTATTAATTGAATAAAGAGATTACAATACTAATGAAAAGAAACAAAACCCTATTTATACTAAAAAATAAACTTGCCCAGCAAGACATAGGCATACGACTCCTGCTCAAATACAAACTGAACTAATTCAAAACTTAAACGAAAGTTATCTAATTACCCAGATTTTTCAATTCAGCCCTTGACCTTTATATCTTTTATGATCTCCACCAAAACCACCCCTTGAGACCAAACCGTACCACCCTGCGAGTCTATACCTTAGTCGGCTTCATAGTCGGTGTTGGATATATTTTCACATATAATATTTACAACTTCAAAAGAGGCCCGTATGTTTTGCAATACATTCTCACATATGTAAACATTAATCCTTATGTCGTAGCTTGGCCGTAAAAAACCACCTTCCCTGTAACAAAAATAATCATTGTTACTGCATGTCGCTATTGTATTACTAGACAGTTCTATTGAGAGATGAAGGGTGTCTCTCATATCAAAATCTGAAGTTACATTTTAAATATATATGCCGAGTAATTTTCAATCAATATGCTTTGTTTGATCCATCTATTTTTTTTTAGTTTCACGCAATTTACACGTTAAATTTAAAAGTTAATCCCAATTAACATATTTATAAGTAAATAAGCAAATTCATTTTATTCAAAATTACCAAACACGTACGTTAAACAAAGGCATTAAAGGAAAAAAGCCCATTCCTGTAGGATGTGAATTATCACTATTAAAGTGGATTGTAGTAAACAAGTTCTTTAGAACAAAAACAGGCATAACGGGATGTAAGGAAGTGACCGGAAGGAAAAGACACGAAAAACAAATAATGAATCGAGTCTAATGGCAAGTCGACTCGAATGAAACGAATCGAGTCTAATGGCAGATTCGACTCGTTTGGGCTTAGATCAAAATCATGGGAAGTCAGTTTTATGATGAGTTTTTAGTGAAGGCTTATTAAGGAAAATAATTTTTTTCCAAACTGACCTGGCAGCTCGACCCCAGTCAGGGACGCTGCCCCCGGACCCTCATTCGTTGAGGGTTTCACTAACCTAGAAGTATGAGATAGTTAGAACTAGATAATTGATGCATGTAACTTGTTAAATAGTCAGGTGTGCTCAATTGAAGAGATGTATCACCATTAACTCGAGAGGAACCGATTTCAGGTGAGTTTCTAGCCCCTTTCTTTGTTATGTTTTCGGGGCTGTGTGAATACTCCTATGTGTTAGTAAATACACTTACCTTAAGCGGTAAGTGTATGTGATATGAATGTTCATGAATGATATAGAAAGAGTTTAGAGTACGTACGAGGATACACACACACACACAAAACAAAAGATATGTGTTGTATGTATGGTTGTATGGTAAAGTATGTATGGTCGTATGACAAGATATGTGTGGTTGTATGGAACAAGAAGAGGGCACCGGACCCTAATAATATTCGAGGTATGTAGGGAACGTGACCCTAATAATATCAAAGGTATGAAGGGCACCGGACCCTAATAAATCTGAGGTATGCAGGGCACCGAACCATAATAATATCCGAGGTACGTAGGGTAGGGATGAACAAATTCCGTATCGGTACCGGTACCGAAATTGGTACCATCGGTACTGAATCGGTACCGGTACCGGTATTTCCCGAATTTTTACCTTCAATACCGGTACCAAGAATTTCTGATTTTCGGGACCGGGATTTTCGGTACCGGTGCCGGTCAATACAGGTACGGTACCGATCTCATCCCTAACGTAGGGCACCGGACCCTAATAATATCCGAGGTATGTATGACGAAATGCTCTTTAAAACGTAGAGTTAGTATGTATGGACTAAATGAGTAAAACATGAAAGTACTAAAGGCATGGAGGCATGAAAGTATGAAAAGAAAGAAAGTATGAAAATGTGAAAGAATGAATGAATGCATGTATGTAAATATTCATGAATTAAAGATGAACAGGTTAAGTATATAAAATGTATCTTCGAATGCGTATTGTAAGTATGTGAATGTAGCGTATGTTGCCTAATTAACTAGAACTCACTCAGCGTAGCTGACTTTTAGTATGCACGCAGATAAATAGGTTATAGGAATTGGCTTGAGGATGACATATGGTATGAACTGAGTAGCTGGCACTTAAGGAAGGAAGACCCGCTGTTTCATTTTATGTTTTATGTTAAGACAATTGAGTATGTTTAAAGACAAGATTTGAATGATTATGTATGAATGATCGATGTTTTTAAATTCCGTAAAAAGTTTTAATTAACTATGATATTTAGAACTGTGTTTATGAGTAAATCCAACACCTAATGTAGGACACCGGGATCGAGGCCTTACAATTTAAATGAAGTGTCATGTTATCTACTGATTCGTTAATGATGATTCATAAAGAATTGAATTAAGTACTTCTATGTACTAAATTACATATAATTTAACTGATTTTAAATACATGGCGTACAGATCATTAAAATTGAAAAGCAAACGAGGAATCGTATCGGGAACTAAGTTTTCAAAATACATTAGTTTAACATTCATTACGTAGTAATAACTAGGGTTTAACCCCATGTTTCGTGGTGGGGATGTGGGTTTGAAGTTGTTTGTTTGGTGTTAGTGTTGGTTAGTAAGAAAACCGACCATGACAGGCTCAAAAAAATCTTGACATATGATACCGCACTATGCGGTGGGGTAGCAAGCTTTTCTCGTATTTATATATAAATATTGATATAACAGGGGTGTAAAAACTTTTTTAACTTTAAAAATAGAAAAACCTAAACCTTAAATAAATAGAAAAACAAAAATATAAAACAAAACATATTAGAAATTTATTAACATAACAATAGTTTAATATTTATATGTATTCAAGTAGTTTTTAATTTGGCAGTTATTTGATTTCAAATACTCTTTTTCAATTTCATGAGAATTCTTATCATCACCATCTTTACTCTCTCTCTTATTCGTCACCGAAATGTATCACCACTCTAAAGCCCAAATGTTACCAGCCACCACCACGGCCCACATTTCTCTCTTCTCTCCATTCTAAGCGTAGATGTACTATCGATCAAAGGAACATGTCTAAATTATTTTAGAAGGGCGCATAAGTTGTGCAATTACGATGATGAGCCTAAAGTAGTAACAATGATACGTGTAACAATGTGTTTTAACTTTTTTTTGTATGAATTGAAATAGTAAATGAACATTTATATAAAAAAAGACGTTAAGTAGAAAATTATATAAGATAATCAAATAAAATTAGTTTGCCCGGAAGTTGGAAGACATATTATGCTTCCATCGACCATTATGTTTAGACTGTAGTGTGTGTACCTTTTACTGGTCCAAAACTCCAAATGGAAAGAATCTTTTGCTTGCATTCATTGATGTATCGATCGGCCATAACTGAATTGTTCCTTTGTATTTGTAAACAAAAAAAGTAAATAAAAATAAGTAGATGGATGATTGTAGTAACTAGTAACTAGCATGCTAAATTGAGGTTGGTTTTAGTCCGGCTTAATACCAAAATAATTTCAAAAGAAATACTAAATTTGAATGGTTACTTCTTTTTTTTTCTTTTTAATTAAAACACCAAGACAAGAATGGTACAGGCACTTAAATATACTAATAATATATAGTGAGAGAGGAAAAAAAACCTATTAATAATACGTTACATGATCGTCTTATATATCACGATTAGAACCGTAGATACAAGTTTTTATATTATTCTTGCAATTGCTAAGTTTGACTTTACTTATGTAATTCATTGAGAATAGAATATAACCCAAATTAATATTCTAGGTAAATGAATAATAAGCATCACATCCTTTAGTGAGTTTCAGTTTGTGATTAATTTAACACAAATAGGTTAACTGAAATAAGATTTTATCATGTAATTAACCTAGCTAACCAATGCTACAACTAGTGTATATTGTTTAAGTTTTGAAATAAACAAGTATTTTTATTCGTGCATTGCGATTGAGCAGGCTAAATGCATTACATGTTTGAAAGTTATCGTGCATTGAGGCGGAAACACGGTGGGAAGTCGTCGATCTCGGTTCGATTCATTATGGTAAAAGTTTTGTGGCAAAAATTTAATTACCAAAATTGAGGGGTCGAAAAGTAAAAAATATGTAGAAAGGGAAAAGGTTTTATTGCAAAAGTTGATGGGACAAAAAACAAATATATGAAACTAAAGTTGATGGGTTAAAAAGTATACAAACATATGAAACTAAAGTTGATGGGTTAAAAAGTATGCATGTGAAAGTTTTGTGACAAACGTCTAATAAACCAAAGTTTACAAATAAAGTTAAAGTGCCAAAATGTAAATGTTTGAAACTTATGTGACAAAACTCTAAAACTAAACTTCTAGAGTTGCATTTTCATTATATATATAGGGGAAATATAGAATAAAAACCCATTTGAGTTATGAAAACCTGTGAAAACTCTATGTAACATCGTTTTTTTTTTGTTTTTTTACACACGTAATATATGTTGTAATATTTAATACAAAACATCAAAAACTAAAAAAAATTGTTTTGTTATTTTTAATATTTTTTTACTAATTTTTATATATGTTTTCAGGAGAGAGAGAAAAAATTATATTTATATTTATATTTATATTTTTTATTCACTTTAATTGTGGACCATAAAATTTAAACTTTAATTAAAAATATGTGGTTGAGAATAAGTTTATAGAGCTTTCACAACTCAAGTATGTTTTTTTATTTTAACCTTACCCTATATATATATATATATATATATATATATATATATATATATATATATATATATATTTCAGAACTCATAGGAACTCATAACAACCAAACATTTTTTAAAATTTTTTCATATATTAACATTGTTTGAGACTAGTTTTTCCATATTTTATATATAAATTTTGATTTCATATATAAATCAGAAATTTATATATGTGTAAAATTTATGTAATAACAAATTTACATATATTGAAAAAATAGATATAAAACTAATTTTTATAATTGTAATCGTAAATATAGATATAAAAAGTGATAAAACTACACTAAAATAATATTAACATACAAATTTTTTTATAAAAAACGTTAGTTATTAAGAGTTTCTTAAATTTCTTAAATAATTTAATAGTTTTGCAATAATACTCCTCCTATATATATTATCTAATGAGCATATATGCTATTTTTTTTCTAGTCGTGATTTGTGGTTTATTCTTTTAACCCACCAAAAAAAGTAAAAGTCTAACGAGGTCAATCAAAATGACGTAAATGATTAAAATTTGAAAATCTTAGGCCTTAAACAGTTAAATAAAAACAAATTTGATCCTTAAATTGTTAAATTGATTAAACCTCATATACTAAAGCCATATTTAACTTTAGCAAAAAAGACAAGAGATTAAAAGTTGGAAACCATAAGCTAAGAAAAAACAAAAAAAATGACGTCAAAACTTAAGTAATTAAAATGGTCAAACTCATGTATGAAAACTAAACTTAATTCGTTTTAGTTATCACAAAGTTTATTGGTATATTAGTTTGAAAAATTCATCTCTTAAAATTTTACGAACAAAGAAACTTTTTTAATGGTAGCTGTAATCGTTTAGGTAACTCATATTTCGTCCAAACTCCAAACCAAGGTACATGAGTGGGTCCGTTAGGTCACATGTGGCTCCTCACTAGACGGGGTTTGTCTATGGGTCCAACCCATCTGAAAGAATATAAGCAATATGTAGGCTTTATACAGGTCTCAGTTCGGTTGTTGGGACTTCAATAACTACCACCATGCATTTACTTGACAAGTAAAAACAAATAATTTGTAAATACACGTCTAAGATGGAATGATTAATACCAAAACATTCAAATCTTTTACATTTTCTGGCTATAAATATATTAAATATGATTAAAAAATTATATTGTTATAATAGATATTATTATATATAATAATAATTAGGGGTGCAAATGAACCGAGCTACTCGCGAACTACTCGAGATCGACTCGTTAAAAAGCTCGATCAAGCCGAGCTTAATCAAGCCTGAGCCCGATCTCAAGCCTAAAAATAAGCTCATTTAATAAACGAGCCCAAGCACGAGCTTCACTTATCGAGCTCGAGCCGGATCGCGAGCCTAAACGAGCCTGTCATTTATATAATTTTTTAAAATATATATTTAATAATTATTAATTAATATAAATAATGTTATGAAAAAATAAATAAAAATAACCAAATAATGTATATTATTTATACATAAAGTTATAATAGAAAAAAAAATGTATAAAAATAATTATAATTATATAAAAAATAGTTGATATATACTAAACGAGCCGAGCCCGAGCCGGGCTCGAGCTTGAAAATCTACTCATGAGCCAAGCTCGAGCTTTGAAAATAAAGCTCGAAACGAGCCAAGCTCGAGCTCGAGCTCTGTATAAGCTAAACGAGCCGAGCTCGAGCCTAGTCGAACTCGGGCTCGGCTCGGCTTGTTTGCACTCCTAACAATAATTTAGAACTTTGGTGCCGCAAAGTTCGTATTGGGTCACTTTACGGCACCTTATTAGTGGTATTTTGTTTTAATTTCGATCCGTAATGTACGTAACAAAAATCGATAGCATGCCAATTTTGTTAATTTTTTGTTTTAGGTCCGGTATCGTAACGAACGTGACGGAAACCAACCGGACCCATTTAGACTCAATGTGTTTTGTTTTAGTTCAAGTCCCTTAACGAGCGTAACGAAAACCGACCGAATGCTGATTTTGTTTTTTTTTTCTTTTCGTTTTAGTTCTGAACGGACATGACAGAAACTGACAGAATTCTTGTAGGCTGACCTCCTTAACCCCCGGGATTGATAGCGATTGGGTTTTAATCAACGATCGAGTTTACCATCATATGTAACCCCATATAGGTCCACCTCAATTTTTTATATTTTTTGTTTTATTTTCGGTACAATAACACACGTAACCGAAACCGACCGAATTTGCTTCGATTTATCGCCTTAACGCTTGAGACCGACAACATTCGGGTTTTACCACCACCTGAACTTTACCAACCTGCTTGCGGTAACACAAGTTATCTATAATAAATAAGATAAACTTTGGTGCCGCTTGGCTCCTATTGAGCCAAGTGGCGGTCCATCGTTTGCCGTTTTTCTTTAGTTTTTTTTTAATTTATAGTATTGTAACGAATGCGATTTATCGAACGTCAATTTTATTTATCGAACCCCAACCTAAGGCGGAAATGCCGGGGCGTGATCCGATCTCTCACGGCTCAAAGATACTATCATAAATAAAATGTGACAATATCTAATTAATTATTTTAATTCAAATATAAACACAATAATCAAATACAACAAAACAATTCAAATAAATAAATACAATCAATTAAATTTAAGTTTGTCTTCAATATAACCTATGGTCTTGACTAAATTTCCATACTTCAATCTAAGCAACCTGCATATGCGTAGAAAATGGAGTTTGTCAACAACACATGTTGAGTGAGATGATCACCAATTTTGAAACATTAAATAATAACATATATATATATATAGGTGATAAATTAAAAATGATAAATGCGCAAACCAACCCTGTGATAATAATCAATCGAATCATAATAATCATGCATATAACCAAATCGTGTGTGCCAATGAAATCGTTGCCAAGCGAATCGGGCGTTGATTACAATGACTAAGGTTGTCGTTTTACCTTTGCCAAGCAAATCGGGCTCCGGTTACTAAGACGGTCGTATGATCATATTAATGAGAACCCTATACAAAAGGGGATATGCTGGACCTCTCTGAAACGTTATCAAGCAAACAATTAAACATGTAGCAATTAGCAAATAGCATTCAACTGATATTCACACAATAATTATGTTTGCGATTTTGAGTGTATATATATATATATAGCATAAAAAATATGAGTAAGTACGCATATGTCCCCAAAACATTTGAAAACAGTGTATAAAAAGGGGAATGATCAAACTCACCTTAGATTAAAGGCAAGTGAGTACAATTAAGAATAAACGAGTCAACGGATAAGCGAGTCGTCCAATACACGTCAAACGAGATAACGAATCAGAACCTGAAACTTTGTGATATGAAACTATAAATAAAAACGAACTTAATGCCGCTGAAATCAATCCAAACGAATGAGTAGAACTCTAGTTATGTTGAATTAAACGTTTAAGCGAGCTGGTACTGATCAGAATCCGAACAGCGAGTCGGAAGTTAGGTTTTGGAAAGTAGCCTTAAAATTTCGTTACGAGAATAAAAGTCTTCTGGATCGAACGTTGAATCTGACCAGAAGTATGAGAAAATGATAAGTCAAACTTGTTGACTGTTTTACCCTTTATCGGGTTTTAAGCGATTGACCAGTCAACACCCTTCAATCACCGAAATTAATTGAAGGCTATTGACTAGGGAATTTGTATGAACGATTCTACAGTTTACAACTTACCCGGAAAGTGCAATGATTGACGAGAAACGGAAGTCAAAGATCCTAAAGCAAGCAAAGTCAACGAACAAGTCTTGAATCTTTAACGAAGATGCAATAACCGAAGTGTTGGAGGATGAACAGAGGTAGGTGACGGCTGGAGAAGATGTATTAGGGTTAGATTAAGGTTTACAGCAGATGTTTAATGGTTTTTTATATAGAAAAACATAAAACGAACTAATTATGGGCTTTTGGCCCGTTTAGGTAAGTAAATCATACTTTTATGAATAAATCACTGATATAATCAAAATATTTGATCTTGGATGATAAGAAACAAGATTATACTTATGTTTCAGTTATAGGATTGTTTCTTGGCCCTTAATTCTCTATAATATGCCTAAAATAAACGATTTTATACCTTAAACAAGTTAACGAACGAAAACGAGTTACGATTCTGGTGCAGGGGTTCCAATGCGCTGTGCGAACACCATGGGGGTGGCCGCCGTGCGGCGCTCCGGTGAACCAAGGGTGGAATTTCATTTTTACACTTTTAGTCTTCTAACTTTGATATTTTGTCATTTATTGAACTTTTTAGGAAATAAATAGGAAATGAACAATATGTAGATGATGAGGAGCCTAAAGTGAACATTATAAACTTAATTACTTATAAATACTTGTTTTTGATTAATATTAAAGATCTAAAAATGTTTCGTTCGTAAACGAATACGGGTTCGGAAAATCCGAAATGTTACAGTCTACCATACTTTAGGGAATTTCGTCCCGAAATTAAGGAAAACCAAAACATTATCGTTTTAAAAACAATTTAAACTTTTTAAGGAAAATATCATAACATAGAACTTCCAATAACCAAAGCAATGCTTCAAATGACAATCCGATAAGGGCACTTATATATAGGATGTACCAGCGGCGTATCCACCATGTCCTTATCTTCTCGTCATTCGTACCGTTACGTAAGCTACCTTAGGTTCTAAATCATAACACACAATTTTACGTATTATGATTTCCATGCGAGGACTTTGGTAATTACGTGTCGACCCATAATTATTTAAATCGTCGGATGGTCAGCATAATCCGTTCCATCATGTGGGTTATAAAACGTTTTAAATAAAATTTTTTTTAAGAGAAAACAATTATTTTGATGATTCTAAATATAATTTTCAAATTATAATTAATAAATGTTCTAGTTGAATTAAATAAACCTTGAGATTTCGGAAACCTCGTTTGCTTTTAAAAGTAAAAATTTTGAAAATTAAAGAAAATAGATTTGGTGAAACAGATATTATTGTGATAATCGAGATTTAGGAGATGAGATGGAGATACAAGATCCTAATAGATTAACTTTGATAAAGGAAACTTTATTCAGTGGATGAATTACGCAAATGTTTAATTTATAACAAATAGTTATTGGCATGCAGAGTCCTTAAAGATCGTATTCTTTAGGAATGAAGTTTCTAAGATCGAGAATATAAGTTTAAACATAGTTAACGAAAATTTTGGTGAGTCGAGTTTAGTTAATTTAAGTACTTATGAGTTTAAAGAGAAATTAATATAATAAAGTCATAGCTTTTCAAGTTGGTGATTTTGAGATTAGATTAATTCGATTAAGATATTCTAAAATATTATAATAGTTAGTAATTAATAATTTAAATATTAATGATAATGCGAAAATATACCTATTTGAATTAAGTTTTTTAATAGATTAAACTGGGAAGCGGATATTTCCGAATCACCGAGATAATCATATTCCAATTAAATCCTTAAATTTAGATAAAATATAAAGTATGTAATTGAAGATATTAAATTAGATTAAATTGGGAATATGTGGATTTTTTTTCCTTTTTCATAAAATCGTTATAAATATTAGGAAGTAAGTAATTTGAATTATCAATAATAGAAATTTGAGTAATTAATAAATTCTAAATTAAAGTGAAACATATAATAAATTGAGATAAATGCGAGGCTAGAAATGCATGAACCACCATGACTATTCTAACAACTACGAATTTATCATCTAAAACGTTCAAAATTTTCAAAAAAATCAAAGTAGGGAGTTGAAATATTTACGATGAAGGTTCAATCAGAAAGTCAATTTAATAATAAAAGTTAAATTAATTAATGGAATATTTTAAATTTAAAAATTGAAATTAATTTAGAGAATACATAATTTAGTTTAATATCAATAAGAGTTACAGTATTTGAATTTTAATAAAGATTTATAAAATAGAAAATAAGTTGAGAAAACCATCATGATATTGAGGAAAACATAAAATAATAAAATAATATTTATAGTTTAAAGTTGAGGATAAGGATGTACTTAGAAATTTATAGTTCGAGGATATGGTTATAATTAAGAAATTATAATTTAAATAATATTTTAACGGACATGAGTTAGTATAAGAGTTCTTGTTCAGGGCATATTAGTTTTGTCGAGATTGGCGGTTGGTCGGTTAATAGCATACATCAGCACTCCTTGGTGATTCTAGTAGTCGAAATGGCAATTACGGAAAGCAAGTGAACGACGTTGATAAGTTTTAGAGAGCTTCTAGACTTTGTCATAATGACAATATAAAAAATAACATGCTAACCCATTCAATTTTGTGAATATTTTGTTTCGTTTGAGCATAGTTTTGCATGACATGCTTCCCATGCCACGTTTTGATCACCATTGAAGGAAAAGTTAATGTTGACATAAGTATTTCAAATTTGATAAAATTTAAAAGCATCAATAGGCAATCTTTCATTAAATTATAATAGTTGAAGGAAAAATAGTCAATTTGTCAAATCCCGAACCTATTGATTATTTCAAAAAATGCCGTTAAAAATAAATTTGAAACTCAAAGCATGTATAAAATTCTAGCTTTCATACTTTTAACATTTTCAAGTCAATACTTTGAACCCGTAACAAATTTGACAATAAATCTAATTTGCATTTTCAAACTTTTAAAAATACTCAAAATTTTTATTTTTGATCCGTAACAAATTTTGACTTAAATGTAGTTAACTTGTACAAAACAATCTATTTACCAACTTATGACCCATAAAATCAAATTTAAGTTTCACAACAAACTCGAAACAATTTTCATTTGAAAACATGATTTGTTGTTGATTTTTGGAATTTATCGGGCATTTTGAAATATAAAGCAAAATAATATGCTAATAATTATATTTATAAAAATATATAGATATTATATAAATATAATGTAAAAGAAAAGTGAATAATTATTGATCTATTACATATATATTAGTTTTGGAGGGAAAAAAATTATGAGAATTAACCTAAAGATGACAAGTGTCTACATTTATTTTACTTTATTAGAATAGGTAAATTTAGTTCCAGTATCATGACATTATGTAACTGCACGAGTTTTTTTTAGTTCCGGTGCCGTAAACGAACATGAAGTAAGCCGGTTGAATTCCTACGGACTCACTACCTCAACAACTGGGACTGACAACGCTTGGATTTTACCAACACTACATATACTGTAACGAACATAACCGACACTGAGTATTGAATTCACGTCGACTTAATGCTCGGGTTTTACCAATGCCCGGGCACCAACAACCCTTCTTTGCCAACTAAATAAATATGTTAATTTTTTAATTATACGTTATGCGAGTGCAACTATTTTTTTTTTGGTTTTGTTTATTTTGAAAAAGTTATTTTAACAAACTTTTTTTAGATTTAGTTCCGATACCGTAACGAGCGTGGCTAATATCCACCAAATTCGCGTTGATTCTCCGCTACAAGGCCTAGGTTTTACCGATTTATTTCTCCGTGCAACATGCGTGTAATTTACTAGTATATAATAAAGCATAACTTTGGTGCCGCAAGTACCCGATTGGGCCACTTGGCGGCACCATAGTGGTCGACGGCATTTTTTCTTTGTTCCAATACGCCTACCGCATGCCAATTTTGTTTTTCCTTTTTTTAGTTCCAATACCGTAACGAACGTGAAAGAAAATGACCTTACTCGCGCTGACTCATTGCAATTTGTTTTAGTTCCAATACCGTAACAAACGTAACGAAAACCGACCAAATGCCAAATTTGTTTTTGTTTTTGTTTTTTTGTTTTTTTGTGTTTTAGTTCTGGTACAGTAACAAACGTGACGAATACCGACCGAATTTGTGTACTCTCAGTGCCCAGGAATGACAACCCTCAGGTTTTACCAATGCCAGAGTTTTACCTACCCGTGCCACCCCACTGGCCTACCTCAAATTGTATTTTATTTTTTTGGTTTATTTTTTGATTTAGTTCTGATACCATAACGCATATAACAAAAACCGACCAAATTTGCATCGAATTACCGCCTCAAGGCCGGGGACTGTTAATGCGTCGGGTGAAAACACTAGTTTATACATATATACATAATCAGTTAAGACTAAATATTTGGATGGTTTACATGTTTTAGCTGCTTTTAGCCATGAAGAAAACTAAATTTTAATAAAGGATAATAATATTTGACAAAATTACTGGAAACATCATTTACCTATACATCACCTCCCAGCAATACATCTAGTATAGATTGGCCGAATGTCACGAGACCCAATAACTTTTTTCTTACTTCTAAATTTCGGGTGGGAAAATGTAACGCCCGTAAATTTTCTATGAAGTAGAAACTCGTATATAATTTTGGTTTGGTTGTCGAAATGTTCTCTTATAAGTCAAAGGGCCTTATAGTTATTCTTAAAAGTGTATTTTATTAACTTTGGGAACAAGGGACTTGTCATAGCAAACTAGTGGGGCTAATGGTGTAAAACCGAAAATTAAAACAAAAACAATCGGCATATGCCCTAGGACCGATTGCAGCTCATTCTCCCCCTCTCCATATTGATTTCGGCCACCATAGGGTAAAACAAGGATACCATGATTGGTTTCTAGTTTTAAATGAAGATATGATTGATTAGAAACGTTTGGTGAAGGAATTAAGTGAAGAATGGAACTCCGGCAAAGATTCCGGTCATTGTCCGTGTTTTCACGGCAATATCGGCTATAGCTGATAGCAGAGACTGTTAGGGTGATGGTGCTCGGCGACGCGGTCGTGTGGATATATTATTTGCTTGATTTTGAGTTCGCACGACCAAGTTATAAGCAAAACAAGAAAGGTTCGCATTCCGGCTGACGGTTTAGTTTTCCAGCGGGCTGTTTAGCTTCCGGCGATGGTGAAGGCAGTTTCTGATGCAGGAACTAGTGTCTCTGGTAGGGCTTTGCGGGACGAACGCGTGAATATATTATTTGCCTAAAACGAAATTTGTTTAACACGGTTTTGAGTTATTCGACTGTTAACGTGCAAAACCGAACGAACTGAAAGGCTGTTTTGTAATCTAGCAGCTGTTGAGGCAGAGGCAGATGGTGGCAATAATTTCTTCTGACCTGGCATGTCGAGACTAGTTCGTAGATATGTGATTTGCACGAATCCGAGTTGTTTTTATTTGCGCCAACACTTTGGGATGCTGTGCGTATGTGTTCAGAATAACTTATACTCGAAGGTATGCTTGGTGAATTTTATGTATTGTTTGGTATAATTATGGGATATGAGAAATTTTCGAGAATGAGGTTTGAGGACGTTTTTCGGTAATATTATTTATAGGTGATTTATATGCGAGCAGACACAATGGTTGTACGGATTAAGAACCTTGTGAAGTTTTGGATTTAATATTTTTGCTTTTAATAGCTGCTGAGGTATGTCATTATTATAATACTTGAATTTCAAGACCAATGAATTTAATTTGGTTAGTTAATTGATAGAATTGTAAAACTGGGATTTCTATTCGTCTAGATTTTAGGATTTTGTGATTCGTGCGTTGTGTGAACAAGTTGACAACCAATTTAGGTCATAAACTCTCATACTGACTTATTGAATTATATTTTATGATTTTTTTCATGAGTTGGGGCTGAACCGGTTGACAATCACGTTATCGAGTTTGATATCTTGAACTGAGGCGGGGGTAGTTTTGTATTCCATTGCTTACCAATTGAAATTAGTAGATGATTTGTTGTATTAAGAGGTATTAGGGGCTGTTATAATTGATTTATTTGTGGAATGAGCTTTGGGTTGGTTTAATCTTGTGAGAACAACCCTTTATGATTTTGGTTCGGGATAGTTTAAGGATTTTGCAATTCGTGTGCCGTGAGATGATTTGATAAACAATTCATGTCCTAAACCCTTTTGATGACTTATTGCATTATATTTTATGAAACTTTCATGGTTCGAGGCTGATTTGGTTGGTAATCACACTATTGAGTTTTTAGCATACGAATGTAACGCCGTTGAATTAAACTGGGTGTAGTTTTGTATCATGCTGCTTCCCGTGGGAATTAGTTGATGGTTTATGACTATAATGATGTAATTATGGGCTGGTATCTAAGTAATTTGAATGAGGATGCGTATTGTTAACCATACCAAAAAACCTAATTACAGTTACCAACCCCAACCCATTGTGATGACTTAGAACTGTAAGATGTAATTAATTATGGGAATGGGTCATATTTCTCTCAAATGATTTTAAAACAGGCCTTAGGGGTACTTAAACCAGTTTTTGAGAACCCTTAGGCCATTAATGAAGGAATGGGTCATGAGTTAGAACAATACCGACTTCTGTTGTGTGTTGTTGATCCGCTTGGCCCGTTTGACTATTTGAAGGTGTCATAAGGCTAGTTAGTGGTATATTAATATATATTATTACCACGTTACAAGTCTTTGATTGATTGTGTATTGCTTGGCGGTCACTTGGCTTATTGATAGGCTGGATTTGCACGAAGGTGAGTTCATGATGCACTTTTTTAAATGATTTAACGTTTTGGGCTAACATGCATACCATGAAGTTAATTTTAATAATTTTCACCCTTGGATGAAATTATCATAGGCCTATATATATATATATTTATATATAGAGGTAATTAGATATTTTATTAGGTCTATGCGTGAGGATTGTTTAGCTTACTTATTAGCTAAATGCATGTGTATGCTTGAAGATTATATAGCTTAATTTTTAGCTAAATGCATGCGTATGTTTGAGGAATGTTTAGCTTATGCATTAGCTAAATGTGGTTGTGTATGGATGCATGTCTATGTGTATGTGAATGTTTTGTCAAGCAATGTCCGGGTCAAAATTTGAGGATAGAATTCCTTAGTTCCCTTTTGGTGATATAAGGTGAGGAAGTCTCCTAACAGTTTATTTGTCCTTGAGGTGGGATGTTAAAATTCCTTAGTTCCATTTTCGCGATCTAAGGTGAGAATGTAAAATTCCTTGAGTCCCTTACTTTGTGTTTGGAGACTTAAGGTGAGGAGATCCGTGTTGTGTGCTTGGATGAGAAAGATGTGTTATTTTACTAATGTGATGAATAAATATTTGATATTATTATCACTATTTATCATGTTGTGAAGGTTAATATTTTACTTTTATATATTCATGCTATTGCATTTATAAAGACATGAATTCACGCCGCTTAGCTGACTTTGTATCTATGTTAAATTTATTGCAGGTAGATGGATGCTGGATCACCACTTGGATGTGCTAGATGCTACCCGATATTTGAAGATAACATTTCTAGTTGAATACCGTATTTATTTAAATAGAATTATGACATTATTTATAGAATAATAATTAAAGATTGTGACATCTTTATATTGAAAGACTTTTATGGCCACTGTTTATTTTTCTTGATTTAAATTTTTTCGCTGCGTAGATTTGAGTTTTGAATTATATAAAAGTACAATTTATTTCCGACTTAATTATTTTTAGTTTAAATGCTTTCCGTGTTTTTAGGAAGAAAGACTTTCGCTGTTTGTATTTTGAAATTAAATAAACGTGTCAAAATTTTTTTAAAATTTTATTGTATGATATTCCAGCTGTTGGACTCCCGGATTTCGACTATTACGGCAAAGAAGTTGTGACGAAACTTATATCGACGACAAACCGGGGATAGAGCGACGATAGTTGTCTTCGAAATAGGTCTGATTTGTTGTAGTAAAACCGAATACATCTACATCCATTTCGTGTATTGTGATATTGTCAAACCTGTGCGGAAGTGCATCCATATAATTAAATGTACGTTGGAACAAAACATTCAACAACCAATCTTAATCATCTTCCAAGAAATGCTTAATATGTGATTCCTATACATCTTCCTAGTTAATGTATTTTCCTGTTCTTATAAAACATTAAGACACAAAAATGGAGATATTACGAATAATCCAACAACCTTAATTATGATCCAAAGTTGGAATCATTCATTTTCCCATAACAGTAATAGTAGAAATTTCTGTTTTTCTTTTTTTGCACGGCTGCATCTATCCCATCATATTTCACTTTATATTTACATTCCATGAATTTTGTTTTTATTCATAAAAGGACATGCAAACTGAGGGTGACTATGACATAATCAAATCACCCATTCCCTTTATAAATACCCCTCCATTCCAAAATCCTTTACAATCAAACTAGCTGTCAAACAAGAAGATGTCGGCTACGAAAACTGCCGTGGCACAGCAATCACGCAGTGGTAGTGGTGGCAGGAGCCGCCGATGGTGTCCGACACCGGAGCAGGTGATGTTGTTAGAGGGAATGTATAGAGAAGGTCTAAAAACACCTACGGCAACACAAATACAACAAATAACCGCAAGGCTCTCTCTTTATGGCAGAATTCAAGGCAAAAATGTGTTCTATTGGTTTCAAAATCATAAAGCTCGAGATCGACAAAAAATTCTAAAGAAACTCATGGCTTTGTATCAAAATCTGCCTTCTTACAACGCACCCTGTTATCATCCCTTTCCCATTCAGGTAACCTAAGTTAATTAACTCACACTTGAACAATGTTTTTGACAAAATGTGTCACCTAGCTAGTGGCTAATTAGTTACGGTTTTTGATGTATTTGAACTTTTCAAGGTTAAAACAATATATAACAAAGTTGCTCAGAGTTGATTGGTTAGTTTTGACACAATATTATAAACAAATTCAGTATTTTAATGAGTAATCATTACGTTATTCTAATAGATTTATGGAATCTAAGAAACATAAGATTATTTGTTAAAAGCTAATCTTTTTTAACAGCAAGAATGATTTCATTTATGACCTAGCTAGCAAACAGTCAAAAGTACAAAGTCGCATGAATTACGATGAAGTACAACAGGCACTAGTTTGCAGAAATCTAAATACCACAACTTTTTGTTAAATGTTTACCGTAGAAAGATATTTAGAAGATATAACATTGTTAAATTTCAAAGGTAGCTCTTTACCTTCAAATCTTCAATCGTTAGTGGTTTTGATGCTTGTCTAATTTGAAAATCAATTTCAGTGAGCTTTAAAAGTAGTGTGTTTAATGCTATACCAACATTAAGTTCATAGTTATATATACATATTTTTTCATAAGTATAATATGAAATCCATGGTTTATAAATTTCGTAATATGTTATACCAACATGGCAACATTAAATTGATAGCTAGTATATATATTTTGTAAACTATAATTTATAAATGAACCATACTAAACCATGGTTCATATCAATTCAACTAAACTAGCATTTCTTATATTTGTCTATATATAAGTGTGCCATTATCATAATTTAATGGTATAATTACAGGATGGTGTGGTAGTTGAAGATAAGTCAACCTACAAAAACATAATCAACGAATGGAATGTAGATCAGGCCACCTGCAAGAAGGTCATGTGTGATTGCTCATTCATGACAGTGATGATGATGGAGACTACAAGTCCATATTGCACAAGGGTGCCACCCAAAACCCTACAGCTCTTCCCAACTACACCAGCACCAACTCTAAACCCTAGTCAACCTAATGGACAAGACTGAACTAGTGTCATAAAGGTTAGCTAGGTTTTCAAGAAGATGATCATTTAAATAAGATAATGCAATTCTTTCTTTGATTAATTGAATAGTGTCAAGTGTGAGGTTGTATTTGCAATGACTTGTAAATTTATCGTGTAATAAAGATTAATGTACGACGTTGGTGTAAATTAGTTAATTAATATTGTGTAGTGACTTGTGAATTTCTGTTATGTCACTAGACGTTTGCGTGACAGTAGTAGTACTATATAAAGAAAGATGAAAGATCTGAATTGCCATAGAAGCTAGCATTTAGGGATGGAATTGAAATGTCTATTTCACAAATTTGGCATATGCAGTGGGATTGCCGAAACCTTCCGTGTTTGGTTGATTTGAAATCTATTCCATGTTCCCTACTTTTTGTAATAGCTTTTTATAATTGGGTTCGATGACACGACAATAATAGTTGAGATTTGGGATCTTTATGCTCTCGGATTTAAAACCCAATTCAAAGGAGTTTTATTATAGTGGTGGGTTTCTTCTTAATGGTGTTTTTGGGTAAGTCAGGCCTTAGTTCTGGAGCGACAAAATATGTATAGACCGTTGATATCCTGTCCTAGAAATGTTCACTCAAGTATTTAGAGTAGTTTCACTATTAAAAAAGGTTTTAATAGTTTTTTTTAATAATCTTTCTAACATTTCTGAATCTACTTAATTATAAACTATTATAATTGATAACTTTTGTGCCACAAAAGTTTTTTAAGGCTATGAATTGATTATTTATGTATTTACTTTCAAAACTTACTCAAGTTGTTGAGTTGGTTTGATGGTTGGTAGAATGCTTCCTAATTCTTAACATACTAACCAACCCAAGTTCAAGTCCCCACTAGGTTTTTTTTATCCATCTATATTGTTGTGTAAGGTTTTCATACTTAGTTCTCATACATGTAATGAATCTAATTGATATCGACAGAATTCGCATCGAGTCGTTGTAACGCCAATGTTTTTGTTTTAATTATGTTAACTTGATGGAACTATTTTTCGGGTTTAGTTCCGAAACGTAACAAATATCGCTAATACCGACCAAATGCAACGACTGTATTTTACCGACTGAATAAGCGTTGTTTTAAATATGTAAAATTTTGTATCATATACTATGCGAATATTACTACTATTCTAGGTATTTACTAATTTTTGTTTTTGGTTTATTGTATTTACGAATACGAACCTAGCTAATACCAACATAATCCGTGTTTGTCGCCGCAACGCGACGGGTCGCTCCCTAGTTAGTTACAATGACACAAGGTGGAAATAATGGAGAATAAGTGAGAATTCATGTGAAGGAAACTAAAAAATAAATACTATTGCATGATCCACATTTCAAAATTTGTTAAATATTATTCATTTAGATTTTGGATTTATAAACTGTTTATAAATGCTCTTATTAAAGATATAATTTTTTTAATGACTAAAATTTTTGTACTCAATAGAGTTTGAACTCTTGAGACCATGAACCTCCTATTTTACACTCTAACCATTTTACCACTCCATCAAAATAAGAATGACAATTAAAGATATAAATAAGCACTTAGGGTATGTTTGGTTGGAGGTAATGAAATAAAGGAGGAATGGAGTGGGAGAATAAAGTTATGTTTGGTTGAAGGTAATAGAATGGACAATGGAATGAAATGGATCATTACCATTCCTTTGTCTTGTTTGGTTTACCTATGGGAATTAAATGAATTATTACTTTATTTTGTTTGGTATTCAAAAAAAATTATAGGAATGAAATAGAATAATAAAAACACTCATATCTAAAAATACTTTTTTTTACAAAAAAAAAAAGAAAAGAAAAAAAAACTGCAATGGTGATGGTGGTGGTGGTAGCTCATGTGGCGAAAATGGTGGTGGCTGTAGGGCGATGGTTGTGGTGGTGGTGGGAGTGGCGGTGGTAGCATTGGTAGTGATGGCGATGGTAGGGCGGCGGCGACGATGGTGGCGGTCAGGTGGTGGCGGCGGAGGTGGTGGCAACGACGACGGTGGCGGCCAGGTGGTTGTGGCAGCAATGGTAGTGGTGGTAGTCGTTGTTAGGTGGTGGTGTTGTTGAGAAAGTAGGGTGAAAAAGGAATGGAATGAAAAAAAAGAAGGGGGTGGGAAGAAATGATTTTGATGGAATGGGATTCCATGTGTAATGGATGATTCCATTCCATTGAGTAACCAAACACCAGTTTTTTCATTCCTACGTAATGAATCATTCCTTTCCCTCTATCATTTCTGCATACCAAACGCTACCTAAATAGAATGGACAATGGAATGAAATGGATTATTACCATTCATTTGTCTTTTTTGGTTAACCTATGGGAGTGAAATGAATTATTACTTTATGTTGTTTGGTATCCAAAAAATTGTAGGATTAAAATAGAAATAATAAAAACACTCTTATCTCAAAATAATTGTTCTTTACCAAAATAAAAATAAAAATTTGCAATGACGACGTTGGTGGTAGATCCGGTGACGAAAACGACGGTGGTGGTGGTGGTGGTAATGTTGGTAGTGATGGCAATGGTAGGGTGGAGGAGACGTTGGTGGCGGTCATGAAGCGACAGTGGTGGTGGCAGTGATGTTCAGGCAGCGGCGATGACAATGGTTGCGGTGGTTACGATAACGATGGTGGTAGTGGCGGTGATAGCGCTGGCGGTAAGGTGGTGGCGACGGTGGCGGCAAAGGTGTTGGTGGCGATGGCGACAGTGGCGGTCAGGTGATGGTGGTGGTGGCGGCGATGGTAGTTGTTGAGAAAGTATGGTGAATGAGGAATGAAATAAAAAAAAAATAGGGGGGAGGGGTTGAGAAGGAAAGGATTTGATGGAATAAGATTCCATGTATAATAGATAATTTCATTCAATTGAGCAACCAAACACCATTTTTTTCATTCTCACATAATGAATCATTTCAGTACTACAGTCATTCATGCAATACCATGCACTACCTTAATGACAATGGGTAATTTACAGTTTTAGACTAAAGGAGAAAAGAATAAAAAAAGAAAAATAAAAAATAAATTATGGAGAAAAAATCTAAACTCGCGAAACCGGGGAAATAAAATTTGGCATATTCAGTTGGATTGCCAAAAGGTTCTGCATGTGTTTGGTTGATTTGAAATTAATATGTTTTATATGTTCCCTCATAATTTTTAATAGCTTTAAAAAGAAAACATACAAAAATTCTTTGGTGATCTTAATTTTAAAATTTCTGATTCTACTAGTTCATAAAATTAACGTATGTAAATCACATTCTATACCTATCAAACAAACTTTACAAATCATTTTCATTGATATATAATAATTAAGTTTCTTTAATCTGAATAATTTTAGAAAAGTAAATTTTATTGCATTACATATAGGATAAGGACAGAGACAAACAGTACCTGTGGACGCTGGTAAGGTATCAGATGGTCGATTAGTACTTCATGATTTACATAGACATGTCTTGGGAAGAAGTCAGGCCAAATTTACTTGTGCTTTAAGTTTTGTCAGCATGAAAAGTAAAGTCAAATTGCAATGCATGCAAACTTATTCAAAATTCAGCCTACAGCAGTATCGAAACTTGAATAATGTTCTCAACTACAAAGTGTAAAAGCCCTTACTTTAAAAGTCATAAAACTATTTCAGCGCATACTTTTTTTTATTAACTTGAAAGTTATAAAATATTTCAAATTTCATGCAATTAACAAGGTTCAAACTTTGCCACTGTTAAAATTAAATGCATCAAGCTTCACGTAAAATGAAGGATGTGTTAGTCCCATTTTGGTGTTTTAGTCTTTTGTATTGTAATTATATGTATTCGGCTCTAGTTGTTAGTTGTTAGTTGTGAATGTTTAGGCCCAAGAGAAATAATATTGTAAAGCCCATTGAGCATTAGATGTGACTTACTTCTCATGCATGCTTCCCTATAAATAGGAAGCATGTCATGAGAAGCAAGAGTTGTTCATGATTAATCAATAGAAAACCTTTTGCTAACTCTCATTTTCTCTTTCTCTCGGCTTTCTTTCTTTCTCTCAAATCACCCGAAAATAACATCTCAAGATCCGAGACCGCTTAGGTGGCTTAGTGTGATTTCCGCTAGCACTAAGCTCGGTTGATCCAAGATTATTGTTAGATCCACCCGCAAGGGACCTACAATTGGTATCAGAGTTTCGGCTCACTAGTTGAGGGTTTTGGATCACAACCTTGGGTTTTGATCTTGAGTAGAAGAAAACAAGTGTTCTTGAAAAGAAAGTTCACAAAAACCACAAAAACAAGAAAAATACAAAAAGAATCGGGCAAAATCTTCACAAAATGTCTTAGAAAGTGTTCTTGGTAAAGATAACAAGTGTTCAAGTTTTAAATCTAAAAAGGTTTTAGGCTAAAAGGTGATAAGCTTTGGTGTTACGGGTTGTTGAAAAGTGTTAAAATTAACAATTTAAGTTTTTTCGCTTCTCATGGCATCAAAATCAGTGTACCAACCTTTGACCTAGTACTGACAAGTTAGGCGAAACAGATCCCGAGAAAGATTGCTTCTGGAAGCTTAAAACTTTTTCGCTTCGCCTGAACCTTTTTCGCTTTGCTTGGAATTTTTTCGCTTCGCTTGGAACTTTTTTGCTTCGCTTTACTGTTCACAATATTTTTCGCTTCGCTTCGCTTGCAACATCTTTTTCGCTTCGCTTAAAAGCTGTTTCGCGTGAAAAAGTTGACTGTTTTAAATTCAAGTTTTCTTAAGGATTGTTAAGTGTTTGAGACCACCAAGACCATGACGAGCACTGATTCTGAGTTGTTAAAGGGATATTTGTTGTTGGAAAACTAAGTGGGAACACCTCAGAAGCCTCCTAAGTTTATGACCTTAGATGACAACTTTGCCGACTTCAAATGGAGGTTCATGAACTACATCTCATTGACTGAAACTGACCTAATGAGATGTTTTGAACAAGGTCCTCATATTCCTATGACTCGCACTGATGCTGGGGAACAACTTAAGACTATGAAAACTATGATCAAGCAGACAGAGACTTATTAGCACAAGACAAGAAAGCATATCTCATTTTAACCGTCTGTCTTTTAAATGAGATCACTGAGACTCTTCGTGAACACACAAGTGCCAAGGGTTTGTGGGAAGCATTTGTTGAAAAGATTGAAGGAAATGCTGAAATTAGGGAAAACAAGAAGGCCCTATTGAAGGAAGAGTTCAACATGTTCAACCATCGACAAGGTGAAGCTGTGTTGGATTTGGTAAAGAGATTTGAGAAGCTGATGGTTAGAGTCAGAGCTGTCAGTGTCAAGATAACCAACTCTGAGGTCAATCACAAGTTGATGAATTCTTTGCCCTACAGTTGGAGTACAAATACAATCACAATCAAGAGAACTACAAATCTAAATGCCATGACAAACAGTGATTTGATTTATACTATCAAGTCATTTGAAATGGATGAGCAGATGATAATGAACAATCATCTAAGTTCTCTGAATCAAGCTGGAGTGAGTACTGCTTCCTCAATGCCAACTGCTTTTATTAGCAAGACTCAACAGAATGTGTATCCTGTGACCACTCCTAAGTACTCCCCAAGTGTGCCTTCACAACCAACTGCTTTCATCTCAACCAGCAATCCATCAGACTCTTCAAGTACAAGCTCATTTCAAAAGGCATTCGACAGTGCGGTTGCCCAAGCATTGAAAGCTCAAGGGATCTCCACATCTTCAAAACCTCAAACAAGCAAACCTTCAAGTTACTGTGAAGCTCTTCCGTTGTTAAATGACTCAAATATCTCGATAGTTCATGCCTTTTTGTCATGAAGAATTATTGCAAGGAAATCTATTGCCACCACACTTTGAGACTGGGGATTTGAAAGATATCAATCAGAAGGATCTTGAAAAGATGGATATCAAGTACCAAATGGCAATGGCTGTGCAAAGAGCCACAAACTTCATGAAGACGTATGGGAAGGATAACTTCAATGACTCTGACAGGAAAAGGATTGGATTTGACAAATCGAAGCTACGATGATACAACTGTGGTGAGATGGGTCATTTTTCACGAGAGTGCACGAATCCCTCAAAGCCAGCAAATGATGTTCGTGTGACCGAAGTAACAGAGGAAGAAAACAGCAAAGTTGCTGGAAAAAGGCATGAAGTGCAGAAGCCAAGCAGCTCAGCTCAAAGAGTAGGGAATCATCCACACAAGGGAAATTCAAGTACAAACTCAAAGGCCCTTGTCTCCCAGTCGGAGGTCCAAACTGGTATGGATTGGGATGATCAATTCCAAGAGCTGCAGAATCCTCTCAACATGGTTGGCATGGCTTTCACGACAAATGATGAAGCATCCTCATCCACTGCTGCAAGTTCTAATGCGTCACTCTCCGATGAGGTAAATAAAAATCTTTGCTCTCAAGCTTGCGTGAACAAAGTTACATATTATAGTTATCTTCAGGACGAAGTTTTGAAAGAAAATGCAAAACTTCGTCAACTAAATGTTGAATATGTAAAGGCTGACAAGATCTATGTTGAAAAGATTAAAAGTCATCATGATGATGTTGCAAATCTTAAACTTAAAGTCTTTCAAGGAGAGCACAATGTCATCTATTATAAGAACATAATTAATAATTTAAAAGATGAGATTGAAAAGTTGAAACTAGATATTTCTGATAAACGAGAAAAGGAAAAACAAGTTGAAAGATTTGAAGCATCATCTGAACAATTAGATGATCTTATTGGAGCACAGAGAAGTACTAAAGTTAAATCAGGACTAGGTTATGATTATTCAGTAGTGCCTCCACCAATGAATGATAATTACACTTGCCTACCCCATTTTAGCTATAATACTTCTCCTGATGAAGAGATGGCCTATGGGATTGGTAAGGTACCAAAACCAGTGAAATTCGTTCCTGCTGCCTCTCCATCAAAAGCTCAAATGCCATCATTTGGTAAGTCTAACGCCAACGTGTCTTGTGTAGCAGGTGATGTAAGTGGTGATTGTTGGAAGGTTAACCAGGGTTGTAAACCAAAAGGAGAATTAGAACCACGTTTTGAATATTGTGTGGGACCAACAAAAACGATTAACAATCCTGTCTGTAATAAAGTGTGTGAATCAATGTTAGGAAGCTTGATGTCAGGATCAAAAGCTGTGTTTTGTGAAACATCTAGTGATGACTGTTGTACAAATATTTGTAATGAAAGTGAATGTTCTTCTTCCGATTCAGAATGTGAAACTGTTTTTGATGAAACCATTGAAGTTAAGGTTAATGAACAGACTAGTCAGAGTTGCTCATCAACTGATCATAATGTTGAGAACTTAGCAAAAGAGAAATCCAAATTTGAAAATGAAAAACCAAGCACCTCCTGTAAATACGTGCCACCAAAGAAAACTTCTTTTTCCCGGTATACAAATTTGAACAATAGTGCTCAATATTATGATCAAATTGATAGTGACTATTATTATTCTCAACAGAAACCCAAACATTCAAATTATTTTGCTTCAAAATTTTCAAATGTTCATAATTATCAGTCAGATACAGGTCACAGACAAGTTAACCCAACAACATCACCTTATCCCACATATCTCAGTGATCAAGATATCTATAATTGCATCAAAAGAAAATGTTGCTTTGTTTGTGGCAATCCGTCTCATCTTACAAGACATTGCAAGAACTGGCATAAGCAACAAAGAGACTTCAACAGTAAGTTTGGTCAGACATTTCCTAAGTATAATGCTCAAACCAAGAAAATGCCTAACCAAACTTACACTTCAGCCAGTGAGACAGACTTAAGACCCAAAAGAACCGAAAAACCCAAGAAACCATTTTGGCTAACCCAAAGAGAAAGGAAGAGGTTAGCTAAGGGATCTGAAGCTGCAAGGCCCAAGAACCCTTCAAAGGTTTTCTCGAAGGCTAATCAAGAAGATTTTGTGATTAAACCTAAACCAAAATGAAGGCAATCAAGAAACTCATTTCAAAACTGAGGAAATCATATTTCTAGTTCCTCAAGGGATTGCTTTCGCAGATTCTGACTCACCAAAAGATTACATTTTCAGAAATCATAAAATTAAACTTGGTGATTTTGTGTTTAATTTTCCCGAGACAACTACGTCTCGGGAAACCCTCCACTAACTGGTTGTTTGTGTGTGTAGGGTCAGCCAGGACGGCCTGTTAACAGTATTTGGTACTTGGACATTGGCTGCACCCGACACATGACAGGAGACAAGTCCCTGTTGTTCGACATCAAATCATTCGATGGTGGACACGTTTCTTTTGCCGGCGACATTGGAGGAGAAATAACCAAACAAGGGAAGGTCTCGAATGCTACTTTGACATTCGATTAGGTTAATCTGGTGGAACAGCTCAACCACAACCTGCTCAGCGTGTCTCAAATCTGTGATAAGAAATTCTCAACCTTATTTACAAAAAATGAATGTCTTATTCTAAAACCAGGTTTTAAGGTCCCTGAAGAGTGGATCATGCTGCGTACTCCGAGGCATAATGATGCCTACATTCTGGACATGAGAAGCAATTATTCCATGCGTTCTGCTTCTTGCTTGATGTCCAAGGCCTCGGAGAATGATTAATCTTTATGGCATCGTCGGTTGGGTCACGTCAACTTTAAGAACTTGAATAAGTTGGTTAAAGGTGATCATGTGAGGGGTTTACCAGTAAAATTTTTTCACTGTGATGAAAAATGTTTATCCTGTTCTAAATTTAAACAACACAAACTCCCTCACAGACCCAAAACCGTAAATTCTGTAAATTCCACTCTTCAGCTGTTGCACATGGATCTTTTTGGTCCAATTCAACCAATGGCAATAGGTCGAAAAGCCTATTGTCTGGTTATTACTGATGACTTTTCGTGTTTCAGTTGGATATTCCTGTTAGGGCACAAGGACGAGACATCACAGTTTCTGCTCAGGTTTATCGTGTTGGTTGAAAATCAAACTGACAAGAAGGTGAAGTGTATCAGAAGTGACAACGGCACAGAGTTTTGCAACAAGGTGGTGAATGAATTCTGTCACAACAAGGGAATTGTTCATCAAATCAGAGCACCTTACACTCCCGAACAAAATGGGGTGGCTGAAAGAAGAAACCGTACTTTGGTGGAAGCCGCTAGAACAATGCTCTTATATTCCAAACTACCGTTGATTTTCTGGGGTGAAGCCATCAACGCTGCTTGCTTTACCCAGAATCGTGTGCTTCTGAACAAAAGACTAAACAAGACTCCGTATGAAGTCTTCTATGGAACGAAGCCAAGGGTAAGTTTCTTCAGAACGTTTGGATGTCCCTGTACCATACTCCAAACTAATACTGGAACAACCTCCAAGTTTGCTGAAAAGGCGGATGAGTGCTATTTTGTTGGTTATGCTGCTGACAAATGTGCTTATCGAGTCTACAACAAGAAAACTAGGGTAATCTTGGAGTCTTTCAACATTGATTGGCAAGAATTGAACCCAACTGATGTACACAATGGTCCTGACTGGATGTTTGATTATGAAAGTTTGTTCAAGCAATTTCGTGGAATGTACATGACTCCCGCTGTACCAATGGTTTTCACTGTTTTTTCTCTGCCCGTTGTTTCTCCACCGGATCAACCTGCTGATGATCAGTCTATCCTGATGCATGCTGTTTTGAAAGGTCTTGGACATGTTGACATAGCTGCTGATGTACCCATATTTAATATACAACCCGTGGCGAATCAACCAGCCCCGGTTAATGATGAGCAGCCCTCTGCCGACACCACTAAAATGCCAGTTGTTGAAGACATGACTGATTCAGATTCTGATTCATATGTGTCAGCCGACAACAATCAAAATATTCAAGTCGATCAAGCAGAGCCACCTCATGCATAACCAAGTGTGGTGGAATCTGTCCCCACACCTCCCTCAGAAGAAGACAATCTAGGACCTGCAATGGAGGTCAATGCATCAGATGTGCAGGTTGAACCAAGTCCGAATGATGCTTCTGATAACCCCAACACTACCTCTGTTCCAGCAGTAGCTGTCGCATTTTATGGCAGCCTATGGGAAGGTCCCATTGCTCCAGAACACTTGGTCGAACTGTAAGAAGGTGAAACTGAACCTCAACCAAGTGCTTCTGTCCCTGCAACCACTGTCTTTCGTCCCATAGAGAGCCTAACTATCCAGCTTGAGGCCACACCAGTCGAGCATGTCGACCAGATTCCACAGCTACCTATTCATCGTCGACACCCGACTGAGAACATCATTGGAGATCCGTCCGCTGGCATCCAAACACGAAGTACTTCCGGTAACATTAACAGATGTCTTTTTGCTTGTTTTATTTCACAGGTAGAACCCAAGGAACTACAAGGTTGCACTGAAAGAGAACTCCTGGGTTGAAGCCATGCAAGAAGAGCTGTTGCAGTTCAAGAAGCTGAATGTTTGGAGGCTAGTGAAGAAACTAGAGAATAAGAAGCCGATTGGAACGAAATGGGTGTTCCGAAATAAGAAAGATGACAAGGGGGTGATCATTAGAAATAAAGCCCGGCTTGTTGTGAAAGGTTTTTGGCAACGTGAAGGTCTTGATTACGATGAAGTCTATGCACCGGTAGCCAGACTAGAAGCAATTCGCATCTTTCTAGCATACGCCTCGTACATGAACTTCAAAGTGTATCAAATGGATGTGAAGACTGCTTTCTTGTACGGGAAAGTAAAAGAAGAGATCTATGTAAGTCAACCGCCAGGTTTCGAAGATCCAAGTCATCCTGATCACGTTTACTGCATTGACAAAGCACTATATGGTCTTCACCAAGCACCTCGTGCATGGTATGCCACCCTGGCTGATCATTTAGTGAAGAATGGATACAAGAGAGGAATTGTCGATCAGACTCTTTTTGTCAAGAAGGTCAACGGTGATCTAATTCTGGCACAAGTTTATGTTGATGACATTATTTTCGAATCAACGAATGAGAATCTGTGTAAGGAATTTTCAGAGGTCACGCAACAGCGATTTGAAATGAGTTCATTAGGGGAGATGACTTTCTTCCTGGGCTTACAAGTTGAGCAAAAGAAGGACGGGACTTTAATACACCAGGAGAAGTACGTTCACGACATTGTTCAGAAATTTGGTTTCAAGGACTCAACATCTTTCATGACTCCAATCGCTACGCGACCTATTCTCGCTCCTGATCCATCGGGAAAACCAGTCGATCAACACCTTTACAGGTCAATGATTGGTTCTCTGATGTATCTCACTGCAAGCAGACCGGACATCATGTTCCCTGTTTGTCAGTGTGCCAGATATCAATCTGACCCGATAGATTCCCACATGATGGCTGTCAAGCGTATTTTCAGATAATTGAAGGGTAGACCACGTTTAGGACTTTGGTATCCTAAGGAGTCTCCCTTGGAACTTCACGCTTACACTGACAGTGATTATGGGGATGCAACTTGGACAGAAAGTCAACATCCAGTGGATGTCAATTCCTGGGAGATCGGTTGATCTCGTGACAGTGCAAGAAACAAGTCACCTTGTCTACCTCCACAGTAGAAGCCGAGTACATCGCCGCATCCAGCTGCTGCTCTCAAGTGATATGGATCCAGGATCAGCTGCTGGATTACAGTTTAAATTTCTATGGATCCACGATCAAATGTGATAATGAGGCGGCCGTTGCTATTGTTAAAAACCCGGTCCAGCACTCAAAGACTAAGCACATTGACATCCGAATACATTTTATTCGTGATTGTTATGATCGTAAGCTTGTCGACATAAAAAGGGTCCATATTGACTATAACTTTGCAGATCTCTTTACTAAAGCTTTTAGTCGTGCCTGATTTTTGTTTCTCGTGGAGTCAGTGGGCATGATTTCTTTTGAGTAAATTTTTATATTTTTTTGGTTTTAAAATAGTAAATATTTTCAAATATGTCACAATTTTAGAGGGAGAAAATGAGTTAACCTTAACTCACCAAAAAGATTTTAAATTTACTCTTAGCAAAATAAAAATCAAGTCATTTGACTTAACAAAAAGATTTTAATTTATATATATAATATTAATTTCATCCTTACTCCTATTTAAGAAAATCTTAAAAAAACTCTAAAAGCATTGTCCCGTTAAGAGGGAGCTCCTTTGTAGAGGGAGTCGGCTAAATTTAAAAAAAAAATTCAATTAAGAACTTGATCCGACCATTTGGAAAGTGATAGTACATTGGCATGTATTGATCCTAGCAAGTCAAAAGAATAGAACAAAAGGCTACAAAGTCATTCATTGATGTGTAGATAGGCTTGACAAACAAGTAAGTGTTTGGTGATATAAACTTAAATTTCTGCCATTGCTAGTGGCTACACGTTTAAGAAGCGGTTGCATGATTCAATTTAAGTCATATCAATGAAGAATGAAATGTAATTACACATGTCATACCCAAGCCTCTCTTTACCTGATCACAGTGGTCTTATGAAAGTCAGTGTCAATTTTAATTTTCATTGAGTCAAGAAAAGAGTCAAGTAAAACGTCAAGCAAAGCAAGAAAAAGAAAAACAAAAGAGTCAGAAAAACAAAAGAAAAAGAGTCAGTCCTAGGAATTTTAACTTCTGCTTTATTTCTTCATTTATTTTCGACTCAAGCCTTGGACTTTCTACGTTTGTAGTCATACAAAATCTGATTGTTAAGACCCTGAGTCTTCTGCTTTGTTTTATTTTCTTTCTTTTGTTCAAGCCTTGGACTTTCTCTGCGTAATAATATGGTATTATCCGACCTGATTGTTATGGTCTGAACTTCTGCTTTATTTTAATCTTTCTAGATCGAGTCAAGTGTGTAAAGCACAAAGTGTCATGTGTACAGTGTATAATATGTTAAGTGTGTTAATAAGAGTACTATGATCAACTAATAAAGGTTTAAGTCAAGTTGAGGTGATATGTTAACACAAAGTAAACCCGAGATATGATGGAATCAGTAACATGTCTGATTAAGTGGCGACCACATAAGCACCGTGCTTAATTGAACTTCAAATGTATCACTTTGACATCAAAACACTTGTCAAGTTAAAAAAGTGCACAATATCTACAATCAATGATGATTTTGTGTCACAATAACTTCAAAATGGAGACATGATCTAGGGCTTTGCAAATCAATATGATTCCATGTCGCGATCGTTCTTTGTAAATTAACTAAACAAATACTATGTAAATTAATTCAATATTTTGATTTAACTTCAAAAGGTTTTAAATTTCTTTTATTTTAGTTTATTTTGTTTTTGGTTTTTTTTTTCTAAAATATTAAGTACCTGTAATAGTTTAATATTTTCAGTTTTATTTTTTAATCTTATTTTATTTTATTATTTATTATTTATTTTTAATTTTTTTCTTATTTTTATTTCATTTTTATGCTTATGTTTAAGAGATCGTTAGTGCAAAGTTTAACTGTTACGGACCGACAAAAGAAAATCATAAAAATTAAACATGTGCTTGGATTCAGTGGGTAAATGTTTTTCGGGTTTGAAAATGCAAATATTTTTAAAGACCGAGGACCGAAAGTGTATTTTTGGTGAATACTCGCGATGTTTTGACCTTATCGCGAAATAGGCTGACCCTATATATATGGGAAATCCAAAATATCTTTCACTATTCACCAAACAATTTCACTTTTCACTCTCTCTCTTCTCTCTTATCTTCAAAGCATTCAAACCCTAAACCTTCTTCAAATCTTCATAGATCCGACCCTTCATTATCAAATATGCCGTTGAATCCTGATTATCCTCCCTTGGTATAACTTCATAAACACCTTGTTTCCTCAAATTCATCCTTGTTTCTGGGTTTCCTTGGATCGAGACGGCGGTTATTATGAACCATCGGCTAGATCTAAGGATAGATCTTCATAATTTGTGTTGCTAATCATGCTTAGATTCTGATATTAGGACTTTAGATCGAGTTTATCATCATTAAACTGTTAGTTTTAGGTTTGTTTGTTGAACAGTTTGCAGATCTAGGCTTGTTCATATGTTCAAGGGTTCAATTGACCATGTAAATCTAAGGGGTTTACCTTCAAACTTTCTAGAAACCTAATTCGGGTCTGGGCGAAACCCAAGGAAAGGAAAAGGAATCAAAATTTAAACCAGAGAGCTTTTTCGCTTGGAAGAAGGTTTCGCTTCTCATGATCATGCGAAGCGAAATACTCTTTGTTTCGCTTCTCATGATCATGCGAAGAGAAATACTCTTGGTTTCGCTTCTCATGATCATGCGAAGCGAAATACTCTTTGTTTCGCTTCTCATGGTCATGTGAAGCGAATTGAGTCCTTGTTTCGCTTCGCTTGGTCATGCGAAGTGAGACACCCTCTTGTTTCGCTTCGCATCCCATGCGAAGCGAAATAAGAGCCATGCGAAAAAGTTACACTTAGCAAATTTTTTTTGATAAAGCTACTGGACTGTTGGACTATTTGAACTTTTGCACTAATTTGGACTTAATCTTTGTACTTTTTGGACTTAGTAACTTATAAATTGTCAAAATATAACTTATTAACTTATTAAAACTATAATGTACATAATATCTATTAACTAATATTAATTAACTAAATTATGTAATATGTAAATACTTAATGCATAAGTATATAACTTATCTTGCTCTAATGATGATTCTCATGATCTTATGGTTTAATTTCAGGGTCATAATAACTTTTGTGCTCTCGGGTTGCCTAAGTCTAAGGCAGATAAAGTATTCACATCTATGGTCAAGGGGCTCAAGCAATCACCCCTTGCACATGCCATCTCAGCTGACCCAACTATTTACTACAAGTGGGTTCTGGATTTCTGGGCTTTTGCAAAGATTGCTGATGATTCTCTCTCATTTACAACCAAGGTTGCCAGAAGGGAGTTGACCATCACTGAAGCAGATATTAGACGAGTGTTGAAGATTGCTGACGAACCAGAGTATACTTATGAGAAGGGTGATAGAAAGAAGCTGGGTGATTTTGTTATGCAGATGGGATACGACACTGAGTGGAAGAGCCTCGAGAAGAAACATCTTCCACCATACTGGAGGTTCCTATCCCACATAGTCACTCATTGCTTTGCTGATATTCGTGGAAGGGTTGATAGCATGAGTACTGACTGGGTCCGCATTATGATTACACTGACAACTCGAGAGAAGTTCAATTACTCTCGAAGGATATTCCTATGTATGTTGGGGAATATTAGGAGTGGGGCGACATGGCTTATGTATCCAAGATTTGTACAGATGCTTCTTGATGATCTAATTCCAGATGTCCCTAGGCCAGGATCAAAGAAAGCCAAGGACAAGAAGTCATTTCCCGAGACCTATCATGTGAATGAGATCAAGACATCAATCTTTGGCGTGTTGCTTAGCACCAAAGGAAGGGGACACCAGTATATAGGACCAAGGCCGGGTCCTAAATTTGGATTGTTTGAGGAAGCAGAGCCTGTTGGGGATGAGGCATCTGTTGAAAGTGAAGAGGAGGATGGGCCAGAGGTTGAGGCAGAACAAGATTCGTCTGATGAGCCTCTTGAGGACCGCACAAAGGCTAAACACGATTTAAAGAGGAAGGAGGCTGAGAAGGGCAAGATTATCGAGCTTGAAGAAGAAGAAGAAGACCAGCCGCCCTTGAAGCGTCTGAGGAAACTTGGGGACTCCTAGAAGTCTACCAAGTTTCTTGTCAAGATTCCCTCACAGGACAAACCATTTGACCAACCCAAAATCACCAAAGAAGCCCTAGTCCATGCCCTCAAAGCATTAGATGTAACAAAAATCCAAATCCATACCCACAATAAGCCAAAGACAAGAAAGAAATCCAAATCCAAGAAAACCAAAACCTTGCTCCACGACTCACCTGAATCCTCACCCGAAACCACTCCAACAGACCAACCAATTTCTACCTTCCTACCCCAAATACCACCCTCACCACCTCAAGACCAACCTATAACTCAAATCAAACAACCAACCCAAACCGAACCTGAACCTTCCCAAATCACAACACCACCCACTCAACAAATCACCGAACCTACAACTTCCTCCATATATTCACATCATCCATTTTCAGCTCACGAATCCAAACAACAAGCTTATGGAGCCAAACTGTGATAACCTCCCCAACCCAAACCAAAACACCATCTGTCTCACAATCAACACCACCCACCAATACAACATCACCAATCCTTACCCAATCCATTACCCTACCTTTGTACACAACCTCACCACCCATAATGTCCATCACACCACCATCCACTATCATCTCACCTAAACCCATTGCCCGAGGAAAATCTTCGACACCTCTAGTATACGCCGATCCTATCCTTAATAGGATCGTCGCACTGGAGGAATCAAACGAAAAAAGGGCAGAATGTGAATTGGGCTTCTCCGATTTATCAAGGACTTGAAAGTAAAGGAGATTGCGGATGAAAAGGAAAAGGCAGATTTGAAATCAAGGGTACAAGTTCTGGAGGAAGTGAAGGCCGTGAATGAGGCTTAATTGGAGAATCAAAGATTATTGATTAACACGCTTCACACCAGGGTCCAGAATTAACAACTGCTGCTAAACAACGAAGCATATCAAAATGCCGATCTAAGAGCAGACCATTCAAGACTTGCTGACAGATTGGCCACTCTTAAAAGAAACCTGCCATCTGCAAGTGCTTTCAGGACTAGTGTCAACAAGAAGATTGAAGATGCTACTCGAAGATGGGATGTTGAGAAAGAAGTTACAAACTCCAGAGTCACAAACTTAGAGAATTAGCTCGCTTCATCCGCTTCCCTCGATGCACTCAGAGCCGAAAAGGAGGTTGTTCAAGAAAAGCTCAAGGAACATGATCATCTCAATGAGCTTCAACTGAAAACAAATGAAGAGCTGGTGAGCAAGTATCAAGCGTCCTCAGACCTTATGGGTATTCATGAGGATGACTTTCATGGTCTGGAGGATCGATTTGATACAGTTTTCAGAAGTTGGAGAAGGTCTGGTGAGACTTCTCAGGCTAGTGGTTCGCAGCCTACCGCAGGTCCAAGTGTGGCCTTGCGAGGAGTTAGGTTTGAGGCGTTTGAAGGAGAGGTGACTGTTGGTCGGTTAGTACAACAGGGCGGCCAATCTAGTGGTGTTGGTGGTAGTAATGAAGGTGATAAGGAAGATGTTGGTGATGATGGTGATGATGAAGATGATGAGGATGATGATGAAGAAGATGATGACGATGATGACATTCATGATAGTTTTGATGAAGATGACGACGGTGATGATGATGGCGGGAATGGAGGAGATAGAGGGGGCAGGGCAGCAGGAGGTGGAGGTGGAGATAACACTCAATCACCTCCACAATCTTAACATGACATTCAAGACCCTGCTGATCCAGACTCTGCCAGCAAAGTGAGGGAGCACGACTTGCAGATTGACGATTTATATAAAGATGTTTTTTCTGCAGGAAATGTTACAGGGATGGTGGATGCTTTTATTGAGGCGGGTATGAGCTTTGAAAATTTTATAACAAGAACGGAGGAGGCAGTGAACGAACCAGATGACGATATCAACTACTCGCCAAATCCAGATACTCCTCCTGCTCAAGCTTCAAATGCACCTGCAACAGATACCGTCTCAACTCCAGCAGCCGACTTGACACAAGAATCACCAAAGAAGAAGAGAAAGACGCACATTGTGTCAAGTCGTGCGTGTGCTCGCTTGCTCAATTACCCTTATCATGACGATTCGCTAATTGTTTATGCGAAGTATGATAAGAGGAACAGTGTTTGGGCCATCAGAAGATATAGCGGAGACCTTATTTATCTCAACCACCAGGAGCTAAAGTCGCTACCAGAGCCTGACATCAATTATCTCTGAAAAGCTCTAGGTCATGGTGGAGTCGGAAGTACGCTTGAAAGTTGGGTCCTCGATTATCTTCATCGTCAATCGAGGGTCGACTACAAAGATTCGAGCCAAATAAGGGTCGCAAGTACAAGAACCCAAAGGAGATAGACCCAGCTACCGGAGAGCCTCACACCATGTGGAGATACAGGGCACCGAAAGACTATCACGAGATTTAAAACGGCGAGCCTTATCTTCCCAAAACTCTCCGAGATTTCATTGACTGGGAGTTTGATAATAAAACCGGTGAGGCCGTCATCCACTGTCGTGATATGCACGAGATTCGAGTGTTTGAAGAGCATGAGCTTATGGGTCTATACATTGAGGATGTAAAGAAGCTCTACAACAAGCCACTAGGAACCGTCGAGGACTTAAGACGTCAGAATACAGACCGGAAAGTTGAAGCCTTCAACAAGTTCGTGCATAGACTTGTTGAACTTCCACTAACCGAGGACGAATGCTTGGTCTACGACACCGACGGGTTTCAATACTAAAGACTAGAGGGAGATTGTTAGTCCCATTTTGGTGTTTTAGTCTTTTATATTGTAGTTATATGTATTGGGCTCTAGTTGTTAGTTGTGAATGTTTAGGCCCAAGAGAAATAATATTGTAAAGCCCATTGGGAATTTGATGTGACTTCTCATGCATGCTTCCCTATAAATAGGAAGCATGCCATGAGAAGCAAGAGTTGTTCATGATTAATCAATAGAAAACCTTTTGCTAACTCTCATTTTCTCTTTCTCTCGGCTTTCTTTCTTTCTCTCAAACCACCCGAAAATAACATCTCAAGATCCGAGACCGCTTAGGTGGCTTGGTGTGATTTCCGCTAGCACTAAGCTCGGTTGATCCAAGATTATTGTTAGATCCACCCGCAAGGGACCTACAGGATGTATGCTGATTGATATGGACATATGGTTAACATACCGTATACATAGATTGTCAAAATACAGGGCTTTTTTTCGAACGACTTTTAAATTAACAAAACTAGCAAAAGCTAGAAAAAAAAAAGTTTGAACATAATAAGGGGATGATTTTTTATCCACTTGGTCTAACTAATGCTATTTGCTATCCATAAAATGTGAAAATATAATTCAAACTTGTAAAGCACGTGGATTTTTTTTATGCAGAAGGAGTCCTAGTCAGTTTCTATTTTGTTGGTTATTATTTTGAATAAGTTTGTTTGATATTTGTTAGGTAAGACCGATTCTCTAGATATAGCCGTTTGTGGCGTTGTTATTTTTTCTATTTAAGAGATCTTAATCTCTTTAGTTTGTATTCACTTCTGCAATTAATAAAACCCTAAAAAGTGTTCGCTGCTTTCAATCTTGTGTTAATTCAGTTTTCCTCAATCTCTTGAATACCAACTGATTGTGGTATCAGAGCCTGGTTCAATTCAATAACCCTCAAAACCCTAATCCATGGCCGATCAAACTATTACTCCCACAAACCCAACCTTACCTATTCCAGTGTTCAAAGGCGACGGATATGAACATTGGAGCATCCGAATCAAGACTATTCTAAGATCTAGGGATCTATGGGATCTGGTGGAGTCTGGTGTTGCAGAAAATGACCGTGAAAGCAAGAGTGTGCAAAAGAAAGATGCCTATGCTATGGCTATCATCCAACAGGTTGTCCATGAACAACTATTTTCACGTATTGCATCAGCCTCATCCACAAAGGAAACATGGGAAATCCTCAAGATGGAGTTTCAAGGAGACTCCCAGATCCAAGCAATCAAATTACAGGGCCTACGACGTGATTTTGAAAATCATAGCGTGTCAGCAGATGAAGCAATTGGTGACTACTTCTCCCGTGTTATGGGAATTGTTAGTCAGAGAAGATCATATGGAAAAAAAGTAGGAGATCAAACCATTGTGGAGAAGATACTACATAGTCTCACTCCTAGTTATGACTATGTTGTACCATCCATTGAAGTCTCACACGATCTAGCTACTCTCACCCCGGTGAAGCTCATGGGTTCATTGCAATCCCATGAGGAAAGAATCAACAGAAGGCAACCTGTTAAACATGTCAAGTTGGATGAACAAGCCTTGCAAGTCATGGCTGATAGGTTCCCAAGTGGAACAAATACACAGTTCGCTGGATCAAGAGGTGGTAGAGGAAGAAGCCCATATAGAGGGAGAGGCCGTGGTAGGCATTTTGACAAAGGGAGAGTGCCTCAGTGCACCATCTGCAACAAGGTTGGGCATTATAAAAAGGATTGTTGGTATAATGAGGACGCACATGTGAATATGGCAGCAGATGAAAATGGAGATGCTGAGGACTCCAACAAGGAAGAGCCCAAGTTGTTTATGGCAATTGTTCCAGAACCTCAGTTCTCCTTCATGACACATGCTACTCAAATTGGTAAAAAATCCTCTCTATGGTTTCTTGATTCAGGCTGCTCAAACCATATGACATGTTTGAAAGGAAGTTTTTCCAAAATGGATGATTCATTCAAACTTGTTGTCCATCTTGGTGACAAGAAGGAAATAAGAGTTGAAGGAAAAGGTACTGTAAAAATTAACCTTGCTGATGGTAGTTATAAACTGTTAGAAGATGTGTATTTTGCACCTCAACTTGAGTATATCCTTCTAAGTGTTGGCCAATTAATGAGGAAGGGATATTCCCTCCTATTTGATGATGATAGGTGTGTCATAAGATGCAAGGCCACAAATACAGTCCTCATGTTAGTTATGGTGGCCAATAATAATATGTTCCTTGTTGATGCTTCCTTAACCAAAACAAATGAAGCCAATCATGTCAGTCCCAAAACCGATCCAGTATCTAGATTATGGCATGCCAGATATGGTCACTATAACTCTCTTGGGTTGAAACTTCTACATGATAAAGGTATGGTGCTTGGACTCCCAAGCATTAAACCCCTTGGGTCCTGTGATGACTGTGTTGAAGGCAAGCAATCTCGTGATCCTTTTGTGTCCAAATCCTGGAGAGCAACAAAGAAGCTGGAACTAATACATAAAAATGTGTGTGGACCTATGCAAGTTCCAAGCCTGGGAGGTAGTCTATTTGTTATTTATAGATGATCTAACTAGAATGTGTTGGGTTTATTTTATCAAAAACAAATTTGAAGCTTTTGACAAGTTCAAATCCTTAAAGGCTTTAGTAGAAAAACAAAGTGAATGCTCAATAAAAGTCCTAAGGTCTAATTTGGGGGGGGGGGGGGGGGGGTTGAATATTGCTCCAAAAAATTTGCTGAGTTCTGTGACAAGCATGGCATTAAAAGAGAACTCACCCCTCCCTACACTCCTCAACACAATGGAGTAGTGGAGAGAAAAAATAGAACAGTTATGGGCCTCACAAGAAGCATGCTACAACACAAAGACCTTCCTGGTTGCTTCTGGGTCGAAGGTGTTGCTACTGCTGTTTACCTCATTAACATTGCCCCTACAAGAGCATTGTCTGATCAAACCCCATGGGGTGCATGGTTCAATACTAAACCATCGGTTAGACATTTGAGGGTCTTTGGTTGTTGTGCTCACAGCCTTATTCCATCACAAAGAAGAGAGAAGTTGGATAGCAGATCAGAAAAATGTATTTTCTTGGGTTACACTTCACAATCCAATGGCTACAGGCTTTATAATCCTAACACCAAATATTTTTTAACCAGCAGAGATGTAGTATTTAATGAGGAAGCCAAATGGAAGTTTGCTACACCGTCAGGGGTCAAGAATAAAGTTGTCATCTTTAAAGATCCTTTTCCTACTGAACTCACTTATGAGGACAGTAGTGAAATCTTAAACACTCCAAACACAACTTCACCTTCAACACAATCCAATAACTCCTTTAACTCTCCTATAAACCTACCAAACTCTCAACCTCAATCACCTATAAATGTCACAGATTCATCCCAGGCCTCAAGTTCTTATGCTTCTCCATCTCCGTTATGACATAAGGACCTAAATGACATCTATGCCAATGCTAGAGAAGTTGACACTCCAGAGTATGATGTCACACCCCGACTAGCACAATGCGGAAGCGTAAAACGGGAATGTAACAGACACCTCTGGTATCAACACATTGTTTATAAAGAAATATTACAAACTAATTTACATTATATTACATTTCTTCGTTCTATCATTGTTTTACAGTCTAGGTGGTACAAACAAAACTAGTTTGTTAACTAAACGTTCTTACTACTAACATCCTAGCCTCTATTCACATAGCATCAACCGCACACCTTCGGCAAATAACAGATCACCAAATCATTCCAATTTAGGTACACCTGAAAAGCAGTTTAAAACGGGTCAACTACTAGAGTTGGTGAGTTTCACGAGTTTCAAGAAATCAGTAATGAGTATTCACAAGTCAACACTTGTAATCATGAAATAAGTATGTATGTATATAAATGATGTAATTATGCTAAGCTACAGTGAAGCCTTGACTGTATGTACTGCGTGCATCCATTTCCCACGCTCCATCAACCACTGTGGCCCCTTTCCGCCCACAACATGCCCCGGTAGCTATGTCTAACACTACATAGCCTGTTTGTATAAATATGGTCATGTGCAAACGGCGCTATGTGACACGGCAACCAGGCCGATTCCGTTTAGGTTTGTCAAACCAATAGTACTATTCACAAGCCACCGGCTCGAAGTTAATCACTGTGATCGTGGGGACTTTCGTGTGTTAGCACTTAGATAATTCACATCAGTACATGTTTCAGGTATGTATATGTGATCAAACATGCTTTTCACCCCAAAAGTTCGTAAAACAGTTTAAAAGTGGGGTCATGAAACTCACGGTTTAGTCGATAATCAGTACTGTATCAGCTCGTGGTTTGTTTGGTCTGCTATCAGTAGTTCCTATAATCAATATTATAATAATATTAATATTTTAATATTATTATAATCTCAATATTAAACTGGGCTGTATAACTAATCTGGGTGTAGCTGGAACGCCCAGAAAGTGGCAATAGGCTTAGGTTGTGATGTTGTTCAATGTCTAATACTTAAAACTGAACTTGGCTCAGATTCCCGTTTTCCCAGCTGGGCCAAGTTGTTCGTTTACGCGTTTAGAAAACAGTTATGGGAAAACAAGCTTGGGTAAATGTATTGGTTAACAACATGAGTAAGTTATAAAGAAAGATCACATACTGGGGTCCCGGATTAGCCACGGGGCCCGTTTCCGTTTATTCAGAAGTTTGATTTAAGAAGAAACGTGCACAATCCATCCGGATTGTCCAGGTTTCTCATAGAAAAATTCGTTTTCACTTAATTAGTCCAAAAATATGATTTTTGATCCCTCTGGGTGTTTTGATATTCCCGTAGGTTCGCTAGTCGCGAACTTGCCGGTTTTTATAAAAACTGAATTTGTTTAATATTCAAATTAGCATAATTAATTAACCGTTAATCATTAAATTATGAAAATTTAACCACTAATCAATTAAAATATGTAGATTTTTATAAAAATATTTCTGGAATTTATTTACTGATTTATTAATTTATAAAAATTCATTTTATCAGCTATATTTCGCCTGAAAATCGTCCGTTTACCCCAAACAATTTCCAAAAATTACACAAAAATTCCTGAATGCTCAAATTATGTCCCAAAACAACATGTATCAATTTCAAAATGTAAAAAGCTCGTGCGATATTCTTTTCGGTCCAAATTCGGCTATAAAAATTCACACGAATGCAAATAAACAAAACACCTTTAAACTTCTCCAAATGATCCCAAAATTCATATGTGATCAAAATACATCCAATCTGAGTTCCCAGAAAAATTTCATAATTTTTGAAGTATTTTAGCTATTTTTCCCAAATAAACGTCCCAATTCGGTAATAAATTCGCCAAATATTCTCAGATTGTCGAAAAATTACCAAATTTGAAAAGGGACTCAATGACATGGTCCCTGATGTCTCTGAAAAATTTCAAGTCCTAAAAATATGCACATCACAACCTTAACCTAAATAGCCCGTAAGCGAGTGTTTCGGCATTACCTTAGCGGGTTTGGCTCGTTTCCGACTTTTTAATCAAGTTTTCAGGTTCTTGTGCTTCTAATCAAGCTAGGTACAAGTCCTATATCACAAACCAAGCAATATTTCATCAACATAACAGCCCTTAACTTAGGGTTTCGGCTAGTGCACAAAAACGAACTTTTGAACCTTAAAAACGCCGTTTCAACCCTTTACTCCGTGTTTATGGCCAAAAAAACTATCAAAACAGGTTCCTTACCATGTGTATGATCAAAACATGTTTATGGACCATTTTTAGGATTTTTACACGGTTAGGAATGATTTTTAGTAACCAAGACATGTTTTTATGGTATTAATCAAGGTTAAACAAGTACAAAAGCTACTTATTTAAGCTTCTTACCTTAGGGTTTGAAGGTTTTCTGGAAAATCAGCTTGCAGCTGCTTGGACCTCGATTTTTATAGACAAAAATGAATAAACAAGCTTGTGAAATAAGTTTTATAAAAAAATGGGGGGTGGGATGTAGCTGGCCGATCGGAAGAAAGATTAGGCTCCATTGGGCCTAATTTGGCCCATTAATCTGATTTTAAAGGCCCAAATGCGAAAGCCCAGGTCCAAATTTAGTTCGGGTTCGGTTTTTGGCGCGAAAAACTTATCGGGTGCGTTAAACAGCGCGAAAACGAGTGTTTTTCGGCTAGTTTTGTGTAAAATTATAAAAACATACTATATGTTTGTAAAAATCAAAAATATTTTCACGGATCGCTTAAAACATTTCAAGTAAGTGTTTGGTAAGTCTTTTTCGGCTTAACGGATGATACAATGCTTGGTTTGTAACTATCTTTTGCGTTTAAATCTATAACGGGTAGTTAAACGAGCATATTTTCATTTAACTTGTTTGCTATCAAACTAAGACCATATTTCTAATATTTTAGCTTGTATAGATCGTATATCACTTATAGATGGCCCCCCGAGATATCTGGGTCATAACCCGACCCGTTCGGTTAATCGTTCGTTTGTTACGCAAAAGGCGTTTATTTGCTTAATCGGTAAATACGTACTGAGGTGTACCTTGTTTTGGCTCAAATGTCACATATGACGACTTTACAAGTTGTCAATTTGCCCTCAGCATAACTGATCCTGTCAGTTTTAATGAAGCTGCTACAAAAGAAGAGTGGCAAGATGCAATGATTAAAGAACTAGTGGCAATTGAGAAGAACCATACATGGGAACTAACCACCTTGCCTCATGGAAAAAACTTAGTTGGACTCAAATGGCTGTACAAAACTAAGTTGGGTCTAGATGGTAAGACTACTAAGTTTAAGGCAAGACTTGTAGCCAAAGGCTACTCACAACAGTTTGGGATTGATTATCAGGAAACCTTTGCTCCTGTAGCAAGGTTTGAGACAATTAGGGTGGTGTTGTTTGTTGCTGCACAAATGGGATGGTGTATTCATCAACTAGATGTCAAATTGGCATTCCTTAATGGTGATTTGTCAGAGGAAATTTATGTCCAGCAGCCAGAAGGCTTTGTTGTTGCAGGCAAGGAAGATCATGTGTACCGGCTAAGGAAAGCTTTATATGGCTTAAAACAAGCCCTAAGGGCTTGGTATTCAAAAATAGATAACTATTTCGTCATCAATGGATACAGTAGAAGCCTCAATGAGCCGACTCTTTATGTTAAAACCAATGACAAGAATGTTCAAATGTATGTCTGTCTTTATGTAGATGACATTATCTGTACAAGTGCTTGTACAAAGATGATTGCTGAGTTTAAAGATGGTATGAAGGAAAAGTTTGAGATGACAGACTTGGGACTTCTAAGGTACTTCTTGGGTCTAGAAGTGAAACAAACCAAGTGGGGAATATTTGTATGTCAAGAGAAATATGCTAAGGGTCTACTTAGTAAGGTTGGTATGGAAGGATGCAATGTAGAAGACACTCCTATGAATTCACAAGAAAGGATGTCTAATCAGGATGGGGCAGACAAGACTGATGAATACTTGTTTAGAAGTTTGGTGGGAGGTCTAATCTATCTCACACACACAAGACCTGATCTTACATATGCTGTTAGTCTTGTGTCAAGGTTTATGCAGGCCACTTCCAAGTTACACTTTGGAGCTGCAAAAAGGATCTTGAGGTATGTTGCTGGAACCACTAAGTTTTGTATTTGGTACGAAGCTGGTGTGAAAATAAGGCTGGTTGGATATACTGATAGTGATTGGGCAAGTTGTGTTGATGATAGAAAAAGTGTGTCTGCCTATGTGTTTTCTCTAGGCAGTGGTGCAATCAGTTGGAGTTCAAAGAAACAAACAACCGTGGCATTATCGAGCACCGAGGTTGAATATATAGCTGCCACAACAGCCACCTGTCAAGCAATATGGCTTAGGCGAATTCTGAGTGACCTTGGGATACATGAAAGAATGGCTACAACAATTCTCTGTGATAACAAGTCTACAATCAATCTTAGCAAAAATCCAGAGTTAAACAATAGGTCCAAGCACATTGAACTCACGCATCACTACATAAGAGACATGGTGAAACAAGAACAAGTCATACTTGATCATTGCAGCACTAATGATCAAGTAGCAGATCTGTTAACGAAGGCTCTTGCCAGGGAAAAGTTTGTCTATTTCAGACATCATCTTGGAGTTATGGAGTTCGAATCAAGCGGAGGTGTGAAAATATATTTCGAACTTGTAAAGCACGTGGATTTTTTTTATGCAGAACGAGTCCTAGTCAGTTCCTATTTTGTTGGTTATTATTTTGAATAAGTTTGTTTGATATTTGTTAGGTAAGACCGATTCTCTAGATATAGCCGCTTGTGGCTTTGTTATTTTTTCTATTTAAGAGATCTTAATCTCTTTAGTTTGTATTCACTTCTGTAATTAATAAAACCCTAAAAAGTGTCCGCTGCTTTCAATCTTGTGTTAATTCAGTTTTCCTCAATCTCTTGAATACCAACATAAAAAAGAGTAATTAAAATGCAGATTTTGACTAAAAATATACTATCGCCTACTATTAACACTTCATAAAACAAGGAAAAAAGATCGTCTGAATTTAGAAGCTGAGCATTGAGTTACTTAATAGTACATGAATTGTTAACATCGATTTAGACAGTTGACTTTGGAAGCCATGTTGTTTGCTGTTTGCATTGTATTGTTGAAGTGATGGATCATACAAAATTTATACACACATAAGTATAATATATACAAACAAGAAATTTAATATTCACTATATTTCATTTATGCATAAGTTTGTTGTTTGTAGTGAATTTGTTTTTAAGTTGAAGGATTACACAAAAATGAGGGAGTATTGTTAGATATTTTAGTGTAATTTGATTGACTTGTCAACTAATAAGAATCATAAAATACATTAAACATGTCATGAGATGCGGGGTGCACACTTGCTTGTGTTTATTATGATATTAGGGAGCAAAGCCCCTAACCAATGGAGGATCTAAGGGGGTAACACCCCCTTGTCCGGGGGTACATGGGGCACTACTAGAAAACAGGTTCTTTTGTAACAACAGATTTTGTAGAAAAATTGTAGCAAATAGCCCATTGCAACAAGTTTCCGACAATGTTGTTTTGAGGCAAAAAGTACTATGGCAAATCTACTTACCTGCAATTTTTCGACAAAACTTGGTTCAGATTTCCGACAAATATGAATTCTAACTGAATTTGCGACAACCTTTTTACAAAGTCTTTTTTTATAATTTTCATACAGAATTGCGACAACTTTTATACAAAGGTTGTATTTTTAAAGATATTTAAATTTATTAATAATATATTTGTAATGACATTAATAGAAACTAAGTAATCACTCAATAAAAACAATTAAATTCAAACATTAATTAATTATGAGACAAGTTTGTTACAAAAACTTAATAAAATTTTCGACCTATATAACATTTTCAACAAATTTTCTACAAACTTTAATAAAATATCCGATAAACTCGCTACAAAATGTTAATAAAGTTTTCGACAAATTTGCCACAAAACCTAAATAAAAACTTTTGACAAAATTGCCACAAAACACGAACAACATTTTCAACAAACTTGCCACAAAGCACTAATTACATTTTCGACTACCCAGCCACAATCATTTTCAACAAATTTGCTACAAAATATTGAAAATTTATTTGCCACAAAGTTCCAACAAATGCTAAAATCAATTAAAAAATAAATAAAAATCCAGATATTTAGTGGTAGGATTGTTAGATATTTTAGTGTAATTGGATTGACTTGTTGACTAATATGAATCATGATATAGATTCAACAAGTCACGAGGCGCATGGTGCATGCATATTTGAGTTTATTATGAAGTTAGGGGTGAAGGAGAAAAGTCCATGGCTAGGATTAGGGATGAGCAAATTCGGTACTGATACTGGTTGGTACCGGTACCGAAATCGGTACCGATTTGGTACTGTCGGTACCAAAGTTTTGAGTCTTGGTATTGGGACCGGTACCGGTATCGGTATTTCTCGAATTTTTTACCTTTGGTACCGGTACCGTCCCGGTAGCGGTACCGAACCAGAGATTTCGGTACTGGTACCAGAAATTTGTGATTTTCGGGGACGGGACTGGTCGGTACCGGTACGGTACCGTTCTCATCCCTAATTAGTACCGAGCTATCGTTTTTTAGAAATTCATTAGAGAAAGAATTTTTGGATTTTTTTTCACACATTAAATCCTAAGTTAAAATGAATGCATTTCAATGAAACTTCAAAATGGAAACCGGTAATGGCAATTTCCAACCCTAATATTTATGATGTTAGGGATGAAGGAGAAAGGTCCATGGCTGGGGTCGAGCAATCGTTTTTTAAAAATTCATTAGAAAAAGAATTTTTAGATTTTTTCACACATTAAATCCTGAGTTAAAATGAATGCATTTCGATGAAAATTCAAAATGGAAACCGGTAATGGCAGCTACCAACCCTAATATGCATGCATGATTTCTCCATCATTTGATTGAATACTCAACCTTTTCAAATTCACACATCCACATACATAATTCTTGTGAGATTTATCCAATTGAGCATTTGGAAAACCATCATATAGTTTCAAGTAATTTGAAAGTGCTATCCGACTCTCATATTTTCCAAGATTACAGATTTCGACAACATGAAGTATGTGGTTGAAAATGTGGTCTTTAATTGATTATATATATATATGTGTGTGTTATGTAGTGGAAACATGATGGCAGTTCACCATTGGAGTGCTTTTTGGGTTTTTCGGGTTGCTGGTCAAGAAAAGGTTACCCAATAACAGACCGATATAAAATCGGGTTGGTCGGGTTCGGTTTAGTTCGGGTCGGGTCGGGCTGTTTGGTTTTCAGGTTTAAATGTAAACTTAAAAAATATATATTTTTTTATTCACAAAATAGTACCATGTTACTAATAAATGTCATAAAAATTCAAACATTATATGATAGTATGACATGATAATGTTTAAATGTCTCAAAACTAACTACAAACATAATATTTCAAACACCAAGGACTCTAAAACCAAAACGAAGCTATAAAAAAAAGACAATAAATGTTCGGCTTGTTTTCGGGTTTTGTGTCTCGGATTGTTTAGGTTTTTTGTTGAGAGAAAATGACCCGATAACCCACCCATTTAAGGTTCGGGTTGGTCGGTTTTGGGTTTTTCTGGTATTCTCTAATTTGGGTTCGGATGGCTTCAGGTCAGGTTTGGTGTTCGGCTATGGCTAAAAAACACACCCCTAGTTCACCAATGAAGTCAAATTTTGATCATTTTCATTTGATAATTGATTTTGTATTTTTTCATTATCAAATCAAGGGATACACCGTACACAAAATATAAATACAAGGAAATAATAAAACGAAACGGAACGGAGCACGGGATTGTTAAATGTGGACCATTTCCTTCTATAAATTTTCTGGGCCAAGTTCTGTCTGTGGACTGTGGGTTTGTTTATGTTGATGGAACTGGAAGCACATTACTAAAGCCCAGATCCAGTAGAAATGTGTCTTCGGTTCTTAAGCAAACCTCTTGCAAGATTCAGCCCATGCCACTGATCCTAAAAACAAAGCCCAATTGATGGATCAACTCTACAACGTAAAACGATAACTTTAGTTCCTAGCACATTTTTAAAGTTTACCATTCCAATGAGAATGAAACGCCTAGAATATAATGCTCGAGTTTTCAAAAAAAAGAAAAAAAAAATCTATTTAGGAACACAACGAGTTTAAAACTAACCGATATAAAATAGTCTTGTTTATGCCATAAACATAATGCTCATTCATCTACCTATTCTAATAAAGTAAAATAACATGAACATGTGTCAGTTTGTGGTAAAACCTCATAATTTTTTTCCCTCCAAACTAATAACTATGTCATAAATCAATAATTATTCACTTTCTTTTTACACTTCATTTATATTATGGGTATGTTTGGCATGAAGCTTTTAGAAGCTTTAATCTTTAAGCTTTTAAGAAAAAACTCATATTTAATAAAAAGCTTTGTTTGGTTGAAGAAGCTTTAAACTTTTAAATTTGGAGAAAAAACTCCATATTTAAACGCTACTTCTACTAGCGAGAAAAACTACAAGCTTTTACATTTGAATTTACAAGTTTGGTACTTGAACTTTTATCAACTTTTGTTAATTTATATAATACTTACATATTTTACCCTTATTCAAAACTAACTACCCCATGACTCTTTAAGAGCCCATAACTTTTTCACACGTTAATATTTTTTTAAAAAAATTATATCATAAAAAAGAGCATTTTATTCTTTTTAATTTGAGTATGATATTGCTATACTTTTTTAACTTTAAAAATCAGTATACTACGTGATTACCGGTTAGGATTGGTAACAAGTCGAGTCAGGCGAGCTCAGGTCATGTGTAAGACCAAATTAGGGTCGGATGAGTCGATATAAAAAACGGTTAATATAGTTTGGTACGGTTTTGAGTCAAAAGGGGGGCCAGCTCAGAACATGTTTCAGATTAAAATGATGTCGGGTCGGAAAAGGTTTCAGATCAAAAGAGGTTTGTTTAAAAACTTATCTATTTGAAATTACAGTATATTTAAGCTTTTTTCTTGATTTTCGCAACCGGTTACACGCTTACTGCCTTTGCAGGAATTACACGTCTTGATTCGGGTTATGTGTGCACTATTACATACCGACACTGATTATGCGGTTGATGTTAGGTTGTGCACGTACTCCGTTGCACTGCGCAGGCACCCAACTAGATTTATTAAAAGCTCCAGCTACTCTGCCAAACATCTAAATATATCTAAAAAGCTACAGCTAACAGTTATCAGCTAACAGCCACCAGCTGGTTTTGCAAAACATACCCTATATCTATAACATGATTAAATTATTCACTTTCTTTTAAACTTTATTTTATTATATATAGTATACATTTTTATAAAAATAAATATTCTCATAAATTATAAATATATGTTTTAAATCTACCCATTTATTTTTTCAATTTTATTATATATACTATACATTTTTATAAAAATAAATATTCTTATAAATTATAAATTATATATGCTTTAAATCTACCCATTTATTTTTTCAATTAATTTACTAATATATATATATATGGTAAAATGTAATAATATATACCATTCACTTTCATATATAATAAAGTTTATCATAGTCAGTTTCTCGATTATTTTCAATCAATTATTGTTTCAGATTTTTGTGTTACAAGTCAAAAATTGGTAAATAGATTAATTATGTGGTACAAGTTAACTACATTTGGCTCAAATTTTGTTAAGGGTCAAAAAAGGGTAATATGAGTATTTTTAAAAGTTTGAGAATACAAGTAAATTTATCATCAAATTTCTTACGGGTTCAAAGTTTTGACTTGAAAATATCAAAAAAAAAATGAAAGTTAAAATTTTAAACGTGATTTAGGTTTCAAATTTATTTTCAATGACATTTTTAGAAATAATGAAAAGATTCGGGATTTGGCTAATTGACTATTTTTCCCACAACTATTAAAATTTAAGAAAAGACGGTGAACACTTTCGACATGCTACCTCCAGGTCTATCAATGCTTCTAAATTTTATCAGATTTGAAATATTTGTGTCAGCATTGACTTTTCATTTAATGGTAATTAAAATGTAGTGTGTGAAACATGTCATACAAAATTATGCTCAAGTGAAGCAAAACATTCACAAAATTGAACAAGTTAATGTGTTATTTTTATGTGTTGTCATTAGAGAAAAGTCGAGAAGCCCCCTCCAGGCCAAGCAGCTAGGAAGAAATGCAAAGAACGAGAGTTGTTGAAACTAGCATATTGGAAGATCAATCGGCCAAAAATAACCATGAGCGGCTACGATATTATAAGTTTCTTCTTCTTGACCGAATCTGTAACCTTCATTAGCAGATTCATTTTCTGTGGTTTCCCTGATCAAACTAGAGGTTACCAAAGAACCATGTATAGCACTAAATAGGGAGCCGCCGAATACACCAGCTACGCCTAGTATGTGAAATGGGTGCATAAGGATATTGTGCTTATAAAAATTATTTTCATTGTGTAGCTTAGAACTATTATTGTATGAAAAGTCTTTTTTAAAATTGGTTCATAATCAAAATTCTTTCAATTATATATAAATATATATGATACCCAGAATAAAATTTCCAATAGATGGACTTTCAAGTATGTTTTTACACTTGCGTTATTGTTATTATTATTATTATTATTTATAAAGTTTATTTTTTTTTGAAAAAAAATCATTTTTTGATTTAAATAAAATCAATTTATGTACACACACTATAGATATAAGCATAGATGCAATCATTTTTTCATATACAGTATGTACTTATTTACTTTATTTATAACTTTATTATTTGAATCATCTTGTATGTTACACGGGCTTTAAAGCTAGTTTTTTATATATATTAAATTCCAGCGTATATCTTACTAATTTAGTTTACTACATAGATAACTTGAGCATGTTACACCACTAATACTACACCCGATTACAACATACACATCAAATTAGACTACGGTGATTTAAAATAAAAAATTGCAATACCGCCTCTCAATCTAATCCGATCATTTTTTCCCATATTCTTTACCCAAAGGAATGCTAATCGTCACCTTTGGGTGGCTTGTCTTTGCCATTAAATCAAATTCAAAGTTTGTTTAAATTAGTTGATCCGTAAATGGCCGGGTAGAGAATTGAACATAAACTCATGATGTACCTAATTATGTTCCTTATACATGCACATCTACATGTCTTCAAATTCTAGTCAGATTCCAAATAGGGGAAAATCTGATGACCAACAATCTCTAAATTTTTAATGAAACTACCATGATGACCTTTGGTATGTTTTATTAATTCATTATATTTTAAACTAAACACAAACTGTTTATTTGGCTTTGAATCAATATAAAGGGACCTTATTGAGAGTAATAAATAAGAGACAGAAAAGAACTAGAAATGATGAAGACACATAGAATGAAAATCTATATTCTTCTTCCTATTATCACCATAATATTTACAAAATTGGCGCATAGCAACATAACAGTAAGTAACGTGAAGGCCATGTATATAATGGGAGATTCAACTGTTGATTGTGGAGAAAACACACTCTTTTTCCCTTATCTCCTTCGTAACCTTTCGTTACACCCTTGCGAGGGTTCGCCTTCCTCCATTCTTCCACACCTTCTAGGTAATTTTGTCACGCTTAATCACTTTGTTTAATGCCGTCGCGCTTAATTGGTATTAGCTTAAATATATAACATTTCATAATCTAAATGTTGATGTAGCAAAAAAGATTGGATTGCCATATCCCATACCATTCTATAGCCAAAATGGTTCCTCAGAGGTGCTAGAACGGGGCATAAACCTCGGGTCAACCGGAGCCACCATCTTGAGCAATCCAACCACTCCACTCCTCCAGTCACTCAACCAACAGCTTCGCCAAGTGTTCGAGATTTTTCAGCTTTTACAACTAGAACTCAGCCAAGAAACCGCAAATGAGTTTATCAGATCCTCCACCCTCTTCTACATATCATTTGGCAAAGATGACTACATTAATCTTTTCCAAAGAAAATCCACCAATGGTCCAGGATCCGATGCCGAAAAGCTGTCTAGGATATTGGTGGATCAAATGACTAATGCTATTGAGTATCTTTATGATTCAAATGTGAGGAAGTTTGTGTTTATGGGCATACTTCCTTTAGGATGTGCACCAAGGTTTCTGCATGCTACCAACGGTTCAGTTGCAGACGAGGTGGTTTGTGCAGCTGACATTAACAACTTTGTTTTGGAGTATAATGCTTATTTAGAACAACGCATTGTTCGGCTTGGTATGAAATTATCTGATGCTCAGTTGATCTTTTGTGACTTTTATCGCCCTATGATGGAGATCATCAATAACCCGAGCACCTATGGTATGACTGAAACTATATTTTAGTATCTAAAAGATATATGCCCCTGCAACGCTCCTAACTCGTTTTTGTGATCAGAATCTCAGATCATGATTAAAATTCATTTTGAACCTTTAAAGGTAACCGGTGAATTTTTATTATTTTTCAAAATGGAAAAAAAACGAATGCATGATGGATTCTAGGAGAGTAGGAGGGAGAGGAAAGTCTTATGGTTTCTAGGGAGCAGCCATTTGAAATGACAGAACCTAAAATATTTATAGTTCATGTCAGCACTTGTCCAACTTACCAGACAAGTTCTCACACGAAACACTTTAGGTTCCACCTTTTCAAATGACGAATCGCCTAGAACCAAAAGACTTTTATCTGTCTTTCTCCTAGAAGCGATTAAGACATGCGTGTAAAAAACATTTGGTAACTGGCACTAACTCAATGTTATGGGGCTTTTTAAAGCCGATTTAAAATCCGGACAATTTTAACAAAAAAGAAAGATTTTTTTTTTTTTTTTTTTTTTTTTTTGATTTAAAATCCTAATGCGGGAAGTATGCTAAAACCTATGTCTAATGCATAGGACGTATAAAAGACGTAATCACACAATTCCAACTAGAAAATTCGATAGATTAAGAGCACAGTGAGTTTCATCAGTGAGGAAGTATCAATTGAATCAAATATATAAAAGGATTCTAACATGCATTCTGGTACATTTTGCAGGAATTAAGAATGTGAAGAATGCGTGTTGCGGGGAAGGCACGGATTCTGGTTTGAGAGGGTGCATGTCCATGAATTTGGCTTGTGCAGATCCTTCAACCCATGTGTGGTGGGATCAATTCAACCCTGGACTTGCAGTCAGCTCACTGATTGCTGACTCAGCCTGGTCTGGGGAATTGTTGCCAGACATCTGTCGACCTACCACAGTTCAGAACTTAGTATCTTCAGTGTGATTCATCCAAACCAAGCAACTTAGATTTAGAATGAAGGGGGAAATATTAATAGATTCTACCTACAATTTGTTATTTGTCTCCGTTTCCAGTTGTCTATTCACTAAATTATTTTGTAGTGAGAGTATATATTACACCTTTGTTGTGAAATAATTAAGCCACGACACATAGCCTATTTTGAAACAATATAATAGATTCTAACACGCAGAGGATAATTAAGCCTTGTGCGGGATTACTTACACGTGTTGGCCCAGATCTTTGTTAAACAAAATAAACGAATAACAGAAGGGATTTGTAGTGACAAGAACTACCGAGTCTTTTCTTTATCAGTAAACTCTCAAAATAATGCATAACAACAAAACAAAAACCCTACTATATAACTTGGAAGATAAGAGTTAAGAGTTAAGGCATAAAGTTTTATACTAAACATAACTTGGAAGATAAGAGTTAAGGCACCTACTTGAAGTACTAACCCGAACTCAAATATCACTAAGACTTATCTATATCTTACCCATTGGTTCTCTTTTAACTGTTATGAGTTATCATCTTGCATCCAAGATACCGATTAACACCCTCAACTGGCTTTAATGAGAGCCAATTTGAGCATAGTGAGTGGTTATGAATATGTATGGGAAAAATGCAGCTCGATTTGTTATTAAGGGCCGGGAGAGCATCAAAAAGTTTATATAAAATTAAGTTACAAATCGTGACACCTGCTTGTTTACATAATAAAATAGACGGGAAGACATAGATTTGGCATGTATGTCCGGTCATCTCAACTTCGGAGCAATAAACGAGATCGATGACACAAACCAAGCTAGCTCATGGAATACCTTTGATAAATAACAACACACAAATGTGTGAGGCATGCTTGGTGGGAATATAGAGAAGATTTCTATTTCCAACCCAAGCCAAGTACCGGGCCAATTAATGTAGATTTATGTGGGCTGATAACACCAAGTGCAGTACCCGCTGGATTCACACTATTAATATTAAGAACAACCCCTTAAAAGACTACTCAACCCTTGAAATTGGGGATAATCTGGAATCCATATACATATCATGCAACGTTGGGCATTTGCTGGTAAATTAGTATCTTCATGATCTATTTAGTATAACTGGATTTACTTAAGACCATATGGTAATAAGAAGAAAATATTGATACGAGTTAGTAGGTAAGTACATATCATTCGTTACTATTCTTAATTCATGCACCAACGAACGTAGAGTTCAAGGCGACAACGCTTCCTTAGCAAGGGTTCCAAGAGGGCTTGCCGCCCCCTTGGTGGGAGTTCGAGGGCAACGACCGAACCATGTTCCATGGGAATAGCTGCTAGTGAGTAGTAACTTGCAATAGTGTTAGTGGTAGCGGAGCATTAATAGTAATTTGGTCATCAATAGTAATTGAGTTTTGTCGATATTTTTTCACTGATGTAATTGTTCAATTGTAGATGGTTTTAACTGCCAACCAAAACGTTGTGATGATTCGTTCAATATATTTATGGAAAGTCTTTCGTCTGATTCTCGTGCACACTGTTTCATATTACATCCAAATATTTGTTTTTTTCCTCCTTGAATTATCTAATTAAACTTTTGAGAGTGTCATCAAAATATTTCAATTTGAAAGTAACCATCACAAAATTTACAAAAGATATACAGAATCTACGAATTATAAAACCTACATTTCCGTTTATTTGTAATGGGCGATGTTACGATCGGCTCCTATATTGTGGGCTTTTGAAATTGTCGTGTTTCTTCGCATATGTTTCCCATACTCCATAGAAAATTAAGATGAATCCAAGATGGTAATTTTATCATTTATTCATTAAAGTGATTTAGACCAAATAATTAGCCTTTCTCACAAGTCACTGAACCTAAAGTGATTTATTTTGTATATATTCCAATGAAGTCAAAAAAACATTTATTGGATTTGATTGAGCAATATATATTTGACTTAGCGAATATAAATCCCATGTAGGGCTTGAAATCTTGATCCCTGTTCACTAAATAGTCAATATCAAATTAATGTTAGTGTAAATTTGTTGGGTAACTCGTCAGTTGATATATTCATTTATGTTTAGTCGGTGCAAAGTTGAAACATGAAAGGGACAAAGAATGAAGTGACTTAAAGCCCAATTTATAAGATAAGGTAAATCCCCACAAGCACTTGAGTCGTTTCAGTTTCTTTTTCTTCTCTTTGTGCAACCCATTGCAGCTATTTAGTAAGCTTTTTCTTGAGTGAAAGTTAAGAATTACATGTGCCAATAATATGGCTATATATATGTGGTACTATGGTGAAATAGTCAATTACGGTTTGCCAATAATATCGTTCCTTCTAGTTGGTTAGGTCTATACCATTATATATATATTTTTTGAAAGGCCAAATATTATAAAAACAAAGAAGGAACTTCTAGCAAGAAGCCTTAAGAGTGTAAAGGGAAAGCCAAAATACAAAGCGAAAACAAGCACGGAAGTGAACATATAACTATACACCGGAAAATTAATAAAGTTACACTTGCACTAAGACTCCTAGTCCACCCTTAGCCTTTTGCTCCTTTTACACATCAGTTTTGTAACCGAGTTTCTAAATACTTGTTCATTCCTTGCTTTCCAGGTAAGCGAGAAACCATTAATTATTGCTTGAATCATCTCTCCAAACCCTTCCCCAACTTCGTCAATAAAGGATATTAAAGGACTTCTTGTACCGAGTTAGTCAGCTTGTAGAACCCACAAAAACATGTACCTGTGGTCTTTTCACAATTCACATACCTAGTTATAATTTGCGCCACTTTCTATGTGCTTTCAGGGACCCAACAATTGTTTGTGAATCTCTCTCACATATTTCCATCCCCATTGTTCTTTGATCATAATTTTATCATAATTACACAATTCAACTATTTATATCTCCATTATTGAGAAGCTATATGTACAGTGTTTTATCACTGTTTTAAGTTTTAAGCGGGGTTTTGTGTGTTTTGATTGTGTAAATGAGTGTTGGTTGTTCTTATAGAGTTTTCATCTACTCGGAGTATCATCTATGATTCTGTGTCTGAATTGATATTTTTTGCAAAAGTATCTTGCTATTTACACAATTACACATCCATTTTTGTAAATTATTCTTTATTTGTGTTCTCTCAATTATAAGTTAACTAGTTTTTATGGACTTGCGTAACTGACATGAAAGTATTATTTTTGAGAGTTAATATATTAGGTGTGTTTTTTTAATAGTACTCGAATACCAAACCAGACCCGAAGCCACCTTAACTCGAATTAGAGAATACCCAAAAAACCTGAACCCATTCGTACCTTAAATGGGTTGGTTATTGGGTCAGTTTTCCTCAACAAAAAACACGCCGAAAACAATCAGAACATTTATTGTCTTTTGTTTATACATATGTTTTAGTTTGGAGTCTTTGGTATTTGAAATATTATGTTTTATAGTAATTTTGGACTTTTGAATATTACCATATAGTGTTTGAATTTTTATGATATTTATTTAGTAGCATGATGGTATTTTGTGAATAAAAATATATATTTATTTTTTCATTTTACATTTAAACCCGAAAACCGAACAACCCGACTTGAACTAACCCGAACATGACCAATCCGAATTTATATGGTTCGGTTATATCAAGTCATTTTTTCTTGACAAAAATCTCAAACAATCCAACCCAAGAAGGCCGAAAAATCAACTCGAAGAATACCCCTAGTTGATATGAATGATAGGCACATCATATATTTTTTCTAGCAATTCCCTTATTTTCATGTAAGTCTATCCTGACACTTTTCTAATAATGTTAGATCGTGATTGTTATAGTTTAATTTTATTATTATTTTTTTAATGGCTGGTAGAGGGGACGAAACCCCGACAAAAGTTTTGTAAATTTGTAAAAAAGAAGTAGATGTAAATGAGAAACTAACACACTCCTGATAACTCCCAGAGTAGATGTTAAGGCTTCACAGAGTGCCCTTGGGGATGAAATTTTAATCGGTATAAGGGGGAGGAGCGGTGCTCGCCTCTCCCATAACCCTTTTCTTGGAAATCTTCTCCTTTTTCTACTTTTTTTTCCTCTCACTAGGGATCACCACCCCTCCAAAATTCTTTGTATCAATTTGTTGAATGACAAGGATCTCGATCCTTCGTCCTGAGGGCACTCCCTCCACCATAATTCTCAAGTAACATCTAAACTAAAACTACGGGTCCTAAACATGAGCATAATCAACCCGGGCCATAGCTCATACTTACCTAAATGATATTCCTTATTCAAAACTTTAAATAAACGATCAAAAGAAACAAGCCCAAAAAAAATAATAAAAAAAAAATAAAACATCACATCCTGATTCCCGAGTCTTGAAAATGATAACCGTCACTCTTTGATTATAGTTTAAAGTTTATACACTTCAAAATTAGGTTCACGTCCAAACATTTAACTTTTGTAACATAAGGAAAATGAATACATTACATGGAGGCCTGTCGAAATCACTCCCTTTCAGACTCCAATGCTCTAGAAACAAACAACTAATGTGACAAAAAGTAAGAAGGAGAGGAGTTTGAAAAGAAGTGATCAATTGAAGCCATGATATTCTTTGAAAGAGAAAGCCAATATTTGGTAGGCTCATGCAAGAGTATGCGTATAGCTTGTAACTCACGCAATGATTTTACATGAACTTTATGAGGAGCGTTGACTAATTTAAATATGAATCAGATGTTATATCTTCATCAAAGTAATCCCACAAATTGAGTATTACGTGAATTTTAGAATTAGATTTTAGGTGTATGCATGCTTGTTATTAAAGGTGTCCATTTATATATATTATAGGGGTATTTAAAATTGTACGTGATTTCATATAATCAATCAATCATACTCAGCAAATCCCACTCATAGCAAAGCTACTAATATGGTCTGGGGATGGTGGGATGCAGACAAACCTTACCACTATCCCTAAGAATAAAGAGGCTACTTCCAGAGAGACCCCGGCTAATAAACAACCAAAACTATATATATATATAACCGAAGAAAAATAGAAAGGGTAAAGTAAACATATGCAACATATATACATAGATAGAGATGAATAATAAACAAATATCGTCTACCCTATGGTAAGATCTAGGCCCTTAGACAAATGCTAAGACAATAAAAATACCCTTGTAAAAGTTTTTAACATTAATCCTGCATCTCCCCGAACTCCTATCCTGAACCATGTCCTCAGAGAGGTGTCATTTTATCAGATCATGCCTAATTCGCTCATCCTAAGTTAGTTTTGGTCTATCTCTACTCCTCTTCCCCTCTAAAACAAGGGTTTCTACCACCCTAACCGATGCAGACTTGTGTCTCCTTTTTACATACCCAAACCATCTCAACCTCCCTTCCCTAATTTTATCTACAATACTAGCTACCTCTAATCTTTCCCTAAAGACCTCATTTCTAATCCGATCCAACCTAGTGTGCCCACACATCCATCTCAGCATCCTCATCTCGGCTACCTCCAACTTACGTGCTTTTGTTTTCTTGATGACCCAACAATCAATTCCTTATAACATCGCCGGCCTAGTGGCCACCCTATTAAATTTCCTTTTTAGTTTAACTGGGAATCTCTTGTCGCACAGTATCCCTGTGGCTGCTCTTTATCTACACTAGCCTGTCTGCACCCGGTGGGCTACATCTCTGTCTATTTCTCCATCGCTTTGTAAAAAAGATCCTAGATACTTGAAATTTGTTGTCTGCGGAACTATTTGACCCTCAATGGTGATGTGAGTGTGGGCACACTAGGTTGGATCGAATTAGAAATGAGGTCTTTAGGGAAGATTAGGGGTAGCTAGTATTGTAGATAAAATTAAGAAAGGAAGGTTGAGATGGTTTGGGCATGTGAAGTGAAGACACGAGCCTGCGGAACTATTATGACGTCTTAACATATTTGGATCTAAAGCGATTTTTAAAAACGAGGACTTTAATATTAAGAAAATGTGATTTTTGAAATTCTTTTATGCATAGTGTTCTTCATATATCATGATAAATTTCTTGTTTTATATAATCTTAATTTCTAGAAATCACGTATGATGTATCAAACAATCAATGATAAAAACACGAAAACCGTAATAGTCTTTTATTATACATAAAATAATAATTAGATCAATGTTAATGATGAAATTAGTTGTACGATATAATGCATAGAATCATCTTCCTAGCGAATCATAAACATCAGTTCATCAAATCTACACACGCAGACTTTGCATGCATACCGCGCTCCTTTCAGAAAAAAAAACTGATTAATGTACGTATAAGACATAGTGAGACAACGCAGAGTACGTTTCGTTTCCTGGTTGGTGAATAACTAGAACAACATCGAGGGAGCCAATCAGAGAATTAGCACAGCATATATATAAATATTACAATATATTATTTGTTCTTTTTTATTAATTTATTTTGTGGCAACCATCATTGAACTTTTGCACAACAAAGAATGGTGATTTCTGTCAAAGATATCAACAGTAATGTAGATCGATAGCAACAGTTGCAACTACTTTCATGGTCGAGTTGTAGTGCGTGTCATTGTTGTTTTGTACACGTACTGTAGATATGAATAAGTAGAGCTTAAAAGCTACCGTCTAGAATAATATCAGTGATATCTTTTTTTTTTTCCTTTTTTTTGGGACCTAAACGTATTATGGTCACCACAATAATGAAAAATTTAGTGCAATATTGTTTCTAGTTTACAAATACGTACACGCATGACATGTAGAATTTCTACCAAAAAAAACTGTCAATGTAAGTGGTAATAGTTAGTAATCCATTGGTGATGGGTTGTCGGAAAACATGGATCGGAGTTGGAAAAAGTCTACTAACGGGTTACTGATTGGATCAACAAGAACATTACTACCGACTTGTTTTTCCTTAATACATGTGGTGGATTTACCAACGGCTCACATGGTGTCACGAATGGAATAGTAAAGGATGCCTAACACCCCCCCCCCCCCCAACCTTGAGATCTCGATAGTAGATTTACACATTCCCAACATAGTTCTTAAACTCCATTCACACGCAACGGAAATAGTTTAAGTGTAACATAACATCTCGCACATACAAGCCAAATACATAATTCGTAACATAAACATGATTGTCTGTACTCTGATAACAGAATATAACATGTGTGGATGCCAATCTTTAGCCAGTTAGCCCACGCCATAATGCCATCAATACCCACTGAAGAAACACTAACCGTACCCCGGGCAGATTACTGATAACCTGGGGGTTAGATAGATGTTTCCCACGAGGGGTGAGACCCTGAGAAGATGGTTCTTCTGATAACCTGCAAAACAGACACCGTGAGCTTGTCACTGAGAAGGGGGGGTTCCTCCTTGTGACCACCCTCCGGCGTGAGAATCAGACTAGATTGCTCTTTAAATATAAAAGTATATTAAGAGATTGCTAGAGCAGATATTAGGTATATATGATGATACAAGATAAGATTAGATGGTCATACCATTTGTGGTATTTATAGCCGAAGGTAGGTTTCCAAGGAGGTGTGGCCTGCTGAATAGTATTCCTGTTCAACCAACAGTAGCCTACGCACGTGCCCTGCTGGTAGTTGGTGGGTAGGCAGCGGCTGATAGTGACCAGGCCTGCTGTATACTATTCATTTTCCACCAACTGCCGGCTATGCACGTGGTATGACAGGAGTTGGTGAGTAGGCAGCGGCTAATAGTGACATACAGTACAGGAGCATGCTGCTCGCCATACTGTTGTCAATAAGCTGTCGTATCTTTAGTCAGATCTTTTGCCCATACCTCGTCAGGTACAGTACAGAAGATCTTCCTGTATCGTACGGACTGGCTTAATTGGGCGGGAGTATTCCCCCTCCCGCCACTGTGCGGGATTGTTCCCGGCTTTGCTCATTCCTTCAGGTGACACTGAATGATTGAGAGCTAAGTGCCTTGTGCGTGTAGCCTTGCTGCGCGGGTGGCCTTCCCTGATGGCTTGTATCCGAAGCTGCGGGGACAGGCGGAGTCCTTCACCATTGGGAGGCATTTCCTGCGGGAACAGCTTGCGTACTGCGCGTAAGGACGTCACGTCTCTGAGCATGGTTGGTCCTGCGGATCCAGTTGGTTTCTGCGTAGACGTTCCTCTTTAAGGTGAGTCTTGCGGGTCCAACTGGGCTCTGCTGGGACCTACCTCTTCAAGTCCCCCCAGTCCAATGTTCTTCTCATAAGTGTTTAATAAAGTGAGGTGAACTTTTGGACTTAAGCAAAGGGTTTTGAAAAGGGTTTTTTAAGGTTTTCCATGGGGATTCTTCCCGCGGAAGTCCTTGTCACTTGCAGAAATTCCCGAGTTTCCTGCTTGGTCTTTGGGTATGATGCAGGTAGGTCTGTAACCTCCTCGCAAGTCAGGAGCGTTGAGTCCCACTTGTGTGGATTCTCCATGAGGTTTTGGTAGTTTTGAACATAGTGATCAATTATGTTAAAACCACCAATTCCATCCTGGAGCTTCAAACAACGTAGTTCTCGACATTCCCGCTATGCGGGGATGTTATTTCCGTTTCCGCAAGCATTGCCCAGAAGATCCTTCTTGGTTTCAATTCCCAGCAGAGCGCTAGGTATGTGAAGGGTTTTGCCTTAACACTGTACCAGCGCTCGTCTTACGGTTACTTTACTTCCAAGGTATTCCTGGCGTCAATTCCCTGCGGGTGCTAGGTATGTGAAGGGTTTTGCCTTTACACTGTACCCGCACCCGTCTTATAGTTACTTGGTTGCCGAGGAATATTTGGCTTCAATTCCCTGCGGGTGCTAGGTATGTGAAGGGTTTTGCCTTAACACTGTACCCGCATCCGTCTTACGGTTATTTGTTCGCCAAGGTTTACTTGGCTTCAATTCCCTGCGGGTGCTAGGTGTGTGAAGGGTTTTGCCTTTACACTGTACCCGCATCCGTCTTACGGTTACTTGTTCGCCAAGGTTTACTTGGCTTCAATTCCCTGCGGGTGCTAGGTATGTGAAGGGTTTTGCCTTAACACTGTACCCGCATCCGTCTTACGGTTACTTGTTCGCCAAGGTAAGGGGTATTTTCCCGCTTACTTTTTAACATTTTTAAATTTTGAATTTTGAAATTCGAAAGGTTGTTGGAAAGATAAGAACAGTCCAAACCTCTGAAACGTCGTGCGACGGTTTCTTCTGACTGTGTCAGGACGTGCAGGAAGTTATGGTGACGTGACAGTACATGGTCATTCCAGACGCTTTTTCAGGCGCGTGGGCGCGATTTTTCGGGCGCGTGCCGCGAAATTAATGGTACGCGTCCTGTCAACAGCTGTGTCAACAGCTGTTGCCAGCTTGCTTTTTGCCACGTGTCATAGTTTCATTGCACCTTCGATTTCTCTCTCCTCCGCATTAAATTCATCGCATTAATTGCGATTAGTATATAAAGGGGGAGAGGGCTCTTTGTAATCCACACTTTCACCCTTCTCTTCTTCTTCTTAGCGATTTCCGGCAAATACTCACCTTTTCAGGCAAGCATTTTCCCGAAATCGTTTTCTTCTTTCTGCAAGATGTCTTCACGTGATCTCGAGTCTGCAGCCGATGACAAGAGTACTGCTGGCGAATGCCAGTGTGCTCTGCCCGGCGATCTGTACCGGTATGTTGTCAGGAAGTTCATGCTCGATCCTCTCGAGCCTGAGTTTCCTGAACCCCATCAGACTGTGTACGATGCCCCCAGAGGCAAGATCGGGGTTTATGCAGCATTCTTTGTCTATGGGAATCTTAGGTTCCCATTGACAAAGTTTGTTTACCGTGTCCTCGAGAGGCACGGTGTTCATCTGACCGAGCTGCACCCCATGGCGATCGCCAAGATTCGCCACTTCGAGTGGGTGTGCCGGATTTTGGGCATCGAGCCCCATGTTGACCGCCTGATGACCTTCTACACTTGGAGGTGCATCCAGGGGTGGTATACCCTGACAACCCGTATTAAGGGTTTAAAGATTTGCGCGACCGAGCGCAGTCTTCGCGCGTGGAAGCGGGAGTTCTTCTTTATCTCCGCTCGCGCCATTCCCCTTGCCATGAAGTTTAAGAATGGGCAAGCTCTCCCAAGCCTTCACGCCTCCAACTACCAGGAGGCGGAATGGTTTTCGAGGATATCTCGGATCCAATCTCCGGTTTACCGGTTTGCGGAGTCCGGGATGGTCATGTTGGGGATGAGCCGGGTCTGGAAGGCGGCGGACGCGCAGAAGGTTCTGATCGTCCTCGAATACGGTTCGAACTCTGTTCCTTACGGTATGCTTTCTTTCCTTTTGTTGATTTTAAATTTCTTCTAACTTTTTCCCTGTTTATTTCAGAGGGGAACGACCTGAAGTCGCTCCTTAATCCGCGGGAGGCTGACGGTCCCGTACGGATGGGTACTCGCGCTCTTGACGAGAACGAGTTGCCCATCCTCGAACAAACTGCGGATCGGTTCGTGGAGGTTTATCCGCTAGGCCATGAGATCCTTAGCGCCAGGCGGCCAGGTAAGGCGCTCTTCAACCCTCGACCCCTCAATGTTGAAACCTCTGCTGGAATTCCTCTAATCGTCTGTTCTGATGAGGAATCCGCTGATGGTCCTCCGTTGGTGCGGAAGAAGAAGGCTGCCGGCGGGAAGGGGAAGGAGAAGGCCTCCACTGCCGATCCAGCGCCTCGGTCTGATTCGGAGACCGAGAGCGAAGAGGTGGCGGGGAATCCCGGTGGTGATAAGACCACTGCTCCGGAGGCTGTGACTGTCACCTCCGGAGAGCCCAAGAAGACGACAGTAACCGGCGCAAAGAGGCCGGCTCCATCGGGTTCGTCCCCGCCTCTCCGTACCTTCAGGCTCAAGAAAACCCGTAAGTACAATTTTCTTTTGCTTTTATCTTCATAGCTTAATATCGTTAACACTTATCTTCTTTACGCAGGTGTGGATGTTGACGCATTCCATGGTGGAGCGCAGAGTGGTACCTCCACGCCAATGACGGTAGGCCCGGTCAGCCTACCTGAGGCGACGACCCAGGCGGCTGCGCCTGCGCCCGCTGGTTCAGTTGCTCACTCCTTTGAGCCGACTGTTCCAGCCGAGATGACGTCACCGCCGGCCGTGAGTGCGATTTTTACAGCATCTTTCACTGAGCCGGCGGTTACGATTGCTGCGGATTCCGCGGCAGCGACCGCGGCGGCTGCTACGATGCCCCCGCCAACGGCAACGACGGCCGATACATCAGGTACGCATGGGGGTTCTCGCATCTCTCCGCCACCTTCCCATCTGCCTGACCTCTTGGATGGATTTCCGTTGGGTTCAGGTGATGGGTTCGGCGGCTATCGGCCTGTAATTGACCCTACAGGTGCGTAGGGTTCTTTTGGCCCATTTTTTTTTTTTTTTACATATATTTTTTATCATCTTTTCCTAACTGCTTTTTGTTTTTTGCAGCGTCGGATTCCAATGAAGTGTATGTTCCGCGATGGAACATACGCCGAGGAACAACCCTTCGTACCCCTGTGGAGTGCGTGGAATGGGCTCGTCACGCTGCTCCCAGTGGTGCGTTGGGGGAAGCCATGGCTAGCTACCAGGAGGGTAGGCTAAGCAATGAGCTTCGGGTTCTCCTCGCCCGGATGCAGCCGCGCGTCGAGCTGCTTTGTCGTGAAAACGACAAGTTAAAAGCAGCTCGCGCTAAAGAAGTAGCTCAGGCGCGGGCTATCCGGGAGGAGAACCAAAAACTCTCCGCAGCGGCTGCGGAGAAGGAGAAGGCCTTCAAGACCCTTGAGGTTGAAGTTCAGGCTCGACTCGAGGCCCGTTCCAAGGCTGCCCAAGCTGTTAATGAACAGCTACGGCTGGCTAAGGAAACTGCGAGGAACGCAACCGAGAGGGCCACCAAGGTTGAAGCTGTTGCTGAGCCTCTACGCGTGGAGAATGAAGAGCTTAAAGCAAAATTAGAGGCTCTCCAGCAGGCTCATGATGCCTTGGCAATGGAGGATGCTAAGAAGCTTCAAGAAATCCTGGACCAGAGGGGGGTGCTTGACCATACCGAGCGTAAGCTAAAGGGCGTCGAAGAGGCTGCGGCTAAAGAGGTGTTGCTTGCCAACCTCAACAAGAATGAAGCCGAACGCGCCCGTAACGAAGCTCAAGCTGCCCTCCAAGAGGCTCTGGTTGCCAAGGAATGGCTTCTTCGAGAAGCGTTGTCTCAGGTAAGTCTAACTTCATGTCTTCACGCTTTTTCTTAAAAATAGAAAAGGTTCTGACACTTGTATTTTTCTTTGTAGGTTGTGCATCGGGTCTTCTCAGAGACATCTTACGACGATGCTATGAGAGCAGCCCTCAACGCTTTTCACGAGGATGGGGAAAAGGCCGGCTTCCTGCTTGGTCTAGGGTTCGTTGAGAAAGGCATCCCGCCTTCCAACTTCCCTTTATTCGATTTAGATACTGAAGCCATATATGACCAAACAGTAAATCAATACGCCGCCTTCCCGCATCCGGTGGTGGAGAAGGTAAACGAAGTTACTGCTGCTGATGATGGGCTAGCTATCCTCAAAGCTTTCCTTGAACTGCCACGCTCTACTGATGGGGCTGGTCCAAGTGGAAGTGGCCCTGAAGCCTGATCATGAAGATCCCTTCCCACTGCTAGGATAGATTTAGCTTGTATAGATTTTTTTTTTTTTTTCTTTGTAGGCGGGTAGTTACCCGGCCATTCTTGTAATCAACCATTGTGAAATATAAATATTTTTTCGGGTAAGACCGCTACTTTCGTTGGGTTCCTTGCTTTGTAAACGTTGTATGACTTGCATACTTTAGTTTAAATTAGCAATTTTCCAAGTGTTTTAGAATAAGTTAACCTTTGAACGTGGTAGATAGGTGTAAAGTTTTGCTTCCTCTTCCGTGATTGTGCGGGTAGGAACGTAGTAGGATGGCTAAACTTTACCATCTGACCTGCGTGTAGGTTTTCCTTATCTTTTGAGGATAAGTTAACCTTTGAACGTGGTAGATAGGTGTGAAGTTTTGCTTCCTCTTCCGTGATTGTGCGGGTAGGACCGTCACTTGCACGTAGTAGGATGGCTAAACTTTACCATCTGACCTGCGTGTAGGTTTTCCTTATCTTTTGAGGATAAGTTAACCTTTGAACGTGGTAGATAGGTGTGAAGTTTTGCTTCCTCTTCCGTGATTGTGCGGGTAGGACCGTCACTTGCACGTAGTAGGATGGCTAAACTTTACCATCTGACCTGCGTGTAGGTTTTCCTTATCTTTTGAGGATAAGTTAACCTTTGAACGTGGTAGATAGGTGTGAAGTTTTGCTTCCTCTTCCGTGATTGTGCGGGTAGGACCGTCACTTGCACGTAGTAGGATGGCTAAACTTTACCATCTGACCTGCGTGTAGGTTTTCCTCATCCTATTAGAAATTGTCTTGAACCGTTCGACGCGCGGTTGTCAATAGGTTAGTGTTCAGTTCCCTTTTTCATGATTCATGCGGATAGACCGGCACTTTCATCTAATGGGACTGAACTTTTCCCCTTCGACTGACCTGCGTGAAGGTTTGTCGTTTTTTGTGTTTATGCGGGTTTCGCCGCCTTCCCCACGCAACGACTTTCCACGTATGTATGCGGTGAAAACCGGCATATTCGTGTTGAATTAATTAACCGTTCGACGCGCGGTTGTCAATAGGTTAGTGTTCAGTTCCCTTTTATCATGATTCATGCGGATAGACCGGCACTTTCATCTAATGGGAGGACTGAACTTTTCCCCTTCGACTGACCTGCGTGAAGGTTTGTCGTTTTTTGGGTTTATGCGGGTTTTGCCGCCTTCCCCACGCAACGACTTTCCACGTATGTATGCGGTGAAAACCGGCATATTCGTGTTGAATTAATTAACCGTTCGACGCGCGGTTGTCAATAGGTTAGTGTTCAGTTCCCTTTTATCATGATTCATGCGGATAGACCGGCACTTTCATCTAATGGGAGGACTGAACTTTTCCCCTTCGACTGACCTGCGTGAAGGTTTGTCGTTTTTTGGGTTTATGCGGGTTTTGCCGCCTTCCCCACGCAACGACTTTCCACGTATGTATGCGGTGAAAACCGGCATATTCGTGTTGAATTAATTAACCGTTCGACGCGCGGTTGTCAATAGGTTAGTGTTCAGTTCCCTTTTATCATGATTCATGCGGATAGACCGGCACTTTCATCTAATGGGAGGACTGAACTTTTCCCCTTCGACTGACCTGCGTGAAGGTTTGTCGTTTTTTGGGTTTATGCGGGTTTTGCCGCCTTCCCCACGCAACGACTTCACGTAATTATGCGGTAAAAACCGGCATATCCGTGTTGATAGTTCATAAAAATGTAAAATCATCAGCGTCAATGTTTTAAGGAGAATCGTTTCCATTAGAAGTGGCTCTTGGCCTTTTCTTTACAAATTTGGAATTGATTTACATGCAAACTGTGTAAATGAGCTCCCTTCCATGTTGTTGGGATGGGAGTGCCATCGAGCCGATACGCACCTAGTTCGGGATCTCGTTCTTTACGCAGCATGTAGTCTCCACATTGAAGCTTGAATTTTATTCGTGTTTTCCCCAGCTGGGGTTCTACACGCATCAGCCTGCTCAGCGTTCATTGCGCCACGAGGTGCGCGAGCGTTCCATCTCTGACGAATGCTTCGACCATGTCCTTAACGTCTATGCATTCTTTAGTGTTGTGGCCTTTTGTCCTGTGAAAGTCACAGTATTTGCTCCGATCAGCATTGTGACGATGTCGGATTATTTGAGGCTTTGGCCATGGGAGCTCCTCAGTGGCGAATATCTCGGTGACGCTTTTGGTGAGCGGCGTCCATCTGGAGTTCTTGGACTGTACGTTATCCCTTCCGCCTAACCGATGCTGCAAGCCGGATGAGGTGTCAAAGTTTACCCTTGACTGCCAAATGCCTAGCTTCCGCTTTTTGTTTAATCGGGCGGTTAGGACATTCTCCTCCCTTGTTTTCTGGGTGTAGAGGTTTGTGCTCTGTGGGAGATCTCTACCTAGTTGCTTTTCCGTTTCCGCAAAGCGTTTAGCTGCTGTCATGATGGCATCCCATGTGGATGGCATGCCATCTTTACCCGTTAAGGTGCGGATAAGCTCTGGGTCGTTCGCGCCCTGAATAAAGGCAGCGCGAACAAGATCTTCGCTGATGTTACCCAGACTTAGCTTCTTCGAGTTGAAGCGAGTGATGAAGTCCAGCAAAGATTCATCTCTCTCTCGAATGCATTTGAGGATTGTCCATTGCTCCTCGGTATACTTTCTTTGCTGGCTGAAGTGTTGGCTAAACTTCTGTTGGAAGTCAGCCCAGTCGTAGATGTGGTTGACCGGTAGACGATCGAACCACGCTCTAGCAGCCCCCACCAGTGTCATTTGGAACATGTAACACCATGTAGGTTCCGTCCAACTACTGACGGTTGCCCCCGCTATAAACCTGTTCAAATGATCGTCTGGATCAGATATACCATCATATGTGCCTATGCTGGACATTTGTTTGGCACTTTTTGGGGCGATTGCTTCTGCAATGTCCCTTGCAAATTTGGACGTCCCCGCATTTGCAACGTTTGGTCTGAATGTTTTGGAGAAGTCTCGTGGACTTCCACTTGTGCTTTTTGGTTTGAAGGTTTGTTCAAAATGCCTTCTCGGTTGGGAATCCGTTTCCTTACGCTTCCCTTTTGCCCTATGGCGAGGGTTCGCGTCGGAGTCGGATTCCTCCGAGTCATCCAAGTAATCTTCGAATTCGTCAGCCTGTTGGACGGAGCGCAAGCGTTCGTCCAACTCGGCTTGGAATTCCCTCTGACGTTCCTCCGCCCATGCCTTAACTTCATCGAGTGTTTGGCGGGTGAGTCTTCGTTTTTCAAACTGGGTATCGGTGAATCCCAGTGGGCGATCATTTACTGCACTTGCCCCAGCTTGGGTAACTGGGGTAGTGTTCGTAAAATTTACTTCACTTGCCCCGGCTTGGGTAGCCGGGGCAGTGTTTGTAAAAACTGTGTAGCCGGTAGTCCCCCCACGCCATAATGCCATCAATACCCACAAAAGTCTAATAACACACCTGCATGTTAACGTAATATACATATGAAAAGTCAGTGTTACTGAGTGAGTTCTTGTTTTTATCATACATAAAAAGAGCTAGCATCATAAAACACAAAATATGCAACATAAGTAGGATGTTAATATAAACCCATAGTAAATACATCCCTCAAGAATACGCAACATCTAAACATTACATACTTTGAGCATACATTATAAGTCAAACATTTTAGTGTCTACATCTGCCAGCATAACTATGGGGTCATGAGCGCCCGGTGAATAATCGTCATCACTCCATGTTGTTACCCATTGCTAGCATGCCTGTAGCACAGTTGTACAACTCTTGGCAAATGAGGATTTGGCATTGATAAGAAACAAGACTATGCTGTTTAATTTGTAAGTTTCTAGCATGGTGCTTGTCAAATTGGTAAAGATGCATGTTTAAAAGAAACGTGACCATGGTGTTTTAGTTCTGATTTGTGTTTTGGTTCATAAGTTTCAAACATGTTTTCAAATTTAGAGATGACCTTGATAAGAAACGTGGCTTTGGTGTTTTAGTAATGTGGTGTGTTTTAGTTCATAAGTTTGAAAAATGGTGTTTAACAAAGAGCGATTTAACATTAATAAGAAACAAAATTTAGTTCTGCATAATGTTTTAGTTCATAATAACGTTTTTCAAATTGGTAGTCATGATTAAAGGACTTTTATTTTTAAAACGTAGTTTCGTTTTTTACATGGTATAAAACACACAATTACAATCGAGTTAAAACTTTTTAGCCTAAGGACCTATATATATGTGTGTGTGAAACATAACGTGAGTGGTGGGGATGGGTCTAGCAGGTTCTATGTCTAGTCAAAGTGCAAGTTGTGGAAGGGTGAAAGAATATTTATTTATTAGTCTTACAAAGATTTTTGGCACAAATGGTAGACTCTATACCTCCTCTTTGGAGTTTGGACCACCCCACCGTCTACAAAAGAACACTGTGCTACATAGGAGGGCATCTTCTTAGTTTTAGACATTAATGCATGCGTTATCATTTACTCACTTTGAAATAATAATAGGAAAAAAAAAACATATACAATTGGCAGTGTTTCACAAATTTTGTTATCTACATTTGTTTATTTATTTTATATTACGTATTTTTCTTCAAGCCTAATCTTATTAATCAATTAAACTAGAGTTAAGTGTCATTTTCATACCCGTGGTTTGTTCAATTACGCAACTTTAGTACCATTTCTGAATTTAGTGCAAATGGCTACTTCACATTTCAAAAATTTGTCATTTTAATACCTTTTTTTAACCACGTCTATTTTGTCCGTTAAATCAGGGGTAATTTGGTAATTTTCTTTATCTTTTTCTTTAATCAAATTCACACCATGTATCTTCATCTCTAACATATCTTTGTCTCTAACCCTAAATCCCTAAATCAAACCCGTACAATATCAAACTAACGTATCACACACCCAAATCACTTTTCTCTCTCCACCAAATTTATTTCCTTTCATACATAAATGGAGTAAATTCAACCACCGATGGAGTTGCTGGTTAACGGCGGAATAAATTCGGTGAACATCCTGGTAGAAGCCGCCGGTCCACCCAGATGACAGAGGCGGCCGAGCATCAGTTAAGCGAAATCGAAGATCAACACTCATACGATAATCATTGAAGAAACGACCCGCAACAATGGAGATACACTTCAAAACCGGCTACCGGCAACACGGAAAGCAACCATGAAAGAAATCGACGTCTTGATTCCACTACTTTCGCATCCAATTTAGATGGTGGTGACTTGATTTCGTGGCATAACCCTAGAATTGCATGTTTCTGGTCTCTGTGGCAAGAGTTGTTGCCGGCGCCGTTGAAAACACGGGGTTTGGTTTTAAGTATAAAATGGTGTTTGGTTTAAGTATAAAGGTGCAATAGTTTAAAAGACAAAAGGAAATAAATAAAATAAAGTAAATTACCAGTTTACCCTCCACTTAACGGGGAAAAATAGACTGGGTTAGAAAAAGTATTAAAATGACAAGGTTTAGAAACATAAGGTAGCCATTTGCACTAAATTCAAAAACGGCACTAAAGTGACGTAATTGAACAAAGTACAGGTATGAAAATGGCACTTAACTCATTAAACTAAGATGTTGATTAAGTTCTTATTTATTAACAGGTTACTTTTTTTATCTTGTGGTGTAACATGCTGTGTATTTCATATTTATTCCTTAATTAAGGTAGCGTTTGGTATGCATGAATGAGAGGCGGAATGGAATAGACCATTATGATGGAATGAAAAAAAATGTGTTTGGTTGGTCAATGGAATGGAATCACCCATTATCATGTTCATTCCATTCCCCCCAAAACACCCCAAATTCATTCCATCCACCCCCCTTGTTTTTTTTTTCATTCCAACCCGCTTTCACACTATGTCACCTCCACCACCCTCCCACCACCATTACCCATTGTCCTTTCACCACCCACCACCACCGCCTCCACCGTCCACCGCCACCCGCCACAGCCTCCGCCACCGGCCACCACCACCCTCCTCTGTCGCCTGTCACCACCACCACCCACCACCATCTACCGACGCCACCACCAACCATCGCTCCCGCCATCACCACCACCGCCCACCACCGTCACCACCACCACCACCCACTATTAGCACCACCTGCCACCACCAACAATCGCTTCTGGCTCCCGCCCATTGCCACCTCCTCCCACCACCTTTACTACCCGCTGCCCATCACTACCGCCGCCCACCACCACCATCCCACCGCCACTCACTACCATTTTTATTTTATTTCAGCTTTTCTAGCTTATCAGAAAATAAAGACTAAATAATTCATTTCATTCCCGCATGGTAACCAAACATGTCAATAGAATGGTAATTATCCATTCCATTACCTCATCTATTCCATTACCTCGTTCATTCCATTCTATTGCCCATTCCATTACCTCATACCAAACAGACCCTAAATGTTCACTTTTTGGTATTATATATAACTTATAAATTTTGTATTATATAGAGATCTATGTAGCACATTAAATGTTGTGGAACACATAAAATAAAACAATTTTTTTAAATCTTTAGTTTTATAAACAAATAATAAAAAAATAATGTTTATTCGTCACTTCTTAAATTCAAAATCAAATAATAATAATAATAATAATAATAATAACAACTTATAACATAATAATGTAATTGGTTAAAAACATATGAATAGATTTAGCATGGTTTTATTAGGGAAAATATATAATTTAGGATTTCTTATAAATAACATAGTTTGAAGATACGATTTCATATGCATGAAGCAATAGACGAGTAAACATTTATAAGAGGTACTCATCTATGTTATGAAAAGGATCGAGCTGACCAAATAAGTTTTAAGAAGATAACTTTACTTAAGTTTAACGAGTAACCCATTATGTTCTTTTAATCACATTCTATTACGTTGTGTATTTATGTGACTAAACTTGCTAGAAGACTGAATAACGCTAATAGATATTCAGCACTGAAAAATTAAAAAAGAAAAAATTTCTTAGATACAATACCAGCTTGTAATTAAAGTATATAGTTTATTCTTCTAAAAGACAATTTTATTACATTTTTTTATTGATACATAAAGTTAGCATAGCAAATCAAGGAAAGACCCCTTACGCCGTTCAGAAAAATAAATAAATAACCAAACCAAAAGAAAAGAAAAAAAAGACCCTTTGTTTATGTTTTAAGTGAAAATGAGTGAGCAACTTTTATGTGGTTTCTTTTTTAAATATATATGTGACATTGTCATCTCATTACAGGCCACTCTTTTGAAAGGCTCATAATTATTAAAAAATAAATAAAATTTATGTTTTATATATAATTATGTTTTACCACAAAGGCCTACAAAATCGCTCTTTGGTTGGATGGAAATTGTTCTAGAATATGGAAACAAAGATCATGAGTTCAATTCTTACAGTTAGAACCTTTTTATATACAAAAAAACTTTCATTTGTGTTTTATATAAGTCATTTTAGTAACATATTTATTATTATTTGTTTGTTTTGAGCTTTTAAAAGGCAACCTTATTTGTAAATTATCAAATAATCTATTACATAATTAAAAACACGATTTTAGAGGCCACTTATTTTACTCGTCTTAGGCCCCAAAATTTTAAATGGTTCTTGAAAACTGCCCTGCACTATTATACTGATTCTAACTACGTTCCTTAGTTGTTAAGTATTCACATCCGTATCACGCTCTGTAGGATTTGAATCTACGGCATCGAGTTTTGAAGACCCATGTTCTATCGAATTGAACTAAGAGCGCTTTCTTATCATAAAGAGAATACTGTAAAGAAAAAAGAAGTTTTTAGATGATAACTTGTGGAGTTTGATGATTTCTGGAAGTATGTGATATGTTTGCCATCACGAAAACTAGCCTAAGGCGTAGCAGTTAGCACCTTGTTTGCGAGTTGGCTTAGAAAAACAAGTCGTCAATTCTTAATGTTGTTGTTTGGCCACATTTCATTTTTCTAACAGCGAGCTTAATTCGTCCACCAATTTTATTTATCAAATCGTAAGTCTTCACAAACCACATATGAGGTCTACATAAGTTTAAAGCTTAGGGCCCTATGAATAAAACGTTTCATATAAACATTATTATAGATAAGCAACAAAGATTTCATATCGCGGATGTATCATAAAGGTTTTAAAAAAGTAAACGGAATAAAAAGTCAACGGAAGTTAAGACGACTTGTGAAGAAGAAAACAAATCGTTTGAATCCAACTTATTTGAAAATAAGTAGGCATAAATCTCTTGGGGGTCAATAAAAAGATTAAACCACCAAAATAAGTCAACATATGAAGTCATGTTTGACATCACAATATAGCTTATATAAACGTGTAGTGTATTTTGCCACCACTATACCCACCACACTCCTTATTCATTTAAGTTGCAACTTAACTAACTAATCCTCCATACGCCATGTACGGTCACACTCACAACAACGACCCCTATATCTTCTCACCCGACTCACTCACCATGTCTGGATCGATCACACCACACGCTGCCATCGGTTACTTAACACCACCACTGGCTCTAGCCATTCCTACATATGAGTTGGATAATTCGGTGTGTGCAACAAGTAGTGGAGGGTATGACTCACCGAGTTATGCTGCGAGCATGGTGATTCAAAGGACCGGAAGTAGTCATTCGATTGCTAATGAGTACCATAATAATGGGTTCTTTAATCAACCCATTTCGTCCCCTAATGAGCTACTAGACTTTGAAGGAAGCAGCCCATCTATGAGGAGGGTTTTCAGTGCAGAAGATTTACAGGTTTTTTTTACTTATTATTTCACACAATTATAATTTATGAGTTGTTCAGGTATTCTTATGCTCAAACAAATCGCTAAACAAGTCGTTCAATCGCATAGTTTCTGAGGCTATAGAGCTACTTAATTAGTCGTGTTCAACGGGTCATAAATAGTAATGTTATGACCTCACGTTCCAATGAACATTATTTTTAAATAACTTAGTTTTGTTGTCTAAGAAAAGGTTAACGGTGCAAGCTTTTGCCTGTTTGTCTTCTGTATGATGTAAACACTATTTATTAATACTAAAAAAATCATAATTAAGGTTTTAACAAGATCGAGTTCAATATTACCGTGTGTAATAGTATAATTACTTTATCTATATTGATGTTTATTTTCCAATTATTTTTAAGATTATTTTGATTTAAAATGTAGAAATAAGTACTAATTCAATATAGATATTTTAAGCCCGTCATTCGAAAATGATAAATCGTTGATTTTTGTATTGTTTGGTCTACCAATATTGATATAATAATGATATATGTATAAGTTTCTTTTATTTTGTTTCTTATTTATATATAAATTAAATATGTCATCGCCAACCATTTGTTTAACTTTTTGTATGTAGATATACCCTTTCAGTCTTGTAAAGAATTATAACCCCGCTACATATGATTAGTCTCAATCACGAGGACTTGACAAAAAGAAATCACTAACAAAAAGTGACCAATATATTACTATTATTATTATTGTTATTATTATTATTTTATTATAATTAGTTTTAGGTTTATAAAACACTACAAAAAGTGACCAGTATATTACTATTATTATTATTGTTATTATTATTATTTTATTATAATTAGTTTTAGGTTTATTGGATTTTAATAATCCCTATTGACTGGTATTGGCCGGTAATAGTTCCTATTCATTTTATCACCATTGGTGATCTCAAATTTAAAAAAGTTGGCCCCCAATGGTCCCTCGTTAAAAATGACTTAACAGTGTTATACTTTTTTCTGAATTTCAAACTATTGTTTTAGGGCTTTTGTTTGGAAATAGGATACGAGTCGATTGATATAACTTAGCTTGAAACGGTGATCCAAACGACTTGATTTTTGTTAATTGTAAGTTCAAACAACCGAAAGGAAGCATTGTTTCGTCGTTTTGGAGCGCCGTTTTGAACGAATCTTTGCATCAATCGACTCGTATCCTCCTTCTGATCAAAAACCCTAAAACATTAGTTTGAAATTCGGAAAAAAGTATAACGCTGTTAAGTCATTTTTAACGGGGACCATTGGGGGCCAATTTTTTTAAATTTGGGACCGCCAGCGGTGATAAAATGAATAAGGATTATTATCGGCCAATACCAGTCAATAGAGATTATTAAAATCCAATAAACCTTTGTTTTATTATACATTTTAATTAAAGTTAACTTATGGTGTTGAGTTTATTTAGAATTATGTTAACAAAAGTCTATATGTTTTTAAGTTCCTTACGTTACGGCTGTAACTTAATCATAAAATTTGTTATTTGCAGGGAACAAATATGATGCAATGTCACTCTCATCGATCAGAAAGTCCAATATCAAGTGAAAGCAATAGCATCATTGAAAGCATGAACAGGGCTTGTAGGTACTCACCAGATGAGAAAAAAGAAAGAATCGAGCGTTACCGAAGCAAGAAAACTCAACGTAATTTCACCAAGAAAATTAAGGTTAATAGGGTTTTTCAGCCCCCTAATTAATAAAATATAACAAAAATATTTTGGCTTTTTTTATTTCCCATTTCATAGGTATAACACTAGCTTGTTTCTCTTCATAGTATGTATGCAGGAAAACATTGGCGGATAGCAGACCTCGTATACGAGGTAGATTTGCTAGAAATGATGAAATTGAGAAGGCAATGGAAGATCAATGTACGAGTCATAGAGATGGGCACGAAGGTTTTGGTGACGTAGATGATCATGTTTGGATTAACAATTTTGACATTGATTCGTTCTCACCGGATTTCATTCCTTAAATCCTCACACCCTTGTTTTATAATCTTAGTGTGTGCTTTGTATGAAATTGGAGCTCTAATCTTATTTGTCTTTTGCATTTCTTTGGGAGCTCAAATCAAAGTAGTTAGTTTGATTAAGTTTTTAAATTTCGAATTTATTTTGGTTTTTGTCTACAGATTTTTGGTAATAAATTGCATTGTAGTTTTGCTATTTGATTTCCACACCATGTAAATGGTTAAGTAATTATCCCTCATAAGTTCATCCAATATGATAAAAATAACAATGTAATGTTACAAAATATCAAAGAATTAAGTAATATTTTCTGTTGAGATTAACAAGTTTGAAACACTTAGGCTAGGTGTTGTTTGTTTTTTCAGAAGTAAAATGCATGCAGTCTACGAACCATATTTGCTGACATCGGTAGGAGAAAAGGCGGACCAAACCTCTGCTGTCTACAAGATGAAGACTGTTTGTTTTTAACATTTATAGAATGATAAAATAAACTGGTGGTGGTGTATGAACTGTGATAGTGGGTGGTGGTGGTGATGGGCGGCGAACGGTGGGTGGCGGTGGTGATAGGCAGTGGGTGGTGGGTTGTGGTAGCGGTGGTAGACGGCGGTGGGTTGGTCGTGGTAGTGGATGTTAGCGGCGGTGGACGGGTGGTGGTGGTGGTAGTGGACGCTGGTGGTGGGTGGTGGATGGTGGTGGTGGTGGTGGCGGATGGTGGGTTGTGGGTGGTGTGGTGGACAGTGAGTGTTGGTTGATGGTGCTGTTTAATCCTATTCAGACCTTAAAAGATCTTAGAAGTGGATGAGCCAAGTTTGCACCAAGAAGAGTTCGCATGGGCATTTTCTAATAAAACGTCTTCGAAAAAACAAACAATATGCAGATGGCAATGTCTGCGTATGGTCTGTGCGGCACAGATAAAAGAGCCTGTGCAGACCTTTTTCAGAAAAAGAAACAACTCCTAAGTGTTGTGGAAGAGGTTAGTTAATAAAAAAAATGTCACGTCACTGTCATGTAGGCAATGAGACATCAACTAACTAACCTAAAAATAAAAATCATATTTTGTGTTGAGATTAACAAGATTGAAACACTTAGACTAAGGTGGTGTTTATTTTTTATGACAAAAACTGTCTGCAATCTAATTTCATGTGCAACTGAAGATGTGGTCTAAAGGTCTGCAATATGAAAGTACAATATTGTTTATTTTATAAACTGCATATCGTCTGCATAAGCTAAAAATTAGTTACCTATCATACATATCACAGCAGATAGAAGTCATTTGACGTCTATAGAATGCTAAATAATTTGTAGGTTCCTGGACGGATCGTACACGGGACGTCGCTAACAACGCAGGTGCGGAATCCCTGCGTGGGTAGATACGAGTGTAGAGTATGTAGAGATCGAACACGAAAGCAATAAACCAACCACGTTATATTAATAACAACCACGTGACCCGAGGTCACTGTTACAGACTATAACACGAACACGTTCACTGAACAACTGAAACAAACCCTAAAATGAACAACTTCGTAAACTGTTCGCTGAACAGTATATAAACACGACAACTTCGCCACAGGCGAAGTTGTCAATAACTTCGCTGATTCAACAAGTTCGCCATAGCGAACTTGTTGACAACTTCGCGTTTTACATAAATAATCATAATCAAAACATAATTACATTACAGACTCGATTACAAATGCTAGACTATGAACTACTGACACACATGTACCAACAGACTCCCCCTTGGCAGTAGCTTCATATCTTGATCTTCAAATCTTGAGTCTTGTAATCTTGCATCTCTACGCGTGCGCCCCTTCTCTAACACATACCGACACCACCCGTTGATATTTCCTAGCTTGATCCTTCCAAGCAGGAATGTAGAAGATCTTTTTCTCGTTGAGCGCCTTCAGATCAGCCATCGATAGATTAACAAGATGCATCGGGTCGTAAACCCGAAGTACTTCTTGTTCATCCTCATCTTCCATTACCGCCTCAGCTGTCTCACAATCCACGTACCACCATTTTAGATCTTTGAGCACGTCCTTGGGCATGAACTTCATCGGTACTTCTTTAAGGCACCGGATCGGTTTGTATTTCATGACCATCCAAGGTTTTCCATCAACTCTCAGACCTCTATCCTTGTCTTCGACAAGTTTCCCCTTTTGTGGTTTCAGTAGCTCAAACTTTTTCTCTTTAACGCACTCTTTCCACACGATCTTCGCAATGATTCTAGCCATGTTGTCTTCGCTTCTGTTTATCAATCCCAATCTGGCTAAATCTTTTACTTCACATTCTGGCAGTGTGTTTAGAGATCTCAACTTTCTCTGGAAGTACTGAATGCCATCGTACCTCTTGATCACAAAGAGCCGCAGCTGCTCGTCGTATAACCAGCAGATAATACCTTTCTTGGCTTCCGCGTATCCCTTAATATTGTAACTTTTTCTGAACATCTTAGGGACCGCCGGCTTCTTCGTCTTTACGAACCAGTGGGCACAACCTTCCTTCCATTTCGGTTGTTCCTCCCACTCAGCATCTTCCTCCACATTCTCATCACCCAAACCTGTTCTGTCAACCTCCGGAATCTCATGTTCCACGGAGTCATCCACAATCTCACCTTCTTCTACCATGTTTTCAACCGTAATCTGTTCTCCAATCCTCTCAATCTCATCCACTGGCAGCACATCATCTTCCATCATAAACTCATCATCCTCCTCATCCAACTCTTTCAATGCATCTATCACGTCTTCAACATCATCATCATCATCAACTGCTACAACATCGTCACCAGCTGCATTTGTAGACTCCCCCTCAGTTGTGGAAGCCCCAAGAGCCTGAGAGGTTCTTGGCAGCTCACCACCTGCACCTTCCGGTGCATTGGGATCATCGTCATGATCTTCTCTTCGTTTCGTCCTCAACTCATCACCCCTACAAGTCTTCTCCCCCTGAGATGCCAAGAATGCCTTGAAGGCATCTATTATTTTACCGTGTTCAACCAGGAGGGCTGCTTGTAGTCGATTGGATTCCACTAGGCTCTGAATGGTCTTTGTCTGATCAGCAACAATCTGCTCTAGTGATGTAATCCTCTCGGAATCTGAAGTAGGCGTAGGAGTTGGCGGAACATCAGCAGAAGTGACCGCAGGTGGTACACTTGGTAACCCTGCAGTAGCAGTGACGGTCGACTCCACAAATCGTGCAACCACCACCGGTGTAGTAAGCGATTGGGGTGGTAGAGACACAACTGCTGGGGCCGACATCTCGACAGCAGTAACCTGTGCTGTAGTAGGAATAAGAGACATACCAGACAAGGCAGGTGGAGCAAAACGTACCAGCCTTGAAGATTCTCCAGCTCCCGAACCCCTACCTCTCTGTTCTCTTCTTGAACGTCTAAGCACAATCTGCACTGCCTCCTCTTCATCAACTTCTTCCTCATCCTCGTTTTCCGTTCTCGGTCTCTTTCCCGTAGTCCGTTCCCGAGACACCATAAGTCTTCTCGCCTCAGCAAACGTCTCGTCTAGATCAGAGTCAGCTACCGAAGTAGCTGCTCTAGTAACATCCATAAACTGAGGACCCGAGACCTCCATATCAAACACACCATGTACGCCAAAGGCAGCATTAAGATCAACGTCTTCAGCAGTAGACACAGCATGAGATACAGTAGCTGGCACAGCAGCAGAGGCAACAGTAGAAACCACAGGCGCAGCTGATACAGCATGAGGTGCTGCCGCCTGATGTGGTTGGGGGTCTCTGAACTCGTCCCCTCCTGCAGGAACATACTCCGGATTGATGAGATATCCGAATAAGAGAGTATGCCTGGGACGCAGCTCAGGCTTGCTTCGAGTGCTCGAGGTGCGGCACTGAGCAAAGATACGTTTCGTCACGCATTCGACGTATCTTATTGGGCGTCTCTGTGGTAGCGACGGAGCGACATGATTTAAAATCATCTGTAAGAAACGAGGATACATAGTGAATCGCTCGCGCGCCACAGCCCTTCGCTGACGATCAATCTCGTAAAATATAAGCTGACTGAATGAATATCTGCGGTTGTAAGTCAGCGCTATCATGGCCGACTGCATCGTCGCGCCCATCCCGTCTGTTCCTGCCTTCCTGCCGGACATGCATACTATTAAAACATGCATCAGGAAGCGCCACTGATCTAGCAGAAACCCTTTCCTCCTCTGCGAGTCCCCCAGCGGACCCGAATAACCCATCCTCAAATAAGCTCCATCCCGGAAAGGAGCTACGAACTCCGTCGGGTCATCTCTAGTTTCTTCACCGAACTGCAGAGCCAACCGTATGTCTTCCGAGGAAAACTGTATGTTGTGACCATTTACGGTTGCTCGCATCACCGGAGGCTCAGGCCTGCAATCGTAGTACACTGTCTGCCAAAAGTCTTCAATGTTAGGCAGAGAAATAGGCAGTGTATGTGTCAGCGCGTGAAAGACTCTTGATCGCAGGAGAAACGTAATAATCTCCCTGTAGTCTTCGACGCCTCGTGCGTCTGGATCTAACGTGATGTACTGGTTATGGGCTGGAAAGAATTGTCGTTGCTCATCACCATCATCACCACCAGCACCACCAATAGCAGCCATATCTGCACCAAACAAAACAAGTTAGACAGTGTGTAAGCAGCTCACAAGTTCGCTAAGTACCATGAGCGAAGTTGTGATTAAATCTATACAGGCGAACTTTTAGGTGAGGCGAAGTTGGGAACAAATTCGCTTCAACTATAATTTCGTCTAAAAATTGTTAAGTAAAATGGTATAGGCGAAGTTGATGTTAACTTCGCTGGATCACAACATCGCCAAAGGCGAACTTGAGTTCAAGGCGAAATTACGGATAACTTCGCCACAGGCGAACTTAAGCTTCAAGGCGAAGTTACGGATAACTTCGCCACAGGCGAAATTAATCTTCTGGCGAAGTTGTGGATAACTTCGCCTAAACCTTAACTTCGCCTGAATCTGAAACGGCGACTGTTCAGATTCAAGGCTTAAATCCGATGTTTTCGGACCGATTTGACGATCCATCAGTGATTAACAACATAGAGTAATGATATTGAGACGTAAAGGACGTCCATGAACACGTAACACAAGGGTGAAAATCATGGTTTTGAAGGTTCGACGACCCGAGGTCTCGAACCGGTTAAAACTATAATGAACGAGTATGTTTGGATGATATTGACAACACATACCACGAGTATAGTAGAAACTAGGAACACAAGATCGAAAACGGAATGAAAACAAGATCGCCGGATATAATGGTTTTTATAATAAGTTCGCCGGAATTTCGAAAATAAATGATACTGTTACTGTTTTAAAAGCCTTATATAGGGCTGAGTTTGTTCAGGCGAAGTTACGTTTAACTTCGCCTAGGCGAAGTTAAGCACAACTTCGCCGAATTCAACAACTTCGCCCGTATTTTCAAAATCAGCCCTTTAAGTTTGAATAATCTTGCAGTTAACACTAGAAGTTTCCAAAAAGAGTTAAACAAAAATGATCATGTCCAAGTAACCAGTTTTTCAATAACACAACTACAAAAATAGAAAAACTTATAAAAATTTTACGAAATAAGGGATCAAATTTCAGTCTAGTCAGGGACCACTACGTTTTAGAAAAGATCCTAACAGGAATCATACTAACTATGTGACTGTCACTTGGATCCGTGTTTAGCTGTATTATGACATAGAGAAACAGGTTGCAAGCATGTAAATAACTTAAATGGTTTTCATCGTTTATGTGATACGGATTAAGGTTCAGTTAAGCTCAAAATTTTAAGTTGACAACAACTCAGAGATAATGATGTCTTCTATCTATTCTCAAGGCGTATTTGGTTATACCCAAGTCACCCCGAGTTGACTTCGACCCATAGTGTCTGATTAACTTGTATATACTCGTTGTCAGCTTCCCGTTCTCTTCTTACTCCAGACATGAGAAGTCTTGATTGTTATTATGTCTCATAAGTACTAAAAATATACATGTTTTTTTTTTTTTTTTTTTTTTTTTTAAACCAAACATTCTTATTGACTTCGGAGTATTAAACTACTGCAAGTCCCGAATCTGGATCACTGCAGTGTCTTGAAATGCTTTCTTCACGGGAATCAGATCACTCATGGGCTCGTGTATGACTGGGTAGTCGCTTTTCTGCCTATCATTCGGAAAGATATGTGTGAAGACATTCAAAACTCTTAAGGAGTTTCCACGTAAATTCGAGTAGTTTAAGTTAGTATCACATACACTTTTACGCACCATAAAAATTACCACGACATACAATGACTGTTCTAAAGCCTTTTAAGCCTAATAACTTCACTAGTTAAGAACACACAATCAGTATATATATCATTTTCCAAGGTTGGATCAATTTTCTGTTAAACACAGCAAAGAACTTCTTACGAAGTAGTAGACTTGAAAAGTAATTTCATTTCCCTAAAAAATTTTGATTTCAATCGCCCCGATCACGTCAACGTCGTCAGGTAAACGGCTACCCTGAAGATCCAATGGATCAACTGGACCGACCACATACAAGTATGTGTCCTTCTTACTAAGAATGACCGACTAATTTTCAGCAACTGAAAGAACACACGTCATAACTGCCCCGGTCACTTTCAGTCTTCCGGTTAATGGCTATCCTCATTCTCTAAGTTGAAACGAGGACCAAAACATATCCTAGGATATGTCCATCAAACTGAGGTAACCGACTAATTTTAAGCAATAATGACACATATTTTTTTTTTTTTTTTAAACAAACACAAAGGCATGGTTACTCGGGATTGATCATCCCGTTCAGCTCAATTAGGTTTTGAAATCTAGATTTATCAAACGCTTTTGTAAACAAGTCAGCAAAATTTTCAAGTGTATCAACCTTTTCGATCTTGATCAGTTTCTTCTCAGCACAATCCCGTATGAAGTGATGACGAATGTCAATATGCTTAGTTTTACTGTGCTTCACGGGATTGTTAATTACTGAGATGGCGGCAGAGTTATCAATTAAAATAGGAGTGAGTAAGAAATTCAGACCATAGTCGCGTAATTGTTGCTGAATCCACAAAACCTGAGAGCAGCAGTTGGATGCTGCCATGTATTCAGCTTCGCATGTTGAAATAGCAACTGATGTCTGTTTCTTGCACTGCCAGGAAACTAATCTTCCTCCAAGAAACTGACAGCCTCCCGTCGTTGACTTCCGACTCTGATTGCATCCACCATAATCAGAATCTGTATACGCCACCAGTTCAACGTCTCCTCCCTTTGGGTACCACAACCCCAGCTTCGGCTTGCCCTTGAGATACCGTAGTATCCTCTTTGCACCTTTCAAATGAGATTCTTTCGGATTTGCCTGAAAACGTGCACAAAGACAAACAGCAAACATTATATCAGGCCTAGAAGCAGTTAAATACATTAATGAACCTATTATCGCCCGATACAGAGTTGGGTCCACATCTGCGTCACCATCTGATTCAGCACCCAATTTGTGATTGACGCAGATGGGAGTATCATATGGAGAGCTGTCCTCCATCTTGAATCTTTTCAGCACATCATGAACGTACTTCGTTTGATGAATGAACATCCCGTCCTTCTTCTGATCAACCTGCAATCCTAGAAAGAAAGTTAGTTCACCCATAGCACTCATCTCGAATCGTTTCTTCATGACAGCTTCAAAATCCTGACACATGGATACTCTTGATGCAGCAAAAATGATATCATCCACATAGACTTGAACCAGTAGGAAGTCACATCCTTCTCTCTTCACAAACAACGTACTGTCAATCAATCCCCTTTCAAAACCATTTTCCAGCAAGTAGTCCGATAACGTCGAATACCAGGCACGAGGTGCCTGATGTAACCCATATAACGCCTTGCTCAACCTGTATACATGATCAGGAAAGTCTGGGTCAGGAAAACCCGGAGGTTGCTCAACATACACAACCTCATCAACTTTCCCATTTAGAAACGCGCTCTTCACATCCAACTGAAATAACTTCATCTTTTTAAATGCAGCAAACGCCAAAAACAATCGAATCGCTTCTAACCGGGCAACAGGAGCAAACACCTCATTGTAATCAATACCCTCTTGCTGATTAAAACCTTTAACAACCAGCCTCGCCTTATTTCTTACAATAATTCCCTTATCATCTCTCTTACACTTGAACACCCATTTTGTGCCTATAGCATGCACATTTCTTGGTTTTTCAACCAAGGTCCAAACTTCCATTTTCTCGAACTGAGCCAACTCTTCTTGCATGGCCTCGACCCACGAGCTGTCCTTTAAAGCCATTTGATAATTCTTTGGTTCAATTTGGCTTATAAAGCAGGAGTACAAACATTCATTCATTATACCCGTTTCTTTTATGCTTGTATAAACACAGGTGTGCTCATTCAAGCTACTTCTGGTTTGTACACTGGAGGACACATCACCTATAACGTTCTCCAATGGGTGATCTTTGTGAATTCTCGTGGTCGGAACAGCACCGACATGTAAATTGTCTTCCAAGTTTGAAGAGATCTCATCTATGGTTGTTTCTGGCTGAGAGTGAAAAGGATTGATAAACTCATCTTCAGTTGAGGCAGTAGGGGTATCGATAGGGTTTGATGTGGAAGGTTGAGATATCTCAAACATCTGATGTTGCAATAGATTCTCTTCCTCATCAAGTATCATCTTCGTCACAGCTCTTTCGTCTTCTTCAGAAATTTCCAAATCAGGTACATTAAACGACTTAAAAAGTTTAACATAATCGAAAAGCTCAGCAGGTCCATTGCTTGGTTTTGGTGGTTGGTAACTAGTAATGTCGGTGTTACAAACCACCTCCACCTTGCAAGTCGACGTATTGAAGACCCGTCTGTTGGGAGTCCCAACAACATAACCGACTAGGATTCCCTCATCGGCTACTTCACCAAATTTCGAATTAGTCTTCAAAATCGAACAAGGAGACCCAAATGGTTCAAGACCGCACAAGTTGGGCTTCCTTCCGTGCATAAGCTCGTAACAAGTTTTTCCAAGTCTCTTAACGGTTAGCACCCTATTCAGAACATAGCAGGCTGTAGCAACTGCTTCAGCCCAGAACATCACAGGAAGCTTCGAGTCTGCCAGCATAGTTCTGGCTCCTTCAATTAACGTTCGGTTCTTCCTTTCAGCCACTCCATTCTGTTGTGGAGTGTACGGAGCGCTGTATTGATGTTCAATTCCCTTCTGAAGACAGAAAAATTCCATTTCAAAGTTCTTGAACTCTGTCCCATTGTCACTTCTGATGAATTTAACTGATTTACTCATGACGTTCTCAACTTTTGTAATTAGATTCTTCACCATTTGAGCCGTCTCGTCTTTCGTTTTCAGAAAATATACCCACGAGTATCGCGAGTAGTCATCAGTGATCACCAAGCAGTAAGAGGTACCTCCTAGACTTTGTACATTCACGGGACCGAAGAGATCCATATGAAGTAGTTCTAGAGTACCGGCAATTGAGTTAATCTTCTTGGTGAGATGGGATTTCTTGTGTTGCTTTCCCTTCTTGCATGCTATACATTTGTCTTCAAAGTTAAAACTTTTTAAGGGAACACCCATCACAAGCCCATTCTTGACAATGAAGTTCATCTTCCGAAGATGAATATGTCCCATTCTCCTGTGCCACAATTCTGATTCTGATTCGCTTGCTTTTGTCATTAAACAAGATTCTCCGGTGGCCATTTCAGTAGACCTCATGTCTATCACATATGTATTCGTTTCACGTGGAGCTTTCATTACTATCCATTCATCTGGTATCTGAAAACCAGGCTTCAATACTATTGCTTCATTCTTCGTGAAATGGACAGTGTAATCTTTATCACAAATCTGCAACACACTCAGCAGATTGTGTTTTAATTCCTCCACAAAGTTTACATTTTCAAGTGTCATTCTCCCATTCGACACAGTTCCTCTACAAGTAATCCTTCCACCGCTTTCACCAGCAAAACTAACTCTAGCTCCCTGAACAGGTTTTAAGTCTTGCAACAAGTGTTTGTTGCCTGTCATGTGCCTGGAACAGCCGCTATCTACAATCCAAAGATTGTTGGCAGCCCTGTTCAACTGTTCCTGCACAATAAAACAAAGAGTTAGAATCTTGGGACCCAAGACCAATTGGTCTTGGATCGATACGTCCCGTACCCTGGCTTTCTCAAGTTAACATCAGGATAATTTCTGTAAGTCCTGTTAGGGAATCTCCCTGCAGATTGAGTGTAATGCCTTCCAAACCTTTGAGAATTGAAAGTGTTGTATCTTGTGGTTTGGTTGTAAAAATGAGGTTGGTTTTTATGAAAACTTGAATTCGTTACATTTTGGCATTTTTTAAAGTTTTCATTTTTAGCAGGAACAAAATGACGCTTATTCTCATTTTTATTTGGCTTCACACCTCTGAATCTCGGCTCCAGGGGGCAATCTGCAACTAAATGCCCTAATTTGTTACATCTAAAGCAACACCGACTCTCCAATTTCTTGTCAAATGTTGGTTTGGATGTAGAGGCAGTGTTACCAGCCGTTCGTCTCACATAAGGTGGGACGTACGGATTGAGTGGAGAGCTCTTTTTAGAAACTTTATTTTTATCTCCATCGGTGGGTAACCCTACCTTCTCTTTTATCTGACCAGATTCGGACAACTTATCCGAATCCGATGAGACTGGACTCGAAACAGAAATATTCACATTAGAAACTTTCGAACTTGTTTCTCCACAGCTAACACTTGGTTTTACACTTGTAATCTTGATTGGAGTTGTCTGAGGAACTTCGAAATCAACAGATTTCTGAACACTCGGATTATAAGTATAGTTGTGGTTAAAGGGTGGTGGAACTTCATTATATCCGATTCCTCCCCTCTTTGCAGAGGTACCTGGATCACTCACGAGGTGATCAAGGATGGCCGAGGAATTCCGGAACTGCTCAAGTTTGCGGTTCAGTTCCACCACCTTCACCTGGTGGTCAGCAATCTGTTTATCTCGATCAGCAATCAATTTCGTTTTTTCCTCTAAAACTTCATAACTAAGATCAATTATTTCAATTTTCTCAGCAAGTTTAATTTTTAAGCTTTGAACGTCTTTTTCACAAGCTTTTATTTTAATTTTATAACTCGTTTCTCTTGCTTTCGTAAAATGGTGATCTTCTTTAATAGTTTTAAAGTCAGCATCTAAATGGACATACTGATCAGTTATCGTTTTAAGTTGCTCAGACAAATTCTCACAACTAGTACAAATATCCTTAGTACTTACCTCGGAGCGATTATCCTTGTCATCTGCCATGAAAGCTGTTTCTTCTTCAGTAGCTTTCTCAATTCCTTCAACCTTCTCACATTCTTTAACTTCAGCCTCAGCCATGTTCGCTTGCTCACCAGAACCACTTGAATGTGAGTTCCAGTTGTACTCACCTGCTTCTCTGGTCAACATGGCGTTAATCTCTCTGTTAACTCCAGAGTGTTGTGTAGGTCGACCTTGTCCTCGTTCAACCCTCTCATTTCTGCATTCCTTGGCAAAGTGCCCGTACTGTTGACAATTATAGCACCTTACCTTGGATTTGTCGAACCCGGGCCTACCACCAACAAACTTTCTCCCAGTTTTGTTCATAAACCGTTTTACACGCCTCACAATCATTGCCATTTGCCATTGCAAATCCATCTCCTCCAGATCATCAGCATCGATCTGGTCGTAATCCTCATCAAGAGCAGCAGGGTCCACAATCTTCCCCTGGATGTAGTTTTCATAGGAAGCAATAAATGATGCATAGACTGCAAACTGCTCTTCAGCAGATTTTACACTCATAGGCATCTTGGAATAATTATTGCTTGAGGCATTTGCAGAAAAACTACTTGAGGATGCTTGAGGCTTTGAAGTACTTGATCCTCCAGCAACGAAACAGACATCACCATTCGAGTTTACAGAAACGTTTCCTTCATGAGAAGAGTCAGAACCTGACTCCCCTTTTGAGTAATAAGCAGCAAATTCAGGCCTCGAACTTGAGCCTGAGTTAACCTTTGCACCATACATACCAGGGTCTTGTATCTGATCTGTTGGTGTTTCTTTTCGAACCATATTAAGCTCATAAGTTCTGAGCTTGTTTACTGCCGTTTCAAGATCACAATTTGGAAAGTCTCTGTCTTCCCTCATAAGAACGGTGTACATTTCCCACTTCGGTGGGAGAGCATCGAGAAGCTTTTCAACGATCTCTTCTTCTCGGTAAGCAATTGAATAATTGCTGAGCTCTGTCATTAGATGATAGTATCTGGTGATAATATCATCCAGTGATTCATTCTTCAAAAATTTGAAGACGGAGAACTGGGTTTTTAAGAGTTTGATCTTTGAAGCACGGATACCCACATTCCCCTCGAATCTATTTTCAAGAGCATCCCAAAGCTCTCTCGCAGAAGTGTACTTTCGGAACGTATGGAGAACCTCTTGAGGAAGTGCCATTGTTATCGCAGCATGGGCCTTGCTTTCGGCCTCGTACATTTTCTTCTCTTCGTCCTCCATTTTGCTGTACTTCTTAACCACATCGCGACCTTCGTATTGCGCAGTTGGAGGGATATATCCATCCTGGATGCACACCCACATTTTGGCATCCTGGTATTTGATGTATTGGATGAATCTGTCCTTCCATGCCACGAAGTCAGTTCCTTTCATCAGCCTCGGGGCCTTAGTGGCAGACCCCGCTTCTACTTCCATCTTGACCAAATCGGAGATGTTAATTGACGACATCCTTGCGAAAACCTGAAAAACCTGAAAATACAAAAAAAATATTAAAACAGCTCAGTAGGCGAAGTTAAGAATAACTTCGCTTGAAAGTTAACTTCGCTGAAAAGAGAACTTCGCTGAGTTCTTAAATTCGCTAGACTTGGCGAAGTTAAAAATAACTTCGCTTAGAATGAGCGAACTTAGGAGGTAAGCGAACTTGGGTGGAAAGCGAAGTTGCGGATAACTTCGCTAAGGCGAACTTATGAGGTAAGCGAAGTTGTGGTTAACTTCGCTAAACCTTATATCTTCGCCGAAACCCTAATTCCAGTGACGGCAACTTCGCCTGAAGAATGGTAACTTCGCCCGAAGAACGGTAACTTCGCCCGATGAACAAGGAAACTGTTCAGATCTGTTTTCGTCAATCCAGCAGTTTCCGATCAATGCAATGGCTTGAAAATGACTGTCAAGCACGAGCAAAACACAATCCCAACAAAAACACGTCCCGCGAATAGGTCAACGAGACGTTTTCTACACCCGCGTGAAATCCCGAACCTCACAATCGAGCCGATGGCTCTGATACCAATTGTAGGTTCCTGGACGGATCGTACACGGGACGTCGCTAACAACGCAGGTGCGGAATCCCTGCGTGGGTAGATACGAGTGTAGAGTATGTAGAGATCGAACACGAAAGCAATAAACCAACCACGTTATATTAATAACAACCACGTGACCCGAGGTCACTATTACAGACTATAACACGAACACGTTCACTGAACAACTGAAACAAACCCTAAAATGAACAACTTCGTAAACTGTTCGCTGAACAGTATATAAACACGACAACTTCGCCACAGGCGAAGTTGTCAATAACTTCGCTGATTCAACAAGTTCGCCATAGCGAACTTGTTGACAACTTCGCGTTTTACATAAATAATCATAATCAAAACATAATTACATTACAGACTCGATTACAAATGCTAGACTATGAACTACTGACACACATGTACCAACATAATTGGTTTGATGTACGAGCTGTGGAAGTGGGTGGTGGTGGACGATTGGTGGCAAAAGAATTGTAGTAGGCGGTGAACAGTGGGTGGTGGTGACGGACGGTTGTGGTGGGTGGTGGAAGGTGGTGGTGATGGTGGCCGAAGGTGGGGGGGTGGTGGTGGTGGTTGTGACATTCGTCAAATTTCCGACTTGTATTTGTTTCTGTTAACCTGACCCGTTGGGTCGTCTCGATGTATTATCATTATTGTTAATAAAGTATTCCCGATGTTTATGTTCAATGCTCGGTCATATGTTTGATTTATTTACACAAGTCTGAGTTTTATCGTTAATTAAACTTTACGGGTTAAATGCGTAATTATCCGAATCCATAAATACTCAACATAAATTATACCACCTTAATAGTCCAAGGGCTGATTATGTTAATTATACTTTATTTTCAGATTAAAACAATTATAAATCTCCAGGGGCTTATTTGCAAATTATTTTATGTAAATTAACTATAAAATAAATCTCACTATTATACATTTAAAAACCAAGTTTCGCGTTTTCGTAAACCGTAATTAAAAAATCGCTTAATAAACGTAAAGTAAACTTTAAACTTCTAAAAATTTGTTTCGTCAACACGATAAATATAAATATAACTTATAAACAATAGTTCAAGCTTTTCGAACATATAAACTTCGTTTTCTCGCCATTAAAGTGCTTAACTCGTATTAATAACCGATCTTTCGTTGAAGCTTAAATAGTAATAAAATAACCAAAAATATAAAAGTAATATAAAGTAACACCTTCCAAGATACACAATAATAAAACCCGTACGATTATCGATTAAGTCTTATTTTTACTCAATTTAGTTAGCGCGGATCGCTTGCTTCGGCTTACGTGGCGTGTTCGGTTGTGGTCATTTTCAACGCTTTCAAGTTACTCATATCCCTTTCGCCTCAATATTTAAGGTGAGTTCCTCACACCCCCCTTTTTAACGCTTTTACTTTTGAGGGTAGCATATATATCCTATTAAACGCAAATCGATTTTATACTCAACTATTAAACTGCAATTCATATCGTGGACTTGTGTGTTATATGTGCTTACTTGATTATGTGCTCAGCAAGTGGTTGCCTCAATAAGTATGATCATACGCCCCCCTTTGCACTCAGGACCATTTTGTTATGAGTGGAAAAGGGACCCCCAATCCAAGTACGTCGGCTGTTGCCAACTAGAAAGGACATTGCATGCGAAGTAGTTTAATTATCACAAGTTTCATGGAATTGCAAGGTTTTTATGTATTTATCCAAACTTGTGGGAAACTCACCAACTATTAAGTTAGTTGACCGTATTATATATATATATATATATATATATATATATATATATATATATATATATATATATATATATATATATATTACAGGTACTATTGTTAGAGGTTGAAGGCGAGAAGACACTTAGAATATTTAAGTTATTTAATAAACAAAATTATCATTTTGATTGTAATTTGGATTTGTATTGTTACTTTCAAACATTATGTTACATGATGCTTTAAATGAATTAATGTTATTATTGTCACCAAATAGTGTCACGTGTGTTTGAACAATCTGTACGTCACACTCGAGCGTTTCCGCTTTAAGCCGGGGTGTTACAGGTTAGTCTATAGTGGTGGTATACGCGGGACCTGGGTTCGAAACCCGGGTCAGACTGTTTTAAACATATTTTTTTTGTTTTGTTATATAAAAATAATCAATATGTCACGAACTGCTATTATATTTAAGTAATAAAAACCTTAACTTTAACGAATATAAGCTACAGAACAGTTGGTTAACACTTGGACCTTCTAACCTAGAGACCCGGGTTCGAAACACGGGTCAGACACCATTTTTTTTAATATTATAAAACAATAGTTTAATATTTATATTTAATCAATTAAAATCATAATAAAACTATAAAATTATTTATAAACTAAATAAAAATTACATAAATTAAATATAAAATACATCTCACCTTTTTACAATTGAAAACCAAAATTTTGTTTTCGTAAACCGTATTTTAAAATCATTTCTTAACGATAAAAGTAAACTTTAATTCTTTAAAAATCATTTCGCTTGAACAATAATTTTAATACCAACTTATAATCCTTAGTTAAAGTAATTCGAACATGCAAACCTCGTACCTTTGTCGTTTAAATATATATATATACCATAATATTAATCAAGTTGCCGTTAAAACATAAACATTAATATAAAGCCATAATATTAATTAATTCTCGATATGAGTTTGCACAATAAATAACCCCGTAAGATTAGCGATTAAGTCTCGTATTTCTTTATCATAGTTAGTGCGGATAGCTCATCTCGGTGTTCGTGACGCTTTCGGATTATTTTGTCGTTATTAATCTTATCAACGCTTTCAGATTTCAGTGTTACCTCAATTGATAAGGTGAGTTCCTCACACCCCTTTTTTTAACGCTTTTACTTTTGGGGGTAGCATATATATATCCTATTAAACACAAATCGATTTTATACTCAGCTATTAAGCTACAATTCATATCGTGGACTTGTGTGTTATATGTGTTTACTTGATTATGTGCTCAGCAAGTGGTTGCCTCAATAAGTATGATCATACTTCCCCCCCCCCCCCCCCTTTGCACTCAGGACCATTTTGTTATGAGTGGAAAAGTGACCCCCGATCCAAGTACGTTGGTTGTTGCCAACTGGAAAGGACATTGCATGTGAAGTAGTTTAATTATCACAAGTTTCATGGACTTGCAAGGTTTTTATGTATTTATTCAAACTTGTAGGAAACTCACCAACTATTAAGTTAGTTTACCGTATTTTATATATATGTTACATACACTATTGTTAGAGGCTGAAGACGAGAAGACACTTAGAATATTTAAGTTATTTAATAAACAAAATTATCATTTTGATTGTAATTTGGATTTGTATTGTTACTTTCAAACATTATGTTACATGATGCTTTAAATGAATTAATGTTATTATTGTCACCAAATAGTGTCACGTGTGTTTGAACAATCTGTACGTCACACTCGGACGTTTCCGCTTTAAGCCAGGGTGTTACAAATTGGTATCAGAGCCGTGGCTATAAGATAGGACATTAGACGTAGTGTTCTAGGTAGCTATAGCTAAATTATTTAGGTTGCATGATTAGAAAATTATGTGGGCCTCTATTTGATTATTTGAACGCACTTACTATTGTTGTTGTACTATTTAAATTCGTTTACGCCTCATTAACACAAGCACACACACAAGTCCAAGGCTTAGGCCTAAAAATCTAAAGTTTCAAAGGATTTACAAACAAGTTTCGTTTGGGTGTTTCGATTATTCTTCTCCATAAAGATGATTCGTCATGGCGGGTATGTAGTAACTGGAAGGGGGACATGCTTGTTTCCCGAACTCTTGACACCAAGGTTCATGAAACCTAAGGATAAGCAATGCATATATATCCAATCAGACGCTGGACCCGATTGCTTACCTGGAGAGTTCGGGAAGGGCATGAAACTTATTAGGCTAAAATGTACCACCCAAAAACGCCGTACGAGTCACCACTTTATGTCTTCAACCGTGATCATGTCCTCGTTGTGATAAGGATATGGTTGCATCCCTTAGGATGTCACACAAGTCATGGTGGTTCATGCAACGTGTGACTCCGACCCTCCATGTTTAACAATGTGTTTTAACCGAAAGTCTGTCAAGTCATGGTGATACACGAATACCCAGCTTTTAGTTCGATTTATTTTCGAAATTTAGATTTTTGTGTTGGAACATAAGAGTCCATGGTGGTTCATGAAAACTCTAAGTTCCTCACAACACTTATTATATTTATGGTTTTCATATTTTAACAAACTTTACAAAAGATTAATTTTCTTTATATATATCATGCACTATTCCGAGTCTCACGATTTTCGAAACCTTTGTTCGCAGAATGGCCTCCCGCAATCTTAAGCGTGATCATATGGAACCTCTAGCCGCAAGATAACTTCCTAGATCACTAAGCACCTGACAGCGGTCATCCCCAATATCATGACCCAGATGCACCAGAACATCATGGCTAACGTTAACCTTCCTCCTCCCACACCTTCAGCTCCCGTTGTAACCTTTAAGAACTTTACCGATGCCAAACTTACCTATTTCGATGGGGAACTCAAGGTGCCATTGCCCTATTTCAGTGGTACGAAAAGGTGGAAAGCGTGTTTTACCAAATTGAATGCCCTGATGATAAGCGAACCCAATTCGCTACAGGTATGTTCGAGAAAGGCGCTCTTACATGGTGGGTTAAAGAAAAGTCGACCTGCGGTGCTGAAGCTGCCATGGCCTTTCCATGGAACGAATTGAAAGATCTCATGACCCGACAGTTTTGTCCTCCCAATGAGCTTATGAATTTGGAGTATGAGTTTTGGAACCTTAAGCAAGAGGGTGGTGAGCACTCCGCTTACACCACCCGTTACAACGAACTAAGTGTGTTAGTGCCACATGACGTAGGTTGTCGCGGTCTACTAAAAAACAATTAATTAAAGACTTAAATGCCTATAACTAGTACGGGTAAGTAAGGTCGTCGCCACAGGGACTCAAGGAAAGTGCAAGTTTATTTAATTTATAATTAATTATTTAATCTAAGCGGACAGACGATGTCAAGCAGTTTTCATAAAAAGATTTAATTAAAACAAATTATTACTTAAAAAGATTTGTAAACAATATTAATTAAAAAGCATTCATTCTAGGTTCAGGTTATGTGTTCCATACGTCAATCAAAGATTCTTTAGTCTTTGGTTTTATAATAATTGTTAGTCCTATGGTTTGATTTATTATGACAAACGATACCCTAACCGAATTGTTGACACAAATGAACCCGGACTCCACAATTGTCAAATCTATGTCTAGGACAACTAATTCAGATAAGGTTTGATGATTCTAGTCCAATGACACAAGAGCTTAACCCTAAATGTTGATGAACAACCAAACAAATGTTATACAAATCAATAATCGCAAACACAAAATTTGATCAACCAAATACCTAGTTAAGCAAGAAACATTCATATAAAATCAATCAATCTATAATCATTAAGCATTAGAATCTGATCAAAACAGTACTTCACACAAAACCTTAGCCTAGAACGAACACACACGACTAGCCGGACATCGACATAATCGTTAAAGCACTTATCTTGATGAACATAAGATTGTAGGACAAACTGGAAGCTTTGGAATGGATGAAAGTTGCCCTAGAACACCTCTTCTGCCTCTGTAAATCGTAATATGCCGAAAAGGGTCGAAAAATCGTTTATATAGTGAAAAACCTAACTTTAGCCGACTTTAAGCATCTTCGCGTATCGCGAAGTTGCATGTCCAGCATCTTCGCGATACGTGAAGATGCAACTGACTTCAAATTCAGATTCGTCTCATTGAGAAACATGAAATTCATATATTATGGATTTCGTAACTAATTTTCTAGGCCGAGATATGCCCGTTTTACTAAAAGACACTTTCTTGGTAACCCATCTTGTTTAGTTTTCACTTCGGCTTCATGTTTCTCATCCAATCCTCTCCCGAATCCTTCTTAACCCTCAATACATGTTTCCCCATCCTTCCATCTTCTCGAGGCTTGCTTAATCGTCATCTGGATGGCTCTGAATTAGCTCGTTTAAGCTCCATAACTTCCAATTTCCTGAAAACACATAGCAATGCTTAAAGTACCAATGTTCATTCATTTATTTACCTAAATATGACTAATTAATATATAATAATAACTAACTTTTGCCCAACCATCACTGCACCTCGTCACCCCCGATTCGCGTGCCATTGATTATATTCGGGGACTACCAAGACAAATTCAAGATAGTGTCTTTAGTAGTTCTCCCAAGGAACTTGGTTACGCGATCAACCTTGCTGCAACGTTGACCGATAATCATGTCAAAGACGGGACTTTGACATTGAATGGGTCCAAGAAACCCATTGAAAAACCCTTTCCTCACCCAAAGAAAACAAAGTCGAACCCTCCAAACCTGCTTATTCCTCGAGCCACCGAAACTACAAGCGCGAGAACTACGCGCTGACCCAGCAAACCACACCACAACACAACCCCAGCCAAACCTTGCACCCCCTCCCAAGAAACTTTATAACGGACCCCATCCGTTTTTCAAATCGTGTCAACGCCATCACCCCGCTAGTTCCGCTTGCCGCCAATGCTGCCGTTGTAACTGTTTTGGACACCTTAGCAACATTTGTCGTGAGACTGCTATCCTTGCTCCCCCACGGTTTACTCCGCCAAACCCCCGCCCCGTACAATTTGCTCAGCCCATTAGCCAAGTGCGGGCTTGCTAGAATTGTGGTGACCCTGGCCACTTCGGCAATGCGTGTCCACAGCTCATGAACGTGAACTCGCTTCAGCTGGCCCCAGCCCCACAGTTCCAGCTTCAAGCTTATCAAGCCTACCAAGCCATTCAGCCACAAGCTCCACCGTTGTTGGCTAATCAAGCTCAAGCTCAGTCGTTCCCAGCAATTCAAGCACCTGCACCCCAAGAGGGTCAAGCCACTCAAGCCGTTCAAGCTCCCCCAAGATAATCGTGGGCATGCCTTCAGGATGATTGCCCACCAAGCTCAACAAAACGGCGATGTGGTAAACGGTACGTTTCTTATATACGACCACTTTGCAACCATTTTATTTGACACTGGTGTCGATATGAGTTTCGTATCCTTAGAATTTGAATTGTTGCTTGCTAAACCTCGATCTAAATTTATGAGCTCACACACTGTTGAAGTAGCAAATGGTAAATCCGTGACGATCGATTCTGTTATTTGAAGTTGCAAGATGAATCTTAATGGCCATACGTTCTCAATCGACCTCATTCCGATGCAATTGGGAAGTTTTGATATCATAGTAGGCATGGATTGGTTGTCCTCCCACCGTGCCGAAGTTGTTTGCTTCAAGAAGTTCATTCGCATTCCGCTCGCCGATGGTCAAACCCTTCGTGTTATTGGTGAAAAGCCTTCTCCTTTGAGTCTTAACCTCATAACTTGTTTTCAAGCCCAAACATACTTGCGCAAAAAGTATGTAGCGTTCGTGGCTCACGTTGTTGAAAAGAAGGAGCAAAAGATTGAAGACATTCCGGTTGTTCGCGAGTATCCCGAAGTGTTTCCCAATGACATTTCTGGTCTTCCTCCCGTTCGCGAAGTTGAATTCTGCATTGATCTCGTGCCTGGTGCAACCCCGATTGCGAAGGCTCCTTACCATCTTGCACCCTCCGAGATGCAAGAATTGTCTACTCAACTCCAAGAACTTTCGGACAAAGGGTTCATTCTCCCTAGTTCATCTCCTTGGGGCGCACCTGTGCTGTTTGTCAAGAAGAAAGATGGTTCCTTTCGTATGTGTATCGACTACCGCGAGCTCAACAAGCTTATGGTCAAGAATCGTTACCCCTTGCCTCGCATCGACGATCGCTTCGATCAACTTCAAGGAGCTTCTTGCTTCTCCAAGATTGATCTTCGTTCGGGTTATCACCAACTACGCGTGCATGAAGATGATGTACCCAAAACCGCCTTTCGGACTCGATACGGACATTACGAGTTTAGGGTTATGCCCTTTGGGTTAACCAATGCACCCGCGGTATTCATGGACCTCATGAACCGCGTATGCAAGCCATACTTAGATAAATTCGTGATTGTCTTTATTGATTATATTCTCATATATTCTAAGTCCAAAACCGAGCATACCAAGCACCTTCATTCCATCCTTGATCTCTTGAGGAAGGAAAAACTTTACGCGAAGTTCTCGAAGTGGGAATTCTGGTTGAGCGAAATTCCGTTCTTGGGGCACATAGTAAACAAAAAGGGTATTCGCGTTGACCTCGCCAAAGTCGAAGCCATCAAGAATTGGAAGACTCCAACCTCTCCTACCGAAGTTCGTTCATTTCCTGGTCTCGCGGGTTATTATCGTCGCTTCATCCTCAATTTTTCCAAGATCGCTTTGCCCCTAACCGCTTTAACTCACAAGGATAAGCCTTTCGTATGGGGACCAAAGCAAGATGAAGCCTTCCAAACTCTCAAACGCATGCTTTGCGATGCGCCGATCCTTCCTCTCCCCGAGAGCAACGAGGACTTTGTTGTCTATTGTGATGCTTCTAACCAAGGCCTCGGTTGCATCCTTATGCAACGAGGTAAAGTCATCGCCTACGCTTCACGGCAACTCAAAGTTCATAAAAGAAATTACACGACGCATTATCTTGAGCTCAGTGCTGTTGTTCTTTCGTTGAAAATTTGGAGACATTACCTTTATGGCACAAAATTTGTGGTATTCACTGACCACAAGAGTCTTTAACACATTTTTGACCAAAAGGATTTGAACATGTGGCAACGACGATGGGCCGAATTACTTAGCGACTACGACTGCGAAATTTGCTATCATCCTGGTAAAGCGAATGTTGTAGCCGATGCCCTTAGTCGAAAGACCCATGTGAAATCTATCTTGCTTCATAGTGTGACCGTCCAAACCGATCTCCAACTCTGAATCTTTGAAGCCCAACATGTCTCGGTTACCGAGGGTAATATGCACGACGAAATGTCCTGTGGTGCTGAGCTTCAACTCGAAACTAAGCGTGATGGTTTGTTGTATTACCTTAATCGTTTGTGGGTTCCCAATCGTGACGATCTTCGCACTTTCATCATGGACGAAGCTCCTAAGTCATGATATTCCATTCATCCTGGTGCGGATAAAATGTATTTCGACTTATGGTCCACATTTTGGTGGCCCGGTATAAAGAAAGGCATTGCATTGTACGTCGCAAAGTGCCTTACTTGCGCGAAAGTTAAGGCCGAGCATCAGCGACCTTCTGGTTTACTCGTGCAACCGCACATCCCGATTTGGAAATGGGAAGATTTGACCATGGATTTCGTGTTTAAACTACCAACCACTTGAAACCGCCACGATGGAATTTGGGTTATTGTTGACCGTTTGACTAAGTCCGCGAACGTCATGGTGTACCCTTGCGCATTATTTCCGATCGTGATAGTCGTTTTACTTCTCACTTTTGGTCATCTTTGCAAACCGCGTTGGGAACTCGTTTGGACCTTAGCACCGCCTACCACCCTCAAACCGATGGGCAATCCGAGTGAACGATTCAAACGCTTGAGGATATGCTTAGGTCTTGTGTTTTGGATATTGGTGGAAACTGGGATTCTCATCTTCATTTGATTGAGTTCTCATACAATAACAGTTTTCACACGAGCATCAGTATGGCTCCATTCAAAGCACTCTATGGTCGTAAGTGTCGTTCTCCCATTTGTTGAAACGAGATTGGTGAAACCCAAATCACCGGTCCCGAACTTGTCCAAGATACCACTGATCGAATTGCGCAAATTCGATAAAATCTTTTAGTCGCTCGTAGTCGTCAAAAGAGCTACGCGGATAATCATCGACGACCCCTTGAGTTTAACATGGGTGATCGTGTTCTTCTCAAGGTATCTCCTTGGAAGGGTGTTGTTCGTTTCGGTAAGAAAGGTAAACTATCTCCTCGATATGTTGGACCTTTCAAAATTCTCGATCGAGTTGGTAGTGTGGCCTATACCCTTGAACTTCCGCAAGAACTCACAAATGTTCACCCAACGTTTCATGTGTCGAATCTTAAGAAATGCTTAGCCAGGGAAAATCTCCACATACCATTTGACGAAGTGCGCATCGATGAGTCTATGCACTTTGTTGAGAAATCGGTGGAAATCATGGACCGCAAGGACAAAGAGACCAAAGGTAGCCGTATACCTTTGGTAAAGGTTCGTTGGGAATCTAAACGAGGCGCTGAATTTACTTGGGAGCAGAAACACCAAATGCGAACTAAGTATCCCCATTTGTTTGATACGGATTCTTCTGCCTAATTTCAGGACGAAATTTTCAAAAGTAGGGAATGTTGTGACATTCGTCAAATTTCTGACTTGTATTTGTTTCTGTTAACCCGACCCATTGGGTCGTCTCGATGTATTATCATTATTATTAATAAAGTATTCCCGATGTTTATGTTTAACGCTCGATCATATGTTTGATTTATTTACAAAATTCTGAGTTTATCGTTAATTAAACTTTACGGGTTAAATGCGTAATTATCCGAATCCATAAATACTCAACATAAATTATACCACCTTAATAGTCCAAGGGCTGATTATGTTAATTATACTTTATTTTCAGATTTAAACAATTATAAATCTCCAGGGGCTTATTTGCAAATTGTTTAAAATATTAATATAACCCAACCAACCCCCCCCCCCCCTCATTTTCCCGACCAGTTTCCGGTGGTCAGAATCCGGCGCCGGAGACTCCTTTTTTTGCCGTAAACCTTGTTAATAACTCATTTAAATTATCATAACGTCTTTAACCGTAAACAATATATCATAATCAATATATTAATTATAAAATATTAACCGATAACCGATGTATAATCCCGTAATTCAAGCCGGACTTATTTCACGGACGTAAACTCCATGATTTTGACCACCTCGTTACAATTAGACTATAAATAGGACCCTTCACGACCTTCTCAACTCGCTCATACCATTCTTTTTCTCTCTATCACACTCTATTGGCCGTAATAGTTTCTTGGTGTTCCTTTACCGGCGAATTAGAGGTCATTACAGGTAAGTAAAATATGTGTGTTAACGGTGCTTAACCACTGATCAAAACCCCTAACATAAATTGATCGATCATTGAACCAGATCAGAGAATCAAAATCTAGGGTTTTTAACCTTGAAGATGAATCTGTAATAACATATATATGTAATTATTTTCATAATGTAAACAAAATAAGCTTCTGGTTCACTGGTTAGTGTAACATTCGTTAATTTTTTATTCGGATTTGTATTTGTAAATTCGACCCTTTGGGTCATTTCGATGTATTATTAATAAAGTGTTCCCGAAATTTATTGTTCAACATTCGTTGTGAAGTTTGCTATTCAATTATTATAAAAATTCCAAGCGTTAAACGTTAATCGAGCCATACGGGTTAATCGTGTAAATAATCCAAAACCGAAAACTATATAATTTAATTATAAAGTTTGGGGTTATAAATGTAAACTTTAAATACTTATTATAACTTAAAAGATATTAAGTTGCATTTAAAATGTTTATGAAACTCCAGGGGCTAAAGTGTAAAATATTCAAAATACAATATTTATAAAATAAATTAACCCAGCCCCCCCCACCACCCCTTCCCCGTCCTCGTTTTTCCGTCGAACCTCCGGTGGCCAGAATTCGGCGCCGGAGGTGGCCGTTAACCTCGTAAACGCGTTCTTTAACCCATTTAAAATATAATTTATTAATAAGCATCGATATCATGCCATAATCAATATATTAATTACGATATAACAACCTTTAATCTGTTAATAAATCCCGCGATTTTCGCCAGAAATTGGGTTAACCAAATTGACACGTATACGATCCGATTAGTTGTATAAATAGGATCTAAGCCTCATTACAACTCGCTCATATCCTTCCTTCCCTCTAACTCTCTCTAATATAGCCGTAATAATCCGGCAAACCTTCGGCTCCGGTAAAGTGTCGTTCAACACCAAATCAACATCATTTAAGGTAATTAATACATGCAAATTAACATTTATGATACAAGGAACAAAACCCCTAAGTTTAATTCTATAAACATGGAGTGATTCTTCCAATTGAAACTCTAGGTTTTCAATAAAGAAAATGAAACTAGATGTTTATATATATATATATATATATATATATATAATTTTTTTCTCAAATCTAAACGAATGTGATGGCTAGAGCAACTGGTTAAACTCAGGTATTCGTAAACATCAGACCCGGGTTCGAAACCCGGATCAAGCTTTTTATTATTTCTTCTGAACTGCGTCTTATTATTATTATTAATCAAAAACATATAAAAATGTTAATATATATATAATGAAAACCAAACCTAAACGGATGTCTTCCCCTAAAGCAACTGGTTAACACACGGAGTTTACAACATAAGAACCCGGGTTTGAAACCCGGGTCAGACACATTTTTTTTGTTATTTAATTTTTTTTAGCTTATTAAATATTTAATCATTTTAATCAATTAAAAATTAAAATAAATTTATAAAAACTTTTTTTAAACAATATAAAAATTATGTAAATTAACTATAAAATAAATCTCACTATTTTACATTTAAAAACCAAGTTTCGCGTTTTCGTAAACCGTAATTAAAAAATCTCTTAATAAACGTAAAGTAAACTTTAAACTTCTAAAAATTTGTTTCGTCAACACGATAAATATAAATATAACTTATAAACAATAGTTCAAGCTTTTCGAACATATAAACTTCGTTTTCTCGCCATTAAAGTGCTTAACTCGTATTAATAACCGATCTTTCGTTGAAGCTTAAATAGTAATAAAATAACCAAAAATATAAAAGTAATATAAAGTAACACCTTCCAAGATACACAATAATAAAACCCGTACGATTATCGATTAAGTCTTATTTTTACTCAATTTAGTTAGCGCGGATCGCTTGCTTCGGCTTACGTGGCGTGTTCGGTTTTGGTCATTTTCAACGCTTTCAAGTTACTCATATCCCTTCCGCCTCAATATTTAAGGTGAGTTCCTCACACCCCCCTTTTTAACGCTTTTACTTTTGAGGGTAGCATATATATCCTATTAAACGCAAATCGATTTTATACTCAACTATTAAACTGCAATTCATATCGTGGACTTGTGTGTTATATGTGCTTACTTGATTATGTGCTCAGCAAGTGGTTGCCTCAATAAGTATGATCATACGCCCCCCTTTGCACTCAGGACCATTTTGTTATGAGTGGAAAAGGGACCCCCAATCCAAGTACGTCGGCTGTTGCCAACTAGAAAGGACATTGCATGCGAAGTAGTTTAATTATCACAAGTTTCATGGAATTGCAAGGTTTTTATGTATTTATCCAAACTTGTGGGAAACTCACCAACTATTAAGTTAGTTGACCGTATTATATATAATAAACAAAATTAATGTTTTGATTGTAATTTGGATTTGTATTGTTACTTTATGTTACATGATGCTTTAAATGAATTAATGTTATTATTGTCACCAAATAGTGTCACGTGTGTTTGAACAATCTGTACGTCACACTCGAGCGTTTCCGCTTTAAGCCGGGGTGTTACAGGTTAGTCTATAGTGGTGGTATACGCGGGACCTGGGTTCGAAACCCGAGTCAGACTGTTTTAAACATATTTATTTTTTGTTTTGTTATATACAAATAATCAATATGTCACGAACTGCTATTATGTTTAAGTAATAAAAACAATAACTTTAACGAATATAAGCTACAGAACATTTGGTTATCACTTGGACCTTCTAACCTAGAGACCCGGGTTCGAAACCCGGGTCAGACACCATTTTTTTTAATATTATAAAACAATAATTTAATATTTATATTTAATCAATTAAAATCATAATAAAACTATAAAATTATTCATAAACTAAATAAAAATTACATAAATTAAATATAAAATATATCTCACCTTTTTACACTTGAAAACCAAGAGACCTGGGTTCAAAACCCGGGTCAGACACCATTTTTTTAATATTATAAAACAATAATTTTATATTTGTATTTAACCAATTAAAATCATAATAAAACTATAAAATTATTTATAAACTAAATAAAAATTACATAAATTAAATATAAAATATATCTCACATTTTTACACTTGAAAACCAAAATTTCTGTTTTCGTAAACCGTAATTAAAAATCATTTCTTAACGATAAAAGTAAACTTTAATTCTTTAAAAATCATTTCGCTTGAACAATAATTTTAATACCAACTTATAATCCTTAGTTAAAGTAATTCGAACATGCAAACCTCGTACCTTTGTCGTTTAAATATATATATATACACTAATATTAATCAAGTTGCTATTAAAACATAAACATTAATATAAAGCCATAATATTAATTAATTCTCGATATGAGTTTGCACAATAAATAGCCCCGTAAGATTAGCGATTAAGTCTCGTATTTCTTTATCATAGTTAGTGCAGATAGCTCATCTCGGTGTTCGTGATGCTTTCGGATTCTTTTGTCGTTATAATCTTATCAACACTTTCGGATTTCCGTTTTACCTCAATTGATAAGGTGAGTTCCTCACACCCCCTTTTTTTAACCTTTTACTTTTGGGGGTAGCATATATATATCCTATTAAACGCAAATCGATTTTATACTCAGCTATTAAACTGCAATTCATATGGACTTGTGTGTTATATGTGCTTACTTGATTATGTGATCAGCAAGTGGTTGCCTCAATAAGTATGATCATACCCCCCCCCCCCCTTTGGACTCAGGACCATTGTGTTATGAGTGGAAAAGGGACCCCCAATCCAAGTGCGTTGGCTGTTGCCAACTGGAAAGGACATTGCATGCGAAGTAGTTTAATTATCATAAGTTTCATGGAATTGCAAGGTTTTTATGTATTTATTCAAACTAGTGGGAAACTCACCAACTATTAAGTTAGTTGACCGTATTTTATATATGTGTTACAGGTACTATTGTTATAGGCTGAAGACGAAAAGACACTTAGAATATTTAAGTTATTTAATAAACAAAATTATCATTTTGATTGTAATTTGGATTTGTATGGTTACTTTCAAACATCGTGTTACATGATGCTTTAAATGAATTAATATTATTATTGTCACCAAATAGTGTCACGTGTGTTTGAACAATCTGTATGTCACACTCAGGCGTTTCCGCTTTAAGTCGGGGTGTTACAGTGGTGGTGGACGGTGGTGGTGGGTGGTGGTGGTGGACGACGGTTGTACCCGTCGGTGGTGGACGGGGGGTGGTGGTGGCGGACGATGGGTGGTGGTGGCGGACGGTGGGTGGTGGTGGTGGCGGACGGTGGTAGTGGTGGTGGACGGTGGTGGTTGACGGTGGTGGTGGTGGCGGCGGACGGTGGGTGGTGGCAGCAGACGGTGGGTGGTGGAAGGTGGTGGTGGCGGTGGTGGTGGTGGACGGTGGTCGTGGCGGACGGTGGTGGTGGTGGTGGTGTTGGACATTGGGTGTATGTTAAAAAGTGTAAATAAGTTGAACAATAGCTTATTTTTTAAGACTATAAAAGCATTTTTCAGATCTTTTTTTCTAAAAAAACAAACAGTATTCAGAAGCTTATGTCTGCGCGCCTGCAGACCTAAGCCCCTTGCAGACCTTTTAAGCAAAAACAAACACAACCTAAATATTGTGAAATTGGTTGGTTAAAAAAAGTGATTGCTTGAAATGGAGGTGAACCCCGCCTTTTTAAGCCATCTTGGGAGTTACCCGATCGGCGATAGAGGGGGAGAAAGAGTGGCACCTCTTGGGTGTTATGATTTGAGATCCAATTTTGTGTTGATCAGGTGACAGGTAGGTGGTGCCTCTAACAACTCCACAACACATAATCTTACCTCGATTACTTTCGTTTCTTTAATTTGAAAAATTAAGAATATATACAATAATAGTCTATTAAGTACTTTATATACTCAATTAATTAAACTAATTAACTACCTCCCATCTCTACTCTCTCATCCTTACAAATTACAATATTTTGGCGATATGCATTCTTGCGTGATTCACGTATAAATTTCAGCAACATACGCATATATTTTTTGGCAGCTATGTACATAACTAAGAGCATTTCCAACCGCTCTCCTAAAATGGCATGAGAGCATTCCTAGCAGTTTTTCTATCTATATTTCTATAATTACACAAAAATTCATTGTATTTTCTCTCTCATATACAATTAAATAATATTTTTCATGTCTTTATTATTAACTTTTCTCTTTATTTCACTCACAACCACAGTCAAATGTATTAAAAAATAAATAGAGGATGAACATTGTTTATCCAAATTTACTCATCTCATTAAACTTTTCTCTGTCCTACACTCATGACCACTTACAACCCTCTAAAAGTTTTTAGAAATTTCTCTCATAATATTTTAGAGGAGTTGTTGTGAATGCTCTAAGAGGGTTTTGCAAATTATATGGTAGGGTTATGAGTGATTGTAAGTGCAAATTATAGGGTGGAGAGAGAAATGTAGTGATTTTTTGTAAATTTGAGGAGACTTTGTTGGCCCAATTTATTTTTTAATAGTTTCTGAATTTGTTGTGAGTAGAGGCGAAAGAAAACTATAATAATTTTAAATATATATAAATAAAATCTTTAAAAGCTCTCTGGTTGTTTCCTACATCTTCTCAAGTCACCAGATTGTTTTATTTGTAAATGGAGACTTTTCATGCATTTGACCCGAATTCACGGGTATAGATCTTACCAAACCCATATTTCCCTTAGACGTGTTATAACTTCTCATTAAACTAAAAATTAATCTCACCAAATATTTGATATGTCTATAAAATAGGGATATACTAAAAATTAATATCCGATTTTTTAAAAAAGGAATATTGGTTTTAAATAATCTCAACTATGCCCTATTGGTAAATAGCAGTCCCAACTTTAAACTTGGCTGGTGGTGGTCCCAACTAAAAGGGTATTTGTTTTTAACGGGCCACGACTACCGGATGTTAACTCCGTTAGTGATTGCTGACGTTGATCTTCTTCTCCGGCCGCATCATGCCGGAAACCTACAACTCGCCTCCATTCTCCCTAATATAGTCACACCGTCTCTCTCTCTCTTCAAAAGACATCAGAAATTAGAAAATGAAGTAGATTTCATCTTCTTTCATGGCCAATCCCTAGATACCAAACCCGATTTTATTTTCAAAAATTTGAAATCAATGTTACACGATTTACAAAATAAGCATAGGGCTTTTGTTAAGGGGATCAAAACGAGTCGAATGATGTGTCAATTACCTCGAATGGTGCACAATTGACGAGGGTGGACTTTGTCGGAGACAACAACGGCGGCACGTCAGTTAGGTTTCGAATGAGGGGAAAGATAGAGAGAGACGGTGTAACGATATTAGGGAGAATGGAGGCGAGTTGCAGGTTTTCGGCGTGATGCGGCCGGAGAATAAGGTCCATGTCAGCAAATCACTAATGGGGTTAACATCAGTTAGTCGCGATCCGTTAAAAACAAATACCCCTTTAGTTGGGACTGCCACCGGCCAAGTTTAAAGTTGGGACTGCTATTTACCAATAGAGCATAGTTGGGATTATTTAAAACTAATACTCCTTGTAAAAAAAGATATTATTTATAATTAAGAAACAATTTATAGAAAAAATATAAGTGGGCCATGAGTCTCACCAAACTCAGATAGCTTGTAAACCATGTTATAACATCTTATTTATTTGTGAAATCTTTTCATCATCAAATCCTAAGTATATTATTAGCTTCCTTACAATAAATAAAATTAAAACCCAAAAAAATATATAAATATTAGAAACAAATAATGTAAAGCAATCTCGTAATACAGGGATAAAGCTAGTAAATGTATAAAAAATATTATTTAATTAAACAAAAGAGAAATTTAGTGATTTTTAGTGAAATTATAGAGACGGATATGGGAAACTGCCGAGAATACTCTCATTAACATACCCCGCATATATGAAGATATGCTGTTTAATAGCATGCTTTAGTTTACACGTAGCTGGATTTGCATTTACAAAGGCATCAACATATTTTTCCCAACCTATGCGCATATAGATACACTCTTACTAGTTGTCTACTTGTACTATAGGTTTTTAGATACTACAAAAGTACACATATAAAGATATACTATTTGGTAGTAAACTAATGTTTACAGGTTTTACATACGTGCACATGTGTAGGGCTGTCACTTTTACCCGAAACCCGACCCGAGAAACTCGTACCCGAACCCGAACTAACCTGACCCAAAAAAACCCAAACCCGAGACTAACCCGAACCCGAACCGAAGTAATTCGGGTTGGTTAGTGGGTCTAATTTATGTGTTTCGGACTTTCGGGTCAACCAGAAGAATCCGAAAAAACTTTTAGTTTTAAACCAAATTTGTTTTTTGTTGGTACATGATGTCAGTAGTTCAGTGTCTAGTGTCTGTAATCGAGTTAGTTGGATTTGTATTTTGTATTAAGCGAAGTTAGCTCACAAGTTCACTGATATAGGCGAACTTGTGGAATAAGCGAAGTTAGGGACAACTTCGCCAAAACATGTTAGGCGAAGTTGTCGACTGTTAAATAGTCTAGGTTACGGCAGAATAGTTTAATAGTTTTAAGTTTTCAGTTTACGAGTTATTCAGTTTGTGTAATCGGTGATCAGTAAATCACGTGTTTCCAGTTGCAATACAACGTGTCTTTGTTTATTGTAACGTGTGTTTGATCGTGTTAACGTGTATCGTCTTCTACGCTCGTATCGTCTTACGTAGGGATTCCGCACCTACGTAGAACGAGATATTCCGTGTAGATCCGGCTGGGAACCTACAATTGGTATCAGAGCTTTTGCTCGTGATTGTGTGGTTCGGGATTATCACGCGGGTGTAGAAATTGTTCCGTTCGACTATTCGCGGGATGAGCTTACCGAGTTTTTGTGTCCTACTCACCTCCCACCATCAAAAACAACCCATTACACCTTCGCATACCTCGCAAAACCCAGAAATCAAACCTGCAAAATCATCGTGTTCATCAGGCGAAGTTGCCGCTACTGTTTGTAGGGTTTAGGCGAAGATATAAGGTTAAGCCAAGTTATCCACAACTTCGCCTACCTCACAAGTTCGCTTATCTCAAGCGAAGTTATCCACAACTTCGCCAAATCAGGCGAATTTAAAAGGGAGCGAAGTTAAGAATTCAAGGGAAGTTAAGACTCAAGCGAAGTTATCCACAACTTCGCCTACAGTACTGTTAAGAATAAAATTTTTATATTTCGGGTTTCTTTGTGTTTTCGTTTCGTAAAAGATGACTTCAATAAATATTACGGAACTGGTAAAGATGGAAGTGGAAGCGGGTTCAGCTACTAAGGCACCGAAAATGCTTAAGGGTACCGATTTTGTGGCGTGGAAAGATCGGTTTGAGCAGTACGTTAAATATCAAGATGCTAAGATGTGGGTGTGCATTCAAGACGGATACATTCCACCAACTGCTTTGTATGAGGGTCGTGAATAGATTAAGAAATACAACAAGATGGAAGAGGAAGAAAAAAAGATGTATGAGGCTGAAAGCAAAGCTCATGCTGCGATTACAATGGCTCTTCCACAAGAGATTCTTCACACCTTCAGGAAGTATAAAACCGCTAGAGAGCTATGGGAAGCACTTGAAAACCGATTTGAAGGTAATGTGGGGATACGTGCATCCTAGATTAAACTACTCAAAACCCAATTCTCGGTGTTCAAGTATTTGAAGAATGAATCACTTGATGATATCATCACGAGATATTATCACCTGATGACTGAACTCAGCAATTATTCTATTGCTTACAAAGAAGAGGAGATCGTAGAAAAGCTTCTTGATGCTCTCCCACCGAAATGGGAGATGTACACTGTCTTGATGAGAGAAGATAAAGAGTTTGCCGACTATGACTTGGAAACAGCAGTCAACAAACTACGAACTTTTGAACTTAACATGGTTCGAAAAGAGACACCAACTGATCAGGTTCAGGATCCAGGAATGTATGGTGCAAACGTTAACTCAAGTTCAAGTTCGAAGTCTGAATCATCTGCTTACTACTCAAAGGGAGACTCGAGCGCTAAGTCAACACATGAAGGTCATGTAACTCTCAACATGGATGGTGATGTGTGTTTCGTAGCTGGTGGAACAAATGCTTCTAAACCTCAAACAACCAAGGGTAGTTTCTCTTCAAGTGTTCCTAACAACAACTACTCTAAGATGCCCATGAGTGTTAAATCTGCTGAACAGCAGTTTGCTCTCTATGCATCTTTCATTGCTTCGTACGAAAACTACATTAAAGGTAAGATTGTTGACCCTGCAACTTTAGACGAAGACTATGATCAGATCGATGCTGATGATCTGGAAGAGATGGATCTGCAGTGGCAGATGGCGATGATTGTGAGAAGGGTTAAAAGGTTTATGAAGAAGACTGGTAGAAAGTTTGTTGGTGAAAGACCAGGTTTTGATAAGTCAAAGGTTCGGTGTTACAACTGTCAACAGAATGGCCACTTTGCTAAAGAATGCACAAATGACAGAGTTGAACGTAGTCAGAACAGGTCTACACAACAGAGTGGTGGAAGTAGTGAGAATAGGGCGATGATATCCAGACATAACGGGGAATACAATTGGAATCTGCATGTTGAGGAAGTGTTCGAACAGGCCAATTTGGCGAACATCGAAACTGCAGGAAGTGAGAAAGTGACTGGAGAAAATCAAGATTACATGGCAGAAGTGACAGATCAGCTCTCCGAGGTAAGTACTAAACTCCCTTGTACGAAATGTGAATAACTGTCTGAACAATTGACAACAATAACTGATCAGTTTGTTAGTTTGGATGCTCAATTTAAAACATTAAAAGAAGATCATCATTACACTAAAGCTAGAGAAAATAGTTACAAGATAAAAATAAAAGCTAGTGAGAAAGATATCAGAAGTCTTAAAGCCAGTCTAGCTGAAAAAATACAAGTAATTGATCTTAGCTATGAAGTGTTAGAAGAGAAAACCAAACTAATAGCTGAAAGGGATAAACAGATAGCTGATAGCTGATCACCAGATGAAAGTGGTGGAACTTAACAAGAATCTTGAGCAATTTAGAAATTCCTCTGCTATACTTGATCACCTCGTAAGTGATCAACGTTCCCCAGTTCAAAAGGGAGGAATTGGATATAATGAAGTTCCACCACCTTATAATCATAACTATACTTATGATCCTAGTAATCAGAAATCCGTTGATGTTGAAATTGGCCAGACAGTTCCAGTTAAGGTTACGATTAAAGATCCAGAAGTTAGTAAAGGCGAAACGAGTAAGCCTGTTTCTAATATTAAGATTTCTGTTCCTAGTCCTGTCTCATCAAATTCGGAGAAGTCATCCGAGTCGAGTGAGACAAAAGAAGAGGCAGTGTTACCAAAACGTGGAGAGGAAAATAATACAACTGAAAAGAATTCTCCACTAAACCCGTATGTCCCACCATATGTTAGACAAACGGGCAGTAATGCAGCCTCAACATCTAAAACAACTATTGATACGAAAGTTGAACACATGAGTTGTTTCAGATGCAATCAATTAGGACACCTGATTGCTGATTGCCCTCTGAAGCAGAGATTCAGAGGTATGAGGCCTTCAAAAACTGAGAATAGAACTAACGGTAATTACTATAATTGTAAAAATGAAAATTCATCAAAGTTCAGATATTGGACTAATCCAGGTTTTCAAAGAAATCGATCTCAGTTTTTCCCTGTTAACAACCAAACCATTAGTAATAATTCATTTAATTCACGAAGGTTTGGATGGCCTCATAGTCAATCTACAAGAAGGTATCCTTTTAGGACTTACAGATATCATACTAATACTAACTTTGGACAGCCAAAGTACGGGGTGTATCGACCCAAGACCAATAGGTCTTGGGTCCCCAGATTTTAATCCTCTGCTTTAATCGTGCAGGAACAGTTGAACAGGGCTGCAAACAATCTATGGGTTGTGGATAGCGGCTGTTCCCGGCACATGACGGGTAACAAGAATTTGTTACACGAATGGAAACCTGTTCAGGGAGTAAGAGTGAGTTTTGCTGGAGAGAGTGGTGGAAGGATTACTGGAATTGGGACGGTGACTAATGGTAAAATGACGTTAGAGAAAGTGAATTTCGTTGAAGAACTGAAGCATAATCTGCTGAGTGTATCGCAGATCTGTGACAAAGACTACACTGTGCACTTTACCAAGAATGAAGCGATCGTACTGCATCCTGGTTTCAAGATACCAGAGGATTGGATAGTAATGAAGGCTCCAAGGGAAAAGAATACGTATGTTATGGACATGAGAACGACTGAGATGGCAACAGAAGAATCTTGTCTTCTGTCAAAAGCAACTGAATCGGAGTCCGAGTTATGGCATCGAAGAATGGGGCATATTCATCTTCGGAAAATGAACTACATTGTCAAGAATGGGCTGGTGCTGGGTGTTCCCTTGAAGAATTTCAACTTTGAAGAACAATGCTTATCGTGCAAAAAGGGAAAGCAACACAAGAAATCCCATCACACCAAGAAGGTTAATTCAATAGTCAGTACCCTAGACCTACTTCACATGGATCTCTTCGGTCCCGTGAATGTAAAAAGCCTAGGTGGAACATCATACTGTTTGGTGATCACTGATGATTTCTCTCGATATTCTTGGGTATATTTCCTGAAGACAAAGGTTTGAAATGAGTGTTATGGGTGAACTAACTTTCTTTTTAGGACTGCAGGTTGATCAGAAGAAAGATGGGATGTTCATTCATCAAACTAAATATGTCCATGACGTTCTCAAACGCTTCAAGATGGAGGACATCACACCATTTGATACTCCAGTTTGCGTCAACCATAAACTGGGTGCTGATTCAGACAGTGATACAGACGTGGACCCCACCCAATATCGGGCAATCATAGGTTCTTTAATGTACTTAACTGCATCTAGACCTGATATTATGTTTGCAGTTAGTCTTTGTGCTCGCTTTCAGGCAAACCCAAAGGAATCTCACATGAAGGGTGTGAAGAGGATATTGCGATATCTCAAAGGCAAGCCTAAGCTAGGGTTGTGGTACACGAAAGGAGGAGACTTGGAGTTAGTCGCCTACACAGATTCTGATTATGGAGGATGCAATCAGAATCGGAAGTCAACAACAGGTGGATGTCAGTTTCTTGGAGGCAGATTAGTGTCATGGTAGTGCAAGAAGCAGACCTCAGTCGCCATTTCTACCTGTGAAGCAGAATACATGGCAGCATCGAACTGCTGCTCCCAGGTTCTTTGGATACAACAGCAATTGCGCGATTATGGTCTGAATTTCACTCATACTCCTATTTGCATAGATAACACTGCTGCTATCTCAGTAACTAATAATCCCGTCAAGCATAGCAAAACTAAACACATTGACATCCGTCATCATTTTATACGGGATTGTGCTGAGAAGAAATTGATTGTGCTCGAAAAGGTTGATACGTTAGATAATTTCGCTGACTTGTTTACTAAAGCGTTTGACAAAACTCGTTTTCAAAACCTTGTTGAGCTGAATGGGATGATCAATCCCGAGTAACCGTGGTTTTTTTTTGTCTTTGTTTAAAAAAAAAAAAAAAAAAAAAACGTCACTATCGCTTAGAATTATGTCGGTTGCCTCAGTTTGAAGGACATATCTTCGGATATGTTTGGTCCTCATTTCTACTTGTAGAATATAAGGATAGCCATTAACCAGATGACTGAAAGTGACCGAGGCGGTTTATGATGTGTTTTTATTCTTTCGCTGAAAATTAGTCGTTCATACTTAGTTAGAATGACACATACTCGTATGTGGTCGGTCCAGCTGATCCATTGGATCTTCAGGATAGCCGTTTACCTGAAGACTTCGAATTGATCGGGGCGATAGAAGTTAAATTTTTTTAGGGAGATGAAATTATTTTTCAAGTCTACTACTTCGTAAGAAGTTTCTTTACTATGTTTAAAAGAAAATTGATCCAACCTTGGAAAGTGATAGACAAACTGATTCTGTGTGCTTAATTAGTGAAGTTATTAGGCCTAAAAGACTTTAAAACAGTCATTATATGTCATGGTAGCTTTTTATGGTGCGTAAAAGTAGAAGTGATACTAACTAAATCTCCTCGATTTTACGTGGAAACTCCTTAAGAGTTGTGTATGTCTCCGCATATATCTTTCCTAATGATAGGCAGAAAAGCGATTACCCAGTCATACACGAGCCCGTGAGTGTTCTGATTCCCGTGAAGATAGCGTGTCAAGAAACTGCAGTGATCCAGATTCGGGACTTGCAGTTGTTTACTACTCTGAAGTTGTGTAAATACTTAAAAAAAATGTGTGTTATTGAGACATTCTAGAGTTCATAATGTTAATATTTCTCAATCAAGATGTAAGAAAGAGAACGGGAAGAAGAGTCTAAAGATCGAAGAGTACTTACTATTTAATCAGACACTACGGGTCGAGGTCAACTCGGGGTGACTTGGGGAAAGCCAAATACGCTTTGAGAATAGATAGGAGACATCATAATCTCTGAGATGTTGCCCATTTAAGGTTTGAGCTTAATTGAACTTAACCCGTATCACAGAAGCGATGAAAACCATTTTAAGTTATTTACCTGCTTACAACCTGTTTCTTTATGTCATAATACAGCTGAACATGGATCTGTGTGACAGTCACGTAATTAGTATGATTCTTGTTCGGATCTTTTCTAAAACGTGGTAGTCCCTATCAAGACTGAAATTTGATCCCGTGTACTTTATTTTTAAAATTTTTTCTACTTATGTAGTTGTATGATTTAATACCTGGTTACTTGGTCTTGATCGTATCATTTAACGCTTTAAAGGATGTTTTAAAACTTAATTGCAAATTGTTCAAATTATAGGGGTTTGTTTTGTAAAGTTTAATACCGGCGAACTTATCCATAACTTCGCCTGCAATAGGCGAAGTTATCCATAACTTCGCCTGTATAACTTTGACCCTATATAAAGGAAATTTTAGGTCAGACTTGTTATTATTTTCAAAATCCGGCGAACTTATCTTCCTGTAACCTTAAGCGAACTTATTGCATCGAATCATCTATGTTATTTTTCCTCAGTTCTAATCCGATTTAAAGGTGTGTAGGGTTGTTGTATCGTATAATCACTGTCATTGATGTAAATCAAACGTCGTTTTACTCGTTTCGTGCCCTCGGTCTTTCGAAACCTCAACACCCGATTTTCAAACCTGTTATTACGTGGTCGTAATCAACTTGATCGTCTAGATCGTCTTAAAAACATGTTTTACGAGATCCGCAATCTCCAAATTGACCGAAATCACTTCGTATTGAACGTCTAACTGTTGCCGATTCATATTCAGGCGAACTTACAGTTTAGGCGAAGTTATCCTTAACTTCGTCTGAGGTTTAACTTCGCCTGACAATTAATTATGTAACAGTATATGAGGCGAAGTTGTGGTTAGGCGAAGTTATCATTAACTTCGCCTGGCCCTTTTTACTTAACATTTACCAGGCGAAGTTCAAGTTGAGGCGAAGTTGTTCCCAACTTCGCCCCACCTCTAACTTCGCCTATACAGAATAAATCATAACTCCGCTCATGGTAACAGGCGAACTTGTGATTTGCCTCGACGTTTCTCTAACTTAGTCTGTTTTGGTTGCAGAAATGGCTGCTGTAGCTGGAGCAGGTGGTGCAGGTGGTGATGAAGGTGGAGACAACAACCGACAGTTTTTCCCGGGGCATAACATGTACATCACATTGGACCCGGATGCGAGCGGTGTTGATGATTTCCGCGAGATCATCACGTTTCTACTACGCTCGCGTATATTCCACGCGATTACCACAACACTGCCGATATCTTTGCCAAACATAGAGGATTTCTGGCAGACAGTGGAATATGACTGTCGAGTCGAGCCCCCGGTTATGCGTGCAACGGTTAACAATCAGATAGTTCAGTTCTCGACTGAACAGATCAGGGTGGCTTTACAGTTTGGGGATGAAACGCGAGACGATCCTACAGACTTTGTAGCTCCATTCCGAGATGGTGCGTTTCTGAGGATGGGATATTCTGGTCCTTTGGGGGATACTCAGAGACGCAAGGGGTTCTTGCTAGACCAGTGGCGCTTTCTCATGCACGTGATGATCGTGTGTATGTCGGGGAGAAAGGCTGGTACAGATGGAATGGGCGTGACCATGCAGTCGGCGATGACTGCACTGACTTACAATAAGCGTTACAGCTTTAGTCAGATGGTATTCTACGAGATAGATCGTCAGAGACGAGCGGTGGCGCGTGAGAGATTTCTGATGTATCCAAGATTCCTACAAATGATCTTGAATCACGTCGCTCCCACGTTACCTCAGCGCCGCCCAATTAGATATGTGGAAAGTGTAAGCAAGAGGATCTTCGCTCAGTGTAGATCATCGAGTGCAAGAAGCAAGCCTGAGCTCCGTCCTCGACATACTCCATTATTCGGGTACTTGATCAACCCAGAGTATGTTCCAGCTCGAGGGGACGAGTTTTGGGATCCTCAACCACAACAGGCTGGAGCACCTCAACCACCTGAGGTACAACAAGCTATACCTGCTGCTCCTGTTGTGTCACCGGAGGAAAATGTAGACCTTGATGAAGCGTTTGGCGGTCAAGGATTTTTTGATATGGAGCGTGTTGATCCTGAAGAAAATGTACAGGTCTTGGTAGCCCGGGTTTCTAGTGTGAATGTGGCTAGGGCAGCTCCGACGGTGGCTGATTCTGATTCGTCAGATGATGATGTGGCGGAAGCGAGACGGATTTTAGTAACACAAGAAAGGGTTCAAGGGAAGAGAAAGAGAGACGATGATGACAGTGATTCAGATTTTTAAGAATATTTACATCAGTTGGTTCGTAAATCGAGAAAGGAACGGACAGGTGCAGGTTCGGGAGCTGGTGAGAGCTCAAGGGTGGTACGTTTCACTCCACCCGCACTGTCCGGTATGACCATGGTTCCGACATCATTACCAGTTACAAGGCCAAGCGCCACGGACGTTCCCGTGGTGGCTACCTCATCCTCATTCGGTCTACCACCCACTACATTCCAACTCTCGACTCCGGAGATTGTGTCATTGCCATCTCCAACTCTTACTCCATTGGAGGTCGTCGCAAGATTTATTGAGTCGACAGTTGTAGCTACTGCAGGGTTGTCAGTTACGATACCACCTGCGGTTACGTTTACGCCTACTTCTGAGGTCCTGGTTACATTGGAAATCCCTCCTCAGTACACTCAAGATATATCACATCTGAGGTTTGATTTCGATGCAACCTTATCCGACTCAGAACGAATAGCAGCGCTTGAAAGGGTCGTGGCAGAACAATCAAGGGTAAATCTTATCCAGGCCCATGCTATTCAGCGCCTCGTTGCAGAGAATCAGATACAGTCGTCAATGCTGATCGAACATGGAAAAATAATTGATGCTTTGAAACAGTTCTTGGCATCTCAGAGGGAGACGAGCTGTAAGGGTGATGAGCTGAGGACTAAGAAGCGTAATGATCGAGACGATGATCCCAATGCATCGAAAGGTGCTGGTGGAGAGTTACCAAGAAATGAACAAGCTCTTGGGACTTCCACATCTCAGGGGGAGTCAACAAGTGCAGCTGGCGGTTCAGGGGGTGATGAGGTGGTGGTCGTGGATGCTGAGATGATGGATGATGATGTTATAGGTGATGATGATGTGTTACCGTTTGAAGAGATAGAGAAGATTGGTGCTGAAATTGTCATAGACAGTGAGATTGAAGAGGGAGAGATTGTAGAGGAGAACATTGAGCACGAGATTCCGGAAGTTGATAAGGCAGATATAGGTCAAGATATGGGAAGCGATGAGACAGAATGGGAAGAGCAGCCAAGATGGAAAGAAGGCTACGCTCAGTGGTTTGTAAAGACTAAGAAACCGGCGGTCCCTACTATGTTCAGGAAAAGTTACAAAATCAGGGGTTATGCTGAATCGAAAAAGGGGATTATATGCTGGTTATATGATGAGCAGTTGAGGCTCTTTGTGATTAAAAGGTATGATGGGGTTCAGTATTTCAAGAGGCTGTTGAGATCGTTGAATACATTGCCTGAGTGTGAAGTGAAGGACTTAGCCAGATTGGGGTTGATAAACAGGAGTGATGATAACATGGCTAGGGTCATTGGAAAGATTGTTTGGAAGGAAAGTATAAAGGAGAAAAAGTTCGAGCTGTTGAAACCACAGAAAGGAAAACTTATTGAAGATAAAGATAGAGGAATGAGAGCAGATGGCAAGCCTTGGATGATCATGAAGTATAAGCCGATCCGGTGTCTAAAAGAAGTGCCGATAAACAAATGCCCAAGGATGTGCTCAAGGATTTGAAGTGGTGGTACGTTGATTGTGAAACAGCTGAAGCAGTAATGGAGGATGAAGATGAACAAGAGCTGCTGAGAGTATATGATCCAATGCACTTGGTGAATTTGTCTCAAGCTGATCTGCAGGTGCTAAACGAGAAAAAGATATTTTATATTCCTGCTTGGAAAGAAGAAGCTAAGAAGTATCAAAGAGTTGTTTCGGTTTGTGTACGAGAAGGCGTTCATGCTTGAAGATGAAAGATACAAGATTTTTGGGATTACAAGACACGTGTTTGAAGATAGAAAGATGAAGCTACTGCCAAGGGGGAGTCTGTTGGTACATAATGTCAGTAGTTCAGTGTCTAGTGTCTGTAATCGAGTTAGTTGGATTTGTATTTTGTATTAAGCGAAGTTAGCTCACAAGTTCGCTGATATAGGCGAACTTGTGGAATAAGCGAAGTTAGGGACAACTTCGCCTAAACATGTTAGGCGAAGTTGTCGACTGTTAAATAGTCTGGTTACGGCAGAATAGTTTAATAGTTTTAAGTTTTCAGTTTACGAGTTATTCAGTTTGTGTAATCGGTGATCAGTGAACCACGTGTTTCCAGTTGCAATACAACGTGTCTTTGTTTATTGTAACGTGTGTTTGATCGTGTTAATGTGTATCGTCTTCTACGCTCGTATCGTCTTACGTAGGGATTCCGCACCTACGTAGAACGAGATATTCTGTGTAGATCCGGCTGGGAACCTACATTTTTAGGTATAATAGGCTAAGCCTTAGCCACCAAAGTTATCAGAATCCTATCCTATTCGATTGTTGTGATTCTAGCTATTATGGATCGACTGTTTATTGTTAATTTATGTTTTCCATTTATGAACAACCAAATAACTCCTGATAAAAGACGATTATGGTTGTGTTGGATTTATGGACCGGTTCAATTAAGTCAACGCGGCTGACCGAGTTATGACCCGCGAGAGTTACACCTTGGGCAACGAGCATTAAGCACTCTTAAGTTAGTTAACTGGGTTTGACTATATTAACGAGTTATTTATGGACCGGGCTTTGGAAACTAGAGATTGGCTTGGTGGTCCGATTTGGCTTAACTAGTTTATTAATAAACTAGTTAACCTAATCATTTTAATGTGATTAAAATTAGGTACATTGGTTTTTATTAATCTCAACTATCGTCTTTTGGTCACTACCAATCCCAACTAATGAATTGGCTGCCGACGGTCCCAACTTTTAACGTATTTATTCCTAATGGTCCACGACTAACAGAATCCTAACATCCTTAGTTTCAGGTCACCGGAAAAACGTTTTTAACCGGAAAACTCAATTTTTTTTTTCCCAAAAACTCAACATTTTCGTCCCAAACATCTTGGTAACTTTGTATCGGACCTTTATGAACCTTTTTTCTAGTAAAATCCCCAATTATTGAGGTCGTTGGAAACCCTAAAACCATCGTCGGGATCGATTGATGAGGCTCAAGTGGTGGTAGTTGGTTTGCAGTGAGTCAATTGGTGGTGGTTGTGGTGTTCAGGTGATGTTTTCCGACAACAAATTTGACTTTTCCGGCCAAAAACGTTTTTCCGATGACTTGAAACTAACGGCGTTAGGATTTTGTTAAGTCGCAGACCATTAGGAACAAATACATTAAAAGTTGGGACCGTCAGTAGCTAATTCATTAGTTGAGATCAACATTGACCAAAAGGCAATAATTGGGATTAATAAAAACAAATATACCTTAATATATATTATGAAAAACTTAGCCACCAAAATAGTTTTTGGCTCTCTCTTTCTCCATGTCACACCCCAACCTACGGTGGAAATACCAGGGTGCGAACCATTTGTTCGCAACTCACAAGGTACTATCATACAATAATAAAATATGACAATATCTATTAATCCATTTATTTCAATTTTAAATTCAAGTGCACAAATTCCAAACATGCCAAATATAATCCAAAATAAATAACTAAATTCAAAACAAAATAATAACGTAAATAGTCTTTATTTTAATGTATAAGGTCCTTCTAAGCGTTCTTCATCTTAAATTCAAGTCAACTGATAACCTGCATATGTGTAGAAAATAAACATAGAATTTGTCAACACTAGGTTGAATGGGATAATCACCAGTTTTCATGGTATAATAAATATATGTAAATAAGCAAAACGAAATAAATGCGAGTAATAATAAATCAAACCGTGAGCAAATAATGTGTCAATTGACCATTGCCATGCTAAACGGGCATTGGCTACTATGACAGTCGTATGATCATACTATAATATGATTATGATGGACCTCTCCGAATGCGATAAAATAAACACTTAAACATGTACCAAATAGCATTTGATCGAATACACACAATATTTACGTTTGCTAGTTTGTGTATGTATATAATATAAAAATAAAAAATAAGTATTAGTAAGCATATGTCTCCAAAAGTTATTAAACACAGTAA